>NW_016107412.1:3232020-3332020 GCF_001604975.1 Cebus imitator
CAAAGTGCTGGGATTACAGGCATGAGCCACTGTGCCCGGCTTAGATTTCTTAATTAATCATGACAATGTATTATTAGCATAAATATACACTGTTTGTGGAAGTGTAAACTTATAAAGCCAGTTTGAAAGTCAGTTTTGTCATTTCTCATGAAGGTAAGTATACAACTACCCTATGATCCAGCAATGCCACTTCTAGGAATGAATTTACATGAAATAAAAACTTATGTAAACAAAGAGAATCGTATAAGAATATTTGTGGTAGATTTATTCGTATTAACCCCAAACTGGAAAGCAACCAAAATGCCCATCAACAAGAAAACAGATAAACAAAATTGTTGTAGGCTTAAAACAAACAAACCCTTTACAATAAAAAGAAACTGATCCACCCAAAATATATGGATCAACTATCAAACATCAAGCAAAATATGAGAAGCCAGACACAAAAGAGTGAGTATTGTATGATTCCACCTATATACATTCTTACACAGGCAAAACTAATAAGTAATGAAGTAAATTAGAGCAGTGGTTCCTGAAGATGATGGTTATGGATTACCTGAGATCAGCATGACAAATTTTTCTAAGATGATAGAAGTATTCTAGATCTTGAAAGACTGCACACATATTAATGTATGCATCTATCAAAATGCATGGACTGTACTTCTAAAATCAGTGCATCTCAATGTAAGCACATTATTTCTTAATTTAAAAAATATATAAATTATATCTGCTTAGCATCTAACTATATTAGGTATAATCACAAAGACCGATGAAAGATAGAATACATTAATTTCATTAAAAAATAGTTGCAGGTGATGAATACCCCACTTTCCATGATATGATCATTAAACATTGCATGCCTGTATCAATACATCTCATCCACTTCATAAATACATACACCTACTATGTACTCATAAAAATTACAATTAAAAATTATTTTTACCAAAGTTATAAGAAACATATTGGAAACCGCCCCATTTTAAATTTTTGAGTTTTCTAAAAATTCAGTTGTTTGGGAAATATATTGCTTTGTAATAATGAATAATAATTGCAATGTAGAAAGGACCAGAACTCACACTTAGATAAATATGAATAAGGTAATTACTCCAAATTAGATTAATTTTACCCTACTCAAAAACTGACAAAAGGTAATGATGTGCTTAAATTGCATCTGTTCCAAATATGAGATTAATCAAGAAAAAAAGCAATGATAATAAAAATTATGATAATGTTCATATGTACTGAATTGACTAGGTACCAAGCCTTGTTCCAAGCATTTACCATATATTAATTCACTTGATTCTTGCTATAACATTTGAGATAATAATACTATTAGTTACAATTCTCATATGAGAAAAATGAGGCATAAAGAGATTAATTTCTTCATGACCACATAGATGGATTCAACCCAGACTATTTATTTCGAGTTCTGCTATAAACCAGTAGACTCTACTTCCTCATGATAAATCCAGGCTAATACATATGCTTACACAGGCACAAGATCATATTAGTGAATCAAGATGAAACATGTTAATAAAAGATAGTCGTTCTCTCTAAATATCCCCCAACACCAGAGAATTTTTAATCATAATTTGTACATGTTAATTTCCAAATTTATTTCTGCATCTACACATCTCCCTTGAAAGCCAGACATAGCCAACCATCCTACTTGGCTTCTCTACTTGGATATCTATTAGGCACATCACATTTAACATTTTAAAAACCCATGAATATTAATTTTCCCCATCTCACTCCCTAGAAACCTTCCTCTTGCAGTCTTCTCCAACTAACTTAAATAGCATTTCCATCATCCCAGCTGGTTGAATTAAAAACCTGAATAGATCCTTCACTCTTCTTTCTTGAATAATCCACATCCAATTTGTCAGCAAATACTGTTGTTGTTGTTTTTTTAAATATATTCTGAATCTCTCTACATCTCTTCCTATATATGATATACCCCTGTTGCAAGCCACCATAATATATTGCCTGGCTTGTTTTAATATCTTTCCAAATCATCTTTCTATTTCTGCTCCCTGCTTTTTTATTCTTTATAAAGCCATCAGTGATTATTTTAAAACATGTCAGATTATGTCACTATGCTACCCAAATCCTCAAAGATAATCCCAGATCACTCAAAGAAAAGGCCAAAGTTCATACAATGACCCAGAAGTCTGTGCCTGATTCTAGCATCCCATTATTCTTCTAACTCCCCTACATTTCCCCTGTTCTCACTTCTTTCCAGCTATGCTAGCCTCCTTGGTGTTTATGAAATTTTTCAGGCATATTCTGCCTCGTGGTCTTTGGTTCATGCTCCTTCTACTTGGAACTGTCATCTAGCAGATATTAGAGCTCATTCTCTTCTCCTTCAGGCATTTGCTCAATTATCACCTTCCCAGGGACCAACATCTTCTTTAAATTTTTTGTTACAGAGTCTTCCTCTGTCACTCAGGCTTGAGTGCAGTGGCAGGAACAAGGACCTCCCAGGCTCAAGTCATCCTCCTGCCTCAGCCTCCCAAGTAGCTGGGACTACAGGCCCACACCACCATGCCCATCTAATTAAAAAATTTATATATTATTTTTTCCATCCTTCATAGAACATTTTTTTTTTAATTTTCACAGAGACAGGGTCTGGCAGTGTTGCCTAGGCTTGTCTTGAACTCCCGGGCTCAAGCAGTTCTCCCTCCTGAGATTCTCAAAGTGCTGAGATTATAAGTATAAATCATCATGCCCAGACCAACCTCTGAGATCTTCTTTCTCTTTCTCTCTTTCTCTCTCTCTCTCTCTCTCTCTCTCTCGTGTGTGTGTGTGTGTGTGTGTGTGTGTGTGTGTGTGTGGTAGAGACAAGGTCTTGCTATGTTGCTCAGGCTGGTGCTGGAGTCCTGGGCTCAAGTAATTGTCCCACCTTGGCCTCACAAAGTGATGGGATTACAAGTGTGAGCCACTATGCTCAACCCTCTTTCAAATCTTTACATCCACTCCTCACCAGGCTATTCCTTTCCTTCTTTCCTGCTTTTCCCTCATAGCACTTATGATAACTAAACTACTATTAATGTTATTTCTTCATTTTGTTTCTTGTCTGCCTTTCCCCTGTATAACATCTGCTCAATGAGCACAGTGATCTTTGTCTATTTTATTCACTACAATAGATAATTCCAGAACCCAAAACCCAATAGTAAGTGGTTGAATAAGCGAACAAATGAGCAAGTGTGTACATTATCTAGAAACAAACACACCTTTCCTTGAATGCTATGATCCTCTTAGAACACCAGATGATTAAAATCTGTTCTTAGCAGACAGGAAAATCCGGCCTTCTGAGTTTCAGTTTCCACAGAACAACTTCCTGCTTTGTCCAGTTGCTTTTTCCCTCCACAGGGCCAAGAAATGCCATCCCTTTCTCCAGCCCATGTTCCTCCGCCGAAGGCCCGGATCTGGCTTCCTCGCTATGAGATGATTTGGGATGATTAATTTTCAATTACTGGTTGGTTATAGTTTTGGAGATTCTACTTATGCAAGTTATTCCAGGTCTAGAAAAGAATTCTCTAGCCTCAGCCCACCCTGAGGACCTTTCAGAGGAGTCAGCCATTTTACCATCTAGAAGCTAGGGTAAGATGAAATTATACATGCTACTGACCAGAAGTGTGGATTATTATTTTATTATTTTAATTCTAACCTTTCTTCTTATGTGTTTCTACTTGCCATGCAGCATAATAATGACTATTCGGGTCTTTTTTTATTCATGGGTCAGTTGTAGGACATATCAGTAATCATCAGTTTCCATTTCCTTTAAATCAGAGGGAGGCTCTGACTCTAATGAGTGGAACGGGACGGCAAGTGTGTCCCTAGGTTTCAGTAAAAGTGGACATTAAGGACTAATGTAAATTTTTATGATTCCTGTGGGCCATAGAAAAAAATGGAAAAGAAATTAAAAGCCCCTCAGAGCAACATTGGGGAACGATATACGCCAAGGGCAGGGCAGAAACGTTGTTAATATAGGAAATATTATTTCTAAATATGAGCTAAAGGCACACTGTCTCTTCAAATATTAATGCTTGTCCTTGGAAAAGAGGAATATATTATGTGGGCCATCATTTATTATGTAATAGTAGAGGGTCAGCAGGCTTGCAGCTCTCATTGGAAGTAATATTGAAAAGGAAATTTAAATGGAAAGAAAAGTGTTTCTTTGGTCCAAAGGAGGCATAGGAGTCTATCTACAGCACATGCCCTGCACTTACTGTCCTCCCAGATACTTGTGAAACCTGAGTGCTGGGTGCAGCTTAGGATGGGGTCATCCAGAGTGGATGTGGGCACAGCGGGAAGGTGGAAGACGCCAAAAGCAAATTTGCTCATTGTGAGAGGAGATTTGAGTTTTGCATGTCAATCTGAAGTCAAGAAATTCAGATAATGAGTGAAGGGAGATGTCCACTGAGGATTTTCTTCCTGAGTCCAAGAAAAGGCCAAATTGGCTGGAATTTTAACCTTTAACTTCTTACAGTGTGTAGGTTCCTTCATTGTCCTGAGCCTTCGGAAAAAAACAATGTTTTTATTGAAAGTGAAATGGGCCAGGCACCGTGGCTCATGTGTGTAATACCAGCTCTTTGGGAGACCAAGGCAGGCAGATCACTTAAGTTCAGAAGTTTGAGACCTGCCTAAGCAATATAATAAGACCTCTTCACTACTAAAATAATATTTTTAAAAACCTTAGCCCGGTGTGGTGGTGCCTGCCTGTAGTCCCAGCTTCTCAGAGGGCTGAGATGGGAGGACTACTTGAACGCAGGAGGTTCAGACTGCAGTGATCCCTGACTGTGCCACTGCACTCCAGCCTGGGCAATGGAGGAAGATCCTGTGCCACCCACCCCCGCCCCACCAGCCACAAAAAANGATCTTCTGGCTAACTGCTAAATAACTGGGTGTTGAAATCACAATTTATCCCTAACCAGGATGAAGCTGAATAATAACATAGAATAAATATTTAAGATATACAAATGAAGTTAAAACACTTCATAAGTCTGTGATATAATTATTTTAAAAATAATAGTATTGTTTCTTTTATCATTTTGACATTACAGAAAAATTCTTAATACCATCACTTGTTAATTCCTTCTGAAGATACTACATTAAATGTTTATAGTACTAAATATATGCTCACTTTGGGTTTAGTGGAGGGGTAAGATATGTTTTGATCCAGATAAATCTGAATAGATTACAGTCGAGAATCATGTTGCCAAAAATTGTTTTCTTTTATCTTTAATAACTAATTAAAAACAACTCTTCTTTAGCTCTTAGATTAGCAGATTTAGTCTATGATGATGTTGCAATTTCATTGAAGGAATCTTAGAAACTGAAGCTTTATGCACAGCTTGAAGATGCTTTCCGAGTATTTGCAGAAGCAGACTTACTGCCCTCACTCTAACTCTTATTTCTAATTTCCTATTTACAGTTATGCTGCATAACACAATCACTTGAGGAAATGCCCTTAAATCCCCACTCTACAAAAGTTGCATTGAATCTGTATCATTGACTTTTCTTAAAATAAAATTGCCTCTGAATTCTCAATTGCATCTCAGTTTTACTGCATATGTACCAACTTTAGCAATTACTTCCAGGAACAGGCCACAGTCATCATGTAAGAAACATCTGAATGCAGGAGATATCAGTTTGGTTGTGTGATTCAGTAATTTTTAGCGAATGATTTCTTTTTTCTAAAGCAATTATTGTTAGTAAGTGTGCTTTGGTATTAGTATGCCACTTGTTACATATTTACTTCAGTATTTGTATCAGCAAAGTATAATAAGTTTTTTTCAAGAAATGTTTTTAAACATGCAGTAATTGTTCTTTCAGATAATTTACATATAATTACATGAAAAAGAATTTCCAATCTTTTTTGCTTGTTATGCAAATTTCCAAACCCGAAGAAGAATGATGAAAGAGGCCCATTTTTATTTTGTTAACCTAATAATTTTGTGACATAGCCTGTGAAACTTGAATTCTGCACACAAAACTGACTTTTGGGAATAAAACATGGTATTCTTCCAAAATTGTCGATAGCACTTCCATGTTTGTTCTCTACTTAGTGATATTTGGATAACGTTAAAGTGGATGTTGCTCATTCAGCTACCAAAGACAAAAAGCTAAATGGTGGCAAGTTGTCGATTTTAGCCTTATACCATGATTGAAGCCAAAATTTAGTGGATCTCTACTGTAAACCGATGCAGACTTGGATGTTAGCCCTATAGGGACTAAAGACTAAAGAAGCAAAGAAAAAAAAAAGAGAAGCATATTCCACCTCATCTTTTTGACTATATCTTTTTGCCTACTATAGAGAGCAGACATGTGCATAGTAAGTAAATAAGTGCTCAGAGTTTCAGATGATCATCATTGTTACCAGAGAATGACCCATGACAAGCCAAAAGCAACACTGAACCAGAGGGGTGTTCCAGGCAGAACATGTATAAACTCAAATTCATAAAAAACCTTCTGATTAGACTCAGTTTGGAGAAAGTGCTTCCTTTAAAGGGGAAAGAAAAGGGACAGTAAGTCATTGTATTAAAGATCAGATTATTTTGATTATATTTTAATGGAAATCCTAATTGTTGACTATATCCTATATGGACAAAAACTCATGAATTGATAAAAAAAAAAAAAAGAGAGACAATTTGATGCCAATATTAAGCCTTTATGTTTATCTTCTTTTACTTCTGTTTGGAAAGAAAAAAAATGCTGCTTATTTAACAGAAGTCTGATATTCTCTTGAAAAATGAATCAAGTTTTCTAATATAAAATATTGCTGCCTTGTATAACATGGCTGGAGTACTGAATAAGCAAATATTCAGTATCAGGACATTTAAATAAACAATGAAAATGTTTAAGCAACTCCATCATATAGATAAGAAATACAGACTCATTTTCAAATGTTTCACTTATTTCAGATATTTGCTTTATATTTTTATGCTTTTATGGGCTTTGTGATAAGACTTTTTATGTGGATTTGTTACAGCATGGAACTGTTTTAATAATAGCTCAGCTTTTATATTATTTAGAGAGAAACACAAGTCACAACTAGTGGTGTTTTTCAAGTTAACATAAAAGATTAAATTGTTAAATCAGACTCATGTAGAAAAGAGCTCCTATCCAATATCATTTTATTAATTATTTAAGACTATAAGAAAGAATGGCACAAAAATACCAAGGAGATGTCTATTACAACCTGCATGGCTCCCAGCTTCTCCTTCCTTCATCAGTCATATGCTTTCTAGCCAGAATAAAAGATAAGATACCAAATTTAGGGTTATGGATTGTTTCACCAAGCACAGAGAGGCTTAAGTTATGAAACAGCTCAATTTTATATCCATAACACCTGTACAGTATATGTGATATTTACCAGGGAGCTGTGGTTCATAAACCTACACATTGTAGGTTAGTTTACCAAAAATAGATGTAAAAAAGAGACAACTCATTCAAAATACTTTATAGATTTAAAACTGTCCTCTTAGGAAATACCATTAGTCTGTTTACCTAGAGGTCTAGTTACAGATACAAGAAAAGTAGACCAGTTATCTGCCTTGTTTTATTTTCTCTTATAACACTTTCTTGTTATGGACTGAAAGTTTATGTCCTCTAAAACTCATGTTAAAGCAGTAATCCCCAAGGTGACAGTATTTGGAGATGGGGCAATTAGATCGTGAGGGTGGGGTACTGTTCTGATGGGATTAGTGCCCTTAAAAGGAGGCATCAAGGTGTGTCATATGCTGTCTCTCTTTTAACCTTTCATTTTTCCTCATTCCCACCTCCCAGACCCAATATGCCACATAGTGGCACAGGAAGAAGGACAAAGCAAGATTACTTTCTACAAGCCAGGAAGAGAGCCCTTACCAGAACCCAACCATACAGCCACCCTGATCTCAGACTTCCTGCCTGAAGAATTATGAGAAAATGCATTTCTGTTTTAGCACCCAGTCTTTGGTATTTTGTTATGACAGCCTGAGCTGACTAATTCTCCTATTAACCATGGAAGAAACACAGCCAACTCCTTTAACATCTTCCTTTCCATACTCTCTCCTCTAAGTTTTCTGGCAAACTTGCTTTGGGATTTTAAAAGCATATCTGAAGCTTTTGGTTAAAGAAATTAATAATTCTAGCAGAACCATAGCTATCGTAGAATAAATTTGAATGTGAATTCCCCTGTGATCATTTAACAATCCTCAAATTTTGTTTTTACATAAAATTTGAATTTCTTTTACTTGTTTACATGATAAATACGTGTTCATTGGGAAAATTATAAAATATAACTAGTTAAAAAACTTCAGCAATAACTGCTACTAACATATTCACCTATATTATTCCAACATTTTCTGGATATAGACACTAGATTTATTTACCAAAATTAGATTTGTTGTTTCAGAATATGCATTTTAAATTAATAGTTTACTGTGAACTCATTTCCAATCTATTAAATATGCTTTTATTTAAAAAATCACATTACTAACTATACTGTGTATTACATGTTCCTACTGTACCATGATTACATATTAAAGAAATATATATTTGTGATATGATAGATGAAACAAAAGTATACAATAATTCATCAGATATGCATATTGAATAAATTGGCCATTTCTCTTAATTGAGAAAAAAAGTCTTATAATATAGTCACCTTCAGTGGTAGATTTCTTTTTTGTGTTTTGTTTTTCAGGTGTTTTTGATAAAGAAAGGGTTTTCCTTGTTGCCCAGGCTGGTCTGGAACTCCTAGGCTCAACAGATCCATCTGCCTTGGCCTCCCAAAATACTAGATTACAGGTGTGAGCCACTGTGCCTGGCAGAGACTTCTATATGTTCATTAAAATCTACTCTCTTTTTCTTCCTGGAAATTAGCAAAAATATATACTTTGATTTAAAGTGTGTTCATTTAACTAAATTATTATTTTTAAAAAAAAAAGTAAAAAGTTAGAAGAAATGATGTCTGTTACCTTCATTACACATGTGGTCCTGAAATCATTTTTCTCCACCAGCTGGAAACCAGATGTGGTAGTTACCCAGTTTTGACCACACAGATGACTGTGATGCCCTAAATACAATGGTGACTTACAAGAAACACAGGTTCTTGAATGACCGAGAGGAGCAGAGCTGCCCCGTCTACCTGTGCCATTCACTTTAAGCGATAGTATTATTGGGTCAGTATTGCCTTGCCCTAACTAATACATCATCTTGTTAGTGAAATGAGAATTATCTGCAGCAAAATTGTAACTCCCACACAGCTTCAGTTCTGCAGTGCAAATTTGAACTTCGTTTTCCTGTTATCATTAAAGCCTTGCTTCAGGAACAAAGCTATTTTAATTTTCATTTCTCGATCTCTAGCAATCATGTGGGCATATGAGCATTCCTCATTTTCTATAGGGTCAGGAGAGCTCTCAAATTTTTACTGCTTCTGAGGCTACTGAAGCATGACAAAACAAGGCAATATCCACTGGCTACCCAATAACAGTGTCCCTCATCCTGGCCAGCTAATTGCTCAGCCTGGTCATCAATGTCAAGGAACTTCTCATTTTATAACTTTGTTACCCAAAAGGACTTGGAAATAATGGAGTTAAGCATCTTTTTTAGAATCAGAAATTTAGAAAACTTGTGCAACATCACAAAGGTAACTATTTGCAAAACCAGGATCAGAACTTAGAAATCTTAATTCTTTATTAAGCATGCTGTCATTTGCTCTAAAATACAAGCACGGAAAAGAGGAAAAAAATCTATTCCAACAATTCTGACCCTGAATGTATTACCTTTCCCCACCATCTTTAATGCTAACCTACTATATTCCAATATAATTTATTCCATTCACTCAGGGAGAATTTTAATTATTCACTGATTTAAATATTTGCTATCCACCAAAAAGGCCCTTACTTTGCTGGGTGCTAGGAATGAATAATTAGCCTTACATGTCACAAACTGGGCTAAGTGCTTTCTGAACACCATCTTCACAACCACTTTACAAGTAGACCTCTGCATCTCCATTTTATAGATCAGTTCTTGTCCTAGAAGAGGTGACCTCTAGTAAACATTCAATTAAAGTACAGTGTTCGAAGTGGGATGTACTTCGTATCATAGAAGTAAGGACAAGGTATATGGGTTTATATAATTCCAGCATTTTGCAAAGCCTCAATGGACAGAACAACTTGTTAAAAATGACACCAAAGGTAAGATAGTCAGATAAAAGGAGATGATGAGGGTGGGAAAATCGTAACCTCCAATTTAATAAAACTTTGGGTGAATAATTTCTTAGGTCTGTTGTTTATAAGCACCTCCCTCATATGTTTCTCCCTAATCCGGTACCTGTTTTCAGCAACATAATGCTAGTTATAGCAATTATAAACCTTAAAATTCCATCTAATCAAGGAAAGGAACTAGAAACTTTTGTTTTACTCTTTACATCTCTGCCTTACCATAGAATTATTATTTTCTACAAAATGCAATTGTCTAATACTTGAAATATATAGGCTTCTCATGCATGAAAGACCATAATTTTAAAACATTACTGGATAGATTTTTTAAAGATCAATGAAGCATTCAGAAATTTGCATAAATCTAAGTGTGAAAAGATTGAAAAACAATAGGCCTATAGTGTGATCTCTAGGCCATGAATAATTTTTCTCTTCTAGTATCAACTGTTAAATAAGATATATGTCTGATTGACAGCATAAGAACAAATTATTTCACATACTGCTGGCCTTTGGGGGTAGAAAACTCTTAAATATAGATATGAAGGTTTATTGCATTTTATTAAATGTTTAAATAATGATTTAAAAGATTTATGTTCCATAGTTTATGAATAATGAATAGCAAACTTCCATTTTATAGGCCTTGAAATATTTCCATAAATATTAAAATTTTATATAAATTAGAAATTGACATGGAATACATACCTAAAATTAATGTGAACATAAAATAACCTTTAATTTGATCATATTTAGGACATTCATTATTAAAATAAAAATTATACAATGCCATTAAGAAATGCTTTGTGCATAAAATCCAATATTTAATGAACACAATGAAATATATACTCATCTTTTAAATACAACAATTTATGCTTTATGCATAAAAATGAGTTTAAAGATTATTAATAAGACTTCTTAAATTATCAGAGGCTCAGAGACTTCTCCAATAATTAGCAAAAGCTCTAATGATTTGTTATAAAACATGAAGCTGTGTTATGATACACAACAGGCAGTTTCAGTTTTCCATTTATCTCTGCTTTTCTCTCAGCTTAGTGTCTCCATCAAATTAATAGATATTTAGATTGATAACTTTATAAACATTATCTGTTTAAGAATAGAAATTTAACAGCAATAATACACTTAATATTCTTTGTGTGTTTTATACAGTGCCATAGAATAAGTTAAACTACTTAATACGTTTCAAAATAAATTATAAATTAAAAAGAAAAAAATTAAAACATCTAATTATAAAATGTGGACTATAATACATGGCATAAAATACCTCCTGTTCTCCCATTAGAAAGTATTCTCATAGAATTCAATTTTAAGTGTTCTGATCTAATATTAATATTATGATACTTCTCTGAGATAAAAATGTTCACTCAATGCCCAGCCTTGCACAACTAAACCTCTCACCTTTACCTAGTGATGTGCTTCACTGGACACGTGATCTTTATGACTTGACACTATTCTCAGATTTTAAAGGAATCATCACATTTAGCATATATCATCAATGTATTCTGAAGGGAATATATGAGTTCTCAAAAAATGTTGGCACATATATTTTAACTTCTGCCGTGGATGATAGATGTACTCTTATCCAGCAATGACCTAATGGCCAATATTCAGCATGTATTATCATGAATTCTGTTTACTAAATACTCAGGTTCTTTGCCTTCTGGGCAAATGTATGGTTGATGCATCTAACAACAAGTGTACCCTGAGAATGATGCATTTGACAGGAGTAACTTATGACAGTTACCATGTGGAGGTTGCTAGGGGAAGGGCACTAAGTGAAGGTGCTTTATAAACTGTATGCTTTTTCTAAGTGGTTGCAGTTCTCCTGTCCAGCCTCCTGATACTGGACCATCCCTGTATGTAAGTTTCCACTAATAAAACCATAAGTCTTGTTTACTGGTTCTGGGTCTTTTCTTTGGTCTCTTGAAACTGGTACCATTCCTACTGAAGTTAATGGCAGTCTGGCATACCAGCATATGATGAGATTTCAGGCTTTCATAACTCCAGAATCAGGCAAAGTCATAAGACCTTTATTTGGCCAGTAAAATGTTAACAAAAATGTTAATTAGAGGCAGTAGCAGCCAGTGCTAGATTCAGCACTCTCTCATCTTGTTTCCAGGTGAGTATGAAATGAGGGTTTAAGATTCCCTCTTAATCTGAGGGGCAGGTGAAAGAAACTGCCTGCTGATCCACACTGAATATATATCCTAAGAAAAATGATTCTTCATTGAATTAAACCACTGGAATTTTCAGGATTAACAGTACAGCATTCACTGCTAAATTCTGACTAACACAACCACTAAAAAGAGCCTGAATGAATTAGCCACATGTGTATGTTTGATAGGCTTTATAACCTAATCAATACCTCCTTATGGATTACTTTCAGCATGAAGCAATGAGACAAAATTCAAAGTTGTCATCTATTTAAATTTTATGCAGGACTGGGCATTTTCTTCTATTTTTTTCTGAAAGTATATAAAGTTACTCTACATAACATTTTCTCCTCTCCTAAAATAATGATGAAGAAGATCAAAGCTAGCCTTTTCAATTGATGACATTCATAAAACCTGCAACTAAGTTAGTTCAATCATTTTGAAAAGCAGTGTGGTGATTCCTTAAAGAACTAAAAACAGAATGACCATTCAACTCAGCAATCCCACTACTGAGTATATACTCAAAGGAATAGAAATCGTTCTACCATAGGGACATATGCACTGGTATGATCACTACAATAACAAAGACATGGAATCAACCTAAAAGCCCACCAACGGTAGATTCATTCAAGAAAATGTGGTACATATACACCTTGGGATACTATGCAGCCATAAAAAAATCACAAGATCATGTATTTTGTGGGAACATAGATGAAGCTGAAAGTCATTATACTTAGCACACTAATGCAAGAACAGAAAACCAAATACTGCATGTTCTCACTTATAAGTGGGAGCCAAGTAATGGGAACACATAAAAAGAAACAGGGAAACAGAAGATAATGGAGCCCACCTGAGGAAAGAGGATGAGAGGAGAGAGGTTCAGAAAGCAACTTCTGAGTATTATGCTTAGAATCCTGGTGATTCCCTGAGTCACAAGTTTACCTATATGACAGACCTGCACATGTACCCCTGAACCTAAAATGAAAGTTAAAATATTTTTAAAAACTAGAACTCTCACTGGACAAAATTAACATTAAAAACACTACTCAAATTAGAGCTCGAATCATGCAAGTGTTATCATATATTCACTTTTGGTAAATCGATTCTTCTGTAGATTAGCTATTGTTAATTTGAAGTTTATAATTTACCATATTTATTAAATTAGAAGTGTTTTGCATCTACTTATATTCAAGTAACTTGGCATTCTAAATGCTCATAAAAATTACTAATAAAATGGAAACACATGGCTGGGCAAGGTGGCTCACGCTAATATCCCAGCACTTTGGGAGGCTAAGGTGGGAGGATTACATGAGGTCTGGAGTTCAAGACCAGTCCGGCAAACATGGAGAAGCCCCGTCTCTTCTATAAATACACGATTTAGATGGGCATGGTGGTGGGTGCCTGTAATCCCACCTACTTGGAAGGGTGAGGCAGGAGAATTGCTTGAACCTGGAAGGCGGAGGTTGCAGTGAGCTGAGCTCATGCCATTGCACTCCAGCCTGGGGGACAGAGCGAGACTCCGTCTCAAAAAAAAAATTAAAAAATAAAAATGCAAACACATTTCTTTATTTACATATTTTATGGTAAGTAATTAACAATCTATTAAACTATGCAATTTCAGATTTCTTGTAACAACACACTATCTTTGATGGAAAATGGTTTTTTATAAATCCCTTCCAAAGTAAATTTACGTTAAACCTGAACTCATGATTTGTTAATGGTATAAAAAGTCTAACATAGGAAACTATCACCTTTTGAATATGAAAATCATATTTTTCTAGCTGCAAAGAGAGGAATGCAAGTACAAGGAGTATATTCAAATGAATGGCTATCTTCATAGTTATAATACACTGTTTTCTGTTATATTTTTCTAATTTCTTTAAATTTGTTTTACTTATATGTATTAATCTCTTTTCACATTGTTATGAAGAACTGTCTGGGTAATTTATAAAGGAAAAAGGTTTAATTGACTTACAGTTCAGTATGTCTGGGGAGGCCTTAGGAAACTTATGATCATGATGGAAGGCAAAGGGGAAGGAAGACACCTTCATAAGGTGGCAGGAAGGAGAACTGCCAAGCCGATGGGGAAGAGCATCTTATAAAACCATCAGATCTCGTGAGAACTCAATCACTATCACAAGAACAGCCTGAGGAAACCACCCCCATGATTCAGTTGCCTCCACCTGGTCTCTCCCTTGACACATGGGATTATGGGGATTATGGAGATTACAATTCAAGATGAGATTTTAGTGGGGACATGAAGCCTAAATATATCATTATATCTGAAGCTATAAAGTCCATTAAAGGGATCTCTTCTATAACATCAGCCCCTTTATAATATAAGCTGATCAATGTCATATCATAACTGCAAGAAAAATTTTAAGAAATAGAAAACCTTTATTTAAGAAATATAAAACCTAAAAGCCCCTAATTACACCAGGATGAAAAACTTATTTCCGTGCCTACAGCAGTTCTTTTTCTTAATAACATACATTTTTATTAGATTCGTGGCTGAATTGTGGTGCATTATTTTATCAGTTTGGTGCAACATTAATTGCGTTTTTTTGCCATTGCTTTTAATGGCAAAATCGCAATTGCTTTTGCACCACCCTAAAAGAACAGGATTTACATACAAGACAAACTTTGAGAATCGCTTGTTGAGATATATTTTATAATATATGTGTCCTATAAATCTATTATTAAAAATAAGTAAAGAACTTTTACTGAACATTGGCCTCTTATTCTTGAATATTTACAGAGGTCCCATCTTCTGTTACAGTATTTTAGTGAGGTTTAAGTAAAGCTAATCCTAAATGAAGGAAGATATTAACAGTTAAATTTATTACTTTAAGCAGAACATTGAATATTTTTAAAGGCATAAGTAAAAACGCATCCATAGAAAAAAAAGGTTTCTGGCATTTTACCTAATTAGGTGTATCTCAAAAATTGTGCATTTTACTTAAAAACAAAAAAAAAAAATGAGCTTTTTAGAATCACAATCAAAATGCTGAGTTCCTTACATCCCTTCATTTTACCAAAATTGATGACCTGGTGTCAAAATTTATTATTTTCTACTCATATTCTAATTCCCTTTGGAGTTTCCACCTATTTTCTGATTAAAAGCTATATTATCCAGACTTCTCTCCATTTATTCTGCTTATCTTATGCTGCTTCATGGGCATTTCTAGAACATTTTTTGTAGAGATATTTCCTTATCTTCTTTGATTTTCAAAAAAATGCATGAAAGTATGGTTGACTGTGTAATCTAGGTCTGAAACTTACAAATATGTGCCTATTGTTTTGTTTTTATTTGTGTTACTATTCATTTTGTTGCTTCAGGAAACTTCTGATATTTGATATAGTCAAACAATTTGAGAGACACTGTGCTTGTAAACACTTTATTGAATATTTTTCTCTTTGCTGCTGATATGGCAGGGGAAGGCTTACATTTCACAATGTCTCAATGTCTTGAACTATATGAAGTCAAGCATTAATGAAGCAATTACACATCTAACTAAAGAGGAGAAGATGCAAAATACATGGGTATCTAAACATGCCCTTACATCACAGCTGTGTCCCATTAGACTACAAACGAAAAGGAATGAGAGTCATTAACTGTAAATCAGGTGAACTCTGTTGGTCTACAGCATGCTGTGCTTAATTGCCTACATTCCTGGATGCTTCGCCATAGCTTTTACGATCATGTTCGGTGCTAGCTTACTTCTCTCCATTCTGTCTACCACTATCCCCTTCAGACAAGCATCATCTCTCACCTTGATTAATACAGTAGCCTCTCACCTTGATTCATACGGTACCCTCCCACTGGCCTGTGTGCAGTGTAAACATTTCTATGTTCATTTTGCCTGATGATCTGTCACTGCAGACATCTCCTTTACCATTCCCTTACAACATGATGACTCTGCTTTGCTAATACATTTCCAAAGGGAGTTCAGTGCCACATATTTGGCTGCCATTTATTTTTTACTCAACTAAATTTGTTTCAAAACCTTCCTCCTAGTAATTGGTATATAAAATTTAGTTCTGCCCCGTGGAGCTATCCAGATTAAAGCTGTCTTCATCATTTTACATCTGTGGAAACATTGCTTCCTGGCATCTCTTCCATGTATTACTTCTACTTATTACAAATATGGCCTGTTTTTCAGAAACATTCATGCTCCTTTATCCTTGTCTAAGCACATTTTCATTTGCCAAAACCTCAATTAACAGATGACAGTTAAAGAGAAGACTTCTGGAATGGCTGTCTGAGGAGCTCTGTGAACTCTATCTCCAGTGAAATAACCATAACTGGGGAAGATTATTAAAACAACACTTAAAACTATTTGTTAATAGTTAATAGTTAGTAGTTGTTCATAGGTGTTAGTCTCTGTTAATTGTCCTAAGGGCACACAGAAAATGAAGATACATTTATTCAAGAAAATCTGTTAACTCTCAGGATACCAAATTATATAATTTAATATAGGATTGATTCCTTCTCCATCTCTCCAGCTCAACACAGAAGAAACTCTATCACTAAAGGTGCTACTGAGAACAGAGGGCTCCCTCTGATCCCAGCTCCCAGTCGGGGCTGAAGTTTCTTCCTGGAAGTTTCAGGCCACCAAGATTTATCACATAGACCCAGCTCTGTGTTGCAGGAGCTCTATTCTAGGCAAGAGCAGCCAAAAGGCCCTGAACTATCTTTCTTCATTCAGTTCCCACTCCTAAGGCAGATCTACACCAAATGTGATAGACCAAAAACACTAGAGTCCCCGTTGCCCTGCCCAGCACCTTACCTGTAAGGCCAAGGTGTTATCCTGAGAGAAGCAGGTCATTGTCCTGATATTTCCTTGAAAGTTCACGGCCATTATTACTACCCTGTGATATGATTCACCAGAATCTATTGATAAAAACTCATTTAATAAAGCAGTTAAAAAAAAAACACTATTGTGCTTTAAATGCCTCTTAAATATTTCTTCTGCCTTTTCTAGTTTAAATATTTTTTCTCTGTAAACAAGTAACCGTTGACTCTGCCACTTGTATTCTATTCATGCCTGTTTGGTCAACCTAAGTATTGCTTCTCACTTTCCTTCTCCTCTTTCCATCTCCAATGCAGGAAGTATTGTTCAATGCTCATTGCTTCTTAATAAGACAGTTTAAAATAAGCTTCTAAGTCTAGTTTCTGCTCTACCTAATACATTGTAGATATCTATGCCAACTTGATCTGGAGGTCAGAAGTCACTTTTTTACGAAGCAATTTTCAAAGATTCCTTAGTGCCTGCAGAACAGTGTTGCCCTTCACTTTTGCCCTCTCCATTATCGGGCCTAAGCTTTCTTCCCTGATTCAATTTCCTACTGCTTCCTGAATTATACCTTCTAGGAATGTGTTAAGAGCCACTTCCAGAAATGATGACTGACAGCTGATAATTAAATAAGTTATTAATGATTTTTAAAGTCTAGACTGACATGACTGAATGCTTAATTCAATAAAAATGTTAAATGATTAATGTGTAATTATTTATCCAATCTATTGAAATTCCTGTTGAAGAAAGTGCTGAAGAAAAAGAAGACATACAAATGGCCAATGGATATATGAACAAATGGTCAGAATTACTAGTCGTCAGGGAAGTGCAAGTCAAAACCATAATGAGATATCACCTCACACCTGTTAGAATGGCAACTGTAAAGAAGATGAAAGATAAGCATTAGCAAGGTTGTGGAGAAAAAGAAACCCTTGTACATTATTGGTAAATATGTAAATTAATATATCATAACCATTATGGAAAATACTATGGAGATTCTGCAAGAAACTAAAAATACAACTATCATATTATCCAACGATCCCACTTCTGGCATAGACCCAAAGGATATGAAATCAGTATGTTGAAGACATATCTGCACTCCTATGTTCATTTCAACATTATTCACAATAGCCAAGATATAAAATCAACCTAAGTGTCCATCAAAGAATGAATAAAGTGTGGTATATATACACAACAGAATACTACTCAGCCTTATGAAGGAAGAAAATCCTGTCATTTGCAACATGGGTGAACCTTGAGGCATTAAATGAAAGAGGGCAGGCACAGCAAGATAAACATTACATGATCTCACTTATGTAAAATCTGAAAACACTGAAATCATAGAAATAGAGAGTAAAATGATTATTACTAGAGGCTGAGGGGCTGGGAGAATTGGGGAGATGTTGGTTAGAGAACATAAAACTTTAGTTAGGCAGAAGGAATAAGTTCAAGAAGTCTATTGTACATCATGATGATCATAGCTAATAATGATATTCTACAACCTTGAAAAATGCCAAAAGAGTATATATTTTAGTGTTCCCGCCACAAAAACGGTAAAGTATGTGAAGTAATCCAGATGTTAAGCAGCTCTTGTGTGAGTCATTTCACAATATGTATGTAAATCAAAACATTATGTTGTACAAGACAATCAATTAATGAAAGAAAGTGCTGAAGAGAAATTTTATTTGTTTTTGCCTAAAAACATTTAACAACGTATTCCTAAAACCATTTCCCATATAGCAATGTTTTCTACATCCCTTTTATTACACTACACTTTTTTATATATTGGAAACGATTTAAGAAAGGAGAGGTAATTGCAAGCATGGCTTGACCTGGTTTAAACCGTGAGAACTTTTAAAACTCTGATGTTTAAGTGGAGAAAATTATAGTTTTCAGGTACAATAAAAATACTTTCAGTCATAAAAGATCACTGCAAAAAAATGTGATCTTTTTAAAATATAAAATATTTTTATATTGAGGATGGTTTCTTAAAAGTGTAAAAACCAATTATATGTTAGCTCAATAGACCTGTCCCTAGACTGATAACCAGCATTCCAGTAATTCCAAAATTATATGAAAATTTGAGTCATAATCATACTCTTATAGATAAACAAAAAACAAATAAAGGTATAATAATCGAATTTAGTTTAAAAAATGAAAGAAATTAAAATAAAACAGAACTTTTAGTTCATTCAAAATGATCTGTTGTAATTTCAGGGCCTTTGTTTCTTTAGCATAAATGTATCAATCATAAAAATTGCAAAAGTTCCTCAAGTTATTCATCATACAGAATAGTTGTCAGATCAAATAAAGTAATAAAAATAATAACAACTGTTTTTTATATATGTGTATATATATGTGTATATATATAATTTCTTTTTCTGATATCCCATGTTACATATATATACGCACACATATATATGTGTGCGTATATATATAATTTCTTTTTCTGATATCCCATGTTTTATATATATATATGTATAAATACATATACACACATATATATGTGTGTATATATATGTGTATATATATAATTTCTTTTTCTGATATCTCGTTTTATATATATATATACACACATATGTACATATATATGTATATATGTACATAGATAATATGTACACATATATATCCCATGTTATATATATGCATACATATGTACATATATATGTACATACGTGTGTGTGTATATATATGTATAACATGGGATATCAGAAAAAGAAATTATATATATACACACACATATATACACACATATGTATGTGTGTATATGTATTTATACATATATATGTGTGTGTATATATAATTTCTTTTTCTGATATCCCATGTTTTATATATATATGTATATATATATACATATGTGTATATATGTATACATATATATGTGTATATATATATTTCTTTTTCTGATATCCCATGTTATATATATACACATATATGTACATATATACATATGTACATCTATATCCCATGTTATATATATACACAAACATATGTACATATATATATGCATATGTGTGTGTATATATATAACATGGGATATCAGAAAAAGGAATTATATACACACATATATATGTGTGTGTATATATATATATGTTTATACATATATATATAAAAACATGGGATATCAGAAAAAGAAATTATATATATATATATATAAAACATGGGATATCAGAAAAAGAAAGCCAAACTCTCAGAAAGACCTGTGTTGGAACTATGAAAAATAGCCCTAAGCTAATGCTGAATCAAGGGAAAAGTGACTTAACCGCAGCAGCAGTTTGTTGAATTTTGTTTGGCCAAGTTCCAGCGCCCTCTATGGATTTGTGATGGTCTTAAGATAAAAGCTTACATTCTCATTGCAGGTTCAAGGCTGCAGAGGGAGTCCCTCAAGTTATTCATCATACAGAATAGTTGTCAGATCAAACGAAGTAATAAAAATAATAAAAGCGATTAACAGCTAACGTGTTGACTCCCGAAAACACGCCAAGGGCTACCCTAAATGCTGCATATGCAGTATCATATTCAATCCTCCCACAAACATATAAGGTAGGTACTTTTATTTCCGTTTCATTATATAAGGAGAAAAAAGGCACAGAAAGTTTATGTAACTTATTCAAGTTCAAAGACCAAGGGCTAGTGACAGGCCTCAAACAGTCCAGTGAAGGAACTCAGGCTCTTGAGCAACAGGCTTTGCTTCTTCCTGAAAGTGTCATGCTTGCAAAGTCCTTGTAAAGTCTATGCAGTTTCCCCTAGATAGACTCCTACATGGGACATTGTGACACTCCATGAAAGAGTGAAGGTCATTTGTTCTGCCTAATAAGGAAACTGTGTGGTGACATGGAAATTGCATAGACAGAAAAACAGGTTTGAATCCAAGTTCTGCCATTTATCAACCATATGTGATCTTTGGCCAATTAACTAACCTCTCTGAGTCACACATTTTATAATTCAAAAACTGAGAATAATAATGCTGTATTAGTTTTCTAGGATGTCATAACAAAACACAGTAGATTGGGTGATGGCTTAAACAACAGAAATATTTATTTTCTCACAGTTCTGGAAGTTAGAATTCCAAGACTGAGGTGTCAGCAGCTTCTTCTGAGTCTTCTCTTTGTGGCTTGCAGACAGACTCCCCCTTCCTGTGTCCTCACAAGGGCGGCTCTTAGTCTGTGTTACCTGTGTCCTAATCTCCTCTTCTTATAAGAACACCAGTCAGATTAGGGTTCACCCATGACCTCATTTTACTTTAACCACCTCTTTCACAGTCCTATCTCCAAATACATACGGTATTTGAAATACATACAGTAGTTGAGATACAGTCCTATCTCCAAACACATACAGTATTTGAGATACTGAGGGTTACGACTTCAACATCTGAATGGGGCAGGGGCATGCATAATTCAGCTCATAGTAGTTACCTTTCAGAGTTAAGGTAAGAGGTTATGAAAAGGTAAATCAATTGCCTAGAAATTGGGAAGCCTCTAAATTCTAGCATCTGTGTTGTACACCAGTAAAGTCAGTATTATTTGGTGGTCTATTACCTTTTCCTAGCCTTATGCATTGACAGGAATGTGCATACAGTTTAAAGGCTAATGTGACAATAAAGGGTTAACACATGGACACGTTTTGATTTTTCTTCCCCCCGCCTCCACCCCCCCGCGAGGAGTCTCGCTCTGTCACCAGGCTGGAGTGCAGTGGCCTGATATTGGCTCACTGCAACCTCGGCCTCCCGAGTTCAAGCGATTCTCCTGCCTCAGCCTCCCAAGTAGCTGGAACTACACACGTGCCACTATGCCCAGCTAATTTTTGTATTTTTAGTAGAGACAGGGTTTCACCATGTTGGCTAGAATAGTCTCGATCCTTGACTTCCTGATCCCCCAATCTCGGCCTCACAAACTGCAGGGATTACAGGTGTGAGCCATCGCGCCCAGCCAAGTGTTGAGTTTTACAAAGATGAATAGTATTTTAATTCAACTATTTAAGGTCATCTTTGATTGTGTTAAAAAGACATCTAAGGAAACAAATATAAAATAAACATCCTTACTGATAGCAAATGCTTAATTCTGCATACACCTCAAATCATGGTATATGTAGCTCAATGGGACATTGGAAACTGCTTGGTCAAACACACAACCGCATTTACTTTGCAAATGCAGAACGTGAGCCTGACACTGGTTAAGTGACTTGCCTTAAGACACACAAACAGTTAGTTCCTGGCACAGGAGGTACTTATTCCTAGTTCGTTGTTCTTCGTTCTATGCTATACTGTCTCCTGTGGTTTTCCTGGGATCATGGTTTTTACAGTTTCCAGATGGGCAGATTCCTTGAGCTCTGGTGCTTGAGACCAGGCTGGGCAGCAAAGCAAGACCCTGTCTTTCTCTAAAAAAATAATAAATTAATTAAATATGGGCAAAGAACTGGAATGTTTTCCTGAAGAAGACATAAAAATGCCACACAAGCACAGAAAAAGATGTTTAACCTATGTATATATATAACTTATATATATTTTATATACCATGTTTTATATATATATAAAATATATATCATGTTTTATATATATATAAAATATATGTCATGTTTTATATATGTAATATATATATAATTTAAAATATATTTTATATATTTATATATACATATTATATATATATAAAATAAAAAATATATTTTTTTTCCCTCGGGGGGAAAAAAAAATCAAAACGTGTCCATGTGTTAACGCTTTATTGTCACATTAGCCTTTATGCACATTCCTATCAATGCATAAGGCTAGGAAAAGGTAATAGACCACCAAATAATACTAACATTACTGGTGTACAATACAGATGCCAGAATTCAGAGGCTTCCCAATTTTGAGGCAATTGATATACATATAGAATATATATATAAATACATATATGAATAAATATTTATATGAAACATGGTATATAACATATATGTAAAACATATATATTATATATATAAAACATGGTACATAACATATATAAAACATATATATTATATATATAACATGGTACATAACATATATATGTTATATATATAAATAAAACATGGTATATAACATATATATTGTTATATATATAAAAACATGATATGTAACATATATATAACATATATATAACATAAAAACATATATATACACATATATATATACTTATGTTATATACCATGTTTTATATATATATATAAACATCTGTATTGTTTTTATATATATTTTTTCATATGTTTTCTGGGATACCAGAAAAAAAAAGCCAAACTCTCAGAAAGAACTGTGTTGGAACTATGAAAAATAGCCCTAAGTGTATAGTCCAAGCTAATACTGAATCAAGGGAAAAGTGACTTACCCATGGCAGAACTTTGTTGCATTTTGTTTGGCCAAGTTCCAGCACCCTCCATGGATTTGTGGTGGTCTTAAGATAAAAGCTTACATTCTCATTGTGGGTTCAAGACCCCAGAGGGAGCAGAGCAGAACTTTGTCTAATGTAATTATATTTTTCCTTTTTGGCCTGTCAGAGCACTCCCTGAGGGACTAACATAAAACACTGTTTTGTTTTGCCTATTTCACAACTTTCTCAAGGTAGAAAACTGGCTATGCTGAGAGCATTTCTCAATAACATTAAAAGCCAAGTAAAGGCAAATAACATTAAAAGGTGAAAACCACTGCTAACTGTGTAAACAGATTACAGTTGGGGCAAAAAAGAGTCCTGTTAAGAAATGGGCAAAGAGGGCAGACGTGGTGGCTCATGCCTGTAATCCCAGCACTTTGGGAGACCAGGTGAGCAGATTCCTTGAGTTCTGGTGCTTGAGACCAGGCTGGGCAGCATAGCAAGACCCTATCTCTCTCTAAAAAAATAATAAATTAATTAAATATGGGCAAAGAACTGGAATAGATATTTTCCTGAAGATGACATAAGAATGCCACACAAGCACATAAAAAGATGTTTAACCTTGTTAGTCCTTAGAAAGATGCAAACCAAAACCACAATGAGATGCTATTTCATACTCACTGGAAAACCTAGAATTAAAAAACAATAAAAGGTGAATAGCAAGTATTGGCAAGGAACTGGGGAAAGTGGAACCTTCATACATTGTTGGTAGAGATGTAAAGTGGTGAAACCATTGTAAAAGATAGTTAAATAGTTTCTCAAAAAGCCACAGAATTATCATATGACTCAGAAATTCTATTCCCAGTTAATAATCAAAAGAATGGAAAACACGTTCTCAAACATTTGCACACAAATGTCATGGCAGCACTGTTCACAACAGGCAAAAAGTGAAAATAACCCAAATGAACAAAATAAGGTATATCTATAAAATTGAATATTACTCAGCAATAAAAAGAAAGTATTGATGCGTGTTACAATATAGATGTTTCTCAAAGACATGCTACCTGTAAGAAGCCACAAAAAATCAAATATTATATAATTCTATTTATATAACATCTAAAGATGAAGCCATAGGGACAGAAAGCAGATTAGTGGTTTCCAGCTGATAGGCGATGGGGGAAATAGGGCATGATTACTTAATGGGTATGGCGTTTCCATCGGGAGTGATGAGAATTTTTTGGAACTATACAGAGGTAGTGGTTTCTCAGTATGGTTAATGTACTAAATACCACTAATCTGTACAGGGTAAATTGGTTAATTTTTTATATAAATTTACCCCAATTTTTAAAAAAAATGTATACAATATGGCATGAGGCTATTTAAAGTACATCTTGAAAGAGGACTGAGATATATAATATAGTTGGTAAACAAAATAACACAATATATACTTAAAATATATTAGAAATTTCCAACATTCATATAGTTTGGAAAAGAGGAAGGAAAACTATAACCAGAGTTTATATTGTGCATAAAGAAAGTAAATATTGATTTTCTATTAGTTGATACCAGGCTTTGCTGTGGTTAAAAATAACACAACAGCAATATTTCAGGCTTACAGTGACAATATTTCTTGCTTACATATATATCAGCTGATAGTTGACTTCAGGTTGACTACATGTCATTTATATTCTAGGCTGAGGCTGAAGAGGAAACTTCTTTTTCTATTTCATGGCAGAGGGAAAAAAGAAATGGCAGAGCCCATCTATGCTTTCGAACTTCTGCTCAGTTATAGCATATATCACGTCCACTCACTTTCCATGGCCAGAGCAAATCATGTAGCCAGGAGTGATGTCAGTGTGGTGAGAAGTTTATGCTCCCTCTGGGAGACGCACTGCAAAACACATGTCAATGAGCGAGGATGTATAATCCTATTACGAGGACAGATAACCTGTATATTACACATAATCCACCATTTTAAAGGATGAGTTGTGGAAAGAACAAAGGAAAACTTACTGACAGTATATAGAACAGCAATCTCTAGGTCCAAAGATAAGAACTTCCTCCCCATCACCCCCACCACAGCCTGGTAGATATTCCCAAATTGTCCTGTAAAAAATGTAATAATTTACTTTCCCACCAGAAATGCATGTAAGAGCTTTCCAACAATGACATTATCAAACTTCTTAAATGTTGACAATCAGATTAATAAAAAAAATCATTCTTGTTTTTCTTTTTGGATTATGATAAAAGTTGGACATTTTGTGTTTATTGACCATTTGTTTTTCACAATTTATGTATTGCCTCTTCAGGTAACTGACAAAGAATCATATTTTAGTATGAACTAAGAAGTGAGCCAAGCTGTAAAAATTCTTTTCTGTCTGATGAAAGCCAGATTTGAGGTTTAGCTAGTGCAGCTAAGGCCATAAGCTAAGTAGAGTAAAAGGATTCTAGACATAGGGATTATGTTTGACTTCACATGTGCCAGAATTTATTCTTGTCTTCTTAATTAAAATATTTTAAGTACTATCTCAACAAAGATTTATCCATTTATCCAGAAATGGAAAGAATTTATTTTGAAGGAAAGACTAGGTTCCATAGATTTTAAAATATGAAATCATGAGCCTGTGGTATTTTTTTCCAACCCCAAAGAATAAGTAAAGGTTCCCTGGCCTTGTGCTAGTACAACACAAATCTCTTATGTCTAAGAAAATGCAACCACTCTGCAGCATTCTTCCCAAGATTATTTCATATTTCCTCTGCTACATTTCCTAAACTGTATCTCATAGAATATTAATTTCAATAGATACCATGTAGGAAAATGGGAAGGAATAAAAAATGTGGTCTAATAAATGTGTGAAATACTGCATACTGAATCCTGCCCTCAAAGAGCAACTTGTTAGCTGTGTGAGATAGCTTGAATGTTCCCCACACAAATATCATGTTGAAATGTAATTCCCAGTGTTGGAGATGAGGCCCAGAGGAGGTGATTGGATTATGGCGGCAGATTTTTCATGAGTGGCTTAGCGCCATCGCCCTTGGTACTGTCCTCGTGATAGTGAGTGAGTTCTCATGGTATCTGGTCTTTAAAAAGTGTCTAGCACCTCCTTGCCCTTCTCACACCTGTTTTTGCCATAATTGTAAGCTTCCTGAAGTCTCCCTAGAAGCCAAGAAGATGCTGTCACGTGCTTCCTGTAAAGCATAAGAACTGAGAGCCAATTAAATCTTTTTTTTCTTTATAAATTATCCAGTATCAGGTATTTCTTTATAGCAATGAAAGAATGACCTAATACACTCTGTAAGTTTGGCAAGTTATCCAGCCTCGGTTTCCTCATGTGGACGATGAAGGTCATATTAGCACCCATTTGGCAGAGTTCCTCATGAGTGTTAAGGTAAAACAAGCTAAGCCCTGTACGTGAGGCACAGTAGGCACTCAATGAATTTTCATTCTTAGTTTGATGGCTGTTACATTAGCCTCTATAGGCTCTAAAACAGCTCTGTAGTAAATAAACATGTTTGGCTTTGTCCAGCCAGCTTTCCTCAAATAATCTGACACCGAGAAATTTTTTTTTCTCAACCAGCATCTTGCACTTTGGGAAATGCTGTTTCCTTTTATCTAATGCATGAATCAGCAAATGGAGAGAAGTAGGAATGGAGAGAAAGAATGGTCATGCTTCAGGTTGGTTAGGAAATCTTCATCTTCTCTTATTTCAAATTCTCCCTCGAGAGTCAACCTGAAGACTTGCCCCGATTCTTTGTACTAGAGGTCACCACAAACAGTTGACACAACTTGTTCAAAAGCAATGCCAAACATTATAATCATCTGTGTCTGCTATGAATCAGAAGGAAATATACTCTATTCCTTATTTTCCATATTTCTCCTATTATGCTAAGAGATCATTTTTCTGTGAATACTTTGGAATAACAAATGAACCTGCTGGAAGATTTCAAGAAAAGGAAATCAGTTCTTTCTCTTGTTAATACATAAAGAACAAATTTCTATTCTCCAAGGATATAGTCCCACTTCCCTTTATTTAGAATTAAGGACAGTATTAAACATAACATGTATTTCCTGATGTTAACAGCTACATTGTGGGAATTCTTGTATAAAATACAGAACTGCTCTTCTTGGGTGCTATTGCTGATATGGTTTAAAAGCATTCATTTATTGAATAGCAAACAAGGTCTGTTCTTAACAAGAAGAGCATCTCAGAAACTCTGCAGCTGGAGCAGCTGTGAAAATCATAGTGTTTTCTGTCTAATAAGCATAATCTGACACCTAAAAGCTTTCCCACCCCTTATATAATGGACATTATTAGATACTTGGCACTTTGGAACAACCATTTACCCAGAGTAGACAAATTTAAAAGCTGAATTTTATATTGTATCAGAAACATAAGGCCAGGTATGGGGGCTCACACCTGTAATCCCAACACTTTGGGAAGCCAAGGCAGGCAGATCACCTGAGGTCAGGAATTCAAGACCAGCCTGGCCAACACAGCAAAACCCCATCACCACTAAAAATACAAAAATTAACCAGGGTGGTGATGCACACCTGTAATGCCAGCTATCGGAAGGCTGAGGCAGGAGAATTGCTTGAACCCAGTAGGCAGATGTTGCAGTGAGCCGAGATCATGCCACTGCACCCCAGCCTGGGCAGCAAAGTGAGACTCTGTCTCAAAAAAAAAAAAAAAAAAAAAAAAAAAAAAAATAAATAAATAAATAAAAAAACACAGAAAAAAGAAAAAGCGAAGTACAGAAAATGTAAATGTAAAATAATTTAATGAGGATTTTAATCTACCTACACTATAGAAAGTAGCTGGCAAGTGACTTTTTCATTCTGCATATTTTATAGTAAGTGAAAATTCAAGTCATATTAAGAATTGCAGCCCAGAAAACTATGTTTAACAGCTTTCAACATTCTTCTAAAGTAAAGATCCTCTGCTTATAACATATGAGAAAAGAAAAATAGCTGAGAGCATTCTGAGCTCTGTGAGGTATTCAAAATTTGTCAGGCCCATAGAGGATCCTGGTGGCTCCCACCAATAATTCCAGCATTTTGGGAGGCCAAGCTGGGTGGATCACCTGAGGTCAGGAGTTTGAGACCAGCCTGGCTAACATGGTGAAACCCTGTCTCTACTAAAAAACACAAAAATTAGCTCAGTGTGATGGTGGGAGTGCCTGAAATCCCAGTTACTAGGGAGGCTGAGGCAGGGAGAATTGCTTGAACCCGGGAGGTGGAGGTTGTAGTGAGCCGAGATCATGTCGCTGCACTCTAGCCTGGGCAACAGAGTAAGATTCTGTCTCAAAAAANTAGTGCACCACTTTTCCAAGAAATCATAGCTGAAAGCATTCTGAGCTCTGTGAGGTATTCAAAATTTATCAGACCCATAGAGATATGAGTGCAGAACTTTAATTGTGCTAAGAAATCACCTTTTTCCAGGAATCATGAATATTCTACCTCTCTGTCAAAGAAACTCATAAAAGTAGCATCCCCAAACCCCTCTGTGCAGCTCTCTTGAGTGCACCCAAACTCCCCTTTCTTGAGTGTGTACTTTTCATTTTGCAAGGAATCTCTGTACTTTCACTAGTTTCTGAATCATCCTTGAGTTACTGTTCAAGATGGTGTCAAAAGTCTGGACCCCCATTGGACTCAAGGTCCAACTGGTGTTTGAGAACTTTCTATAACCCACTGGTACCAGTACAACAAACTGTTTTAAAGCTCTCAGTATTTTGTCATTACTTAACGAAGTAAAATTCAAACTCCTTATTTGCCGTATGAGCTTTTTCGTGATTATTTGCTCCCATTGTACCTCCCAGCCTCATCTCTTAGCATTTTCCTCAAGCATTCTTCTTTCCCTGCCTTTTGCTACTCCTGGAATATTCTCTCTTCTGCTTCTTCTCCTAATTCCTACTTACTAGCTAGGAAGCACCTACTACCTCAGATCACTCAGGAAATGATCTCTCTCACACATTCTCACAAGCACTCTAGTCTGAGTATCTAACCTTCCCGAGGTCCCTTATAGTCATGTTCCAATGTGAATCTTGGCACTGAGTCAGCACTCAGAATCTATTTAACAAGTAAATTAACGGATGAGCAAATGAGAACATGATTGTATTGAGTAGCTAAAATGTGAACTGGATAATAAAAGAGAAATGGAGAGCCTATGTTTTTACAGGAGACAGTAAGTTTTACTAAGAAAAAACAGCAGGACTCAGACTGAACCCTCAAATTTGCCCCTTTTTAAAATGGCCACTTAGGCCATCTTGTTTCAGAATTATTTCACAGTTTTACTAAAGAACATTGATGCTACTGCAGCTGAAGTTCCTCAGCTTCTCTGAAAATGCTTTTTACCTAGAATCAAAAGGTGTCCAGGTAAATCCAAATCTCCAGAAGCTTCACCCAAATGTGGTTCTAAAGTGGAGCTATCTGAGGCAAAATCACGGTCATCCTTGTACTAAGAGTCAACAGTTTCTTTCCCAACATCCAACCACCCTGATCAACTGTAAAGGGAGTGGTCATGAGAACAGAGATAAGTTCCTCTTCCCCTGGACCCACTCTCAGAACAATCCATGGCCTTTGGATATATGGGCAATAACTCTTTAAAAGCACAAGGTTTCAGACTATCTTAGATTTGTCTATTACCATATTCTATGCCAACTGCAAAGCCTTCTGCAAGCCACAAAATCCTCCCAATATCAGTATTTCCATACATAAAATAAACGAGGCTGCTATGGTTTATAAATGTTCCATGGGATTTCTTTAGTACAGTACTCTACCACAAAATAAGTGCCCATTAACCAACAGCTAATGTTTTTATTTAAATGAATTCAAATTTCTTTTGAAAGAAAGATAATAAAGTGATAAAAGATAAAACTACCTCTAATCATTTTTTTATTTTTGCATAAGAAAATTATTCTTTGAGTGTATTTCTAGATTCAAATTGCCAATTTTATACGAATACCAGTCATCACATTAGGTGTTCATCCCTCATATCAATGAATTATATCTGCCATAACCCTATAGCCAAATAGGGTAACATTTCCCATTAATAAGAATTAGTGACATTTTGCCATAAAACTTCTATTTCCTGTTCAGATGGTGGCTATAAGGCAGCATACTGGTAACACCAGAAAAATAAATGCAACAATTATTGTAATAATAGCCACTACCATTTATTAAGGACAAGCTTTGTATCAGGGACTGAAGGGAAGGCTTTATATGCATTGTTTCACAATTCTCATAATGGTCCTTTGATTTAGGCTTTATTATAATCTAATTTTACAGAGGCTTAAGGAGGTTAAATGGCTTGCACTAAGTCACACTGCTAGAAAGTGGAAGAGCTGGGACTTTAAGTGAGAAGGTCTGACTCTTGAGGTTAACCACCACACTCTGTAGCCTTTCAGTATGCTGCAGAGAATTAGGAAAGGTCTGTGAGAGGATGTCAGGCTTTCTTGACTCCCAACACTATCTGGCCGCACAATGCCCTGATATGTAGTATATATTCAGGAAGTATGGAATGGGATACATTATTTTGTTTAAAATTTATGTTCTTAAATTGTACATATTTTACATCATAATGTTATCCACATTATTAATTTCCTTATCTTTTTTTTTTACAGGTAGCACGAAGATGTCTTGAGAGGAGAAATGAGAAAATAACCTGAAAATCCAGTTTGTTAAAATTGTATGCCCTATTTTGAATGGGAAGATGGAAGAGAGGGTCTAAGTCTGGGATTAATTGATTGTACCAATTTGGATGCAATTTTAGATCATCTCCTTGGGATGGGAAATTAAAAGCCATCTAGTCCAAACACTCAGGAAGCAGGCCAGCCATTGTTATTTTTAAGAAAAAGGCTGAAATTGAAAATCTTAGATGGAAACCGCAGCTTTAAGTTTGTCCGTGCAGCTCTTCAATTTGAACTAAGACTGGCTTGAACAAAAGGCATCATTTCAGACCACAATGGTTCCCAGCACCCTCCTTACAAAATATATGGTGTACCTTCATTTGTCAAGTCATCATCTCCCTCCCTTGATGGCAAATGTGAATTTCACGGCATATCCCAATTCAAAGACCATGACAAACTTGGTTTGAAGCTTCTGCTCACAAATGCTTCAAACTGCATTTCACTTACTGCCCCCAAGTGAAATCTACTCTTTTCCCCCACCTGATGATTGATGGCTTTGAACACTAGAAACATATACAGTAAGGTAATTATTGAATTCCCTCAGTTAAAAATATTCTTGGGAAAGACTGAGACCTGGCCTCTATTTGAGCAAGCCATGCTTGGCTTCTGTGGCAACTCAGCAAAGTACAAAAGTATAGATGTTCACAATTTCAGTTCATCACATCTTACAACAGGATTCACTTCAAGTTAATGGTCTATTTAAAATGAACCTGGGGTAAGGAAAATAAATAAATGCTTGATGTTCTTATTGCTTTGAGAATAATCTTATTTCCTTAAGATGATTTCAGTGAGAAAAACTAAAGATCATTGATAGCTGTATGCAGAAATACACAGGGATATGCCCACAAAGCATGTTAATTTCTTTATTAAGCTATATGAAATTGTATAAATTAATTGCCAAACAGCTACAAATGATAGTGAAACCTCGGGGGATAAGAATAAAAAAATTATCCAAAGAACAATATTAAATTTCCCTTCCTTCACAATCATTCTCACTCCAATCAGTTCAAACAGAAAGGCATCTTATTGCCTCATTTGCCAAGTTTGCCATTGTCCTTCTCAGAATACCCCTTTACATCTTATTGAGGGTGTAGGACTGGCTCCTCCAACTTAGCCAAAGTTCCCCTCTCTCTGGTTTGCAGTGGCAGCATTTAATTGACTACCCAAGCACTGGGAACTCAGATGAATAAGCATGTATTCAGTTTTAAGAATGAGCTAAAGTCCTAAAGAAATATTTGGTCATCGATATCATTACCTGGAGATGTTTCTGCAGGTCCTCTCATAGAGTTTTGAGCTTGGTGTTGACTTGGGATTGACACAGTTCAGGCTGAAAGAGAAGTTTTTACCTTCATGTGATCTTTATGTAAAAACAGACTCCTGAGCCCCAGAGCAAGAGATGGGCTACACTAACCTCTTTACTTCCTGCTCTCACTAGTGAAGGAGGTGGCTTCCCCTTTGGTCCCTCACCTTTCCTGCCCATTTCCCGGCCCCAGCACTGCCTCCTCAAACTTCTCCTTAGCTTCTATTTTCTTTCCCCTTTGCTTCTTCAAGAAGGAGCCAAGCCCTGCTGCTTACTATAGGACAGCCCCTCCATCTTTTCAACGATCTAGAACATTGACCAGACTTGTAAGAATAATTACTTATTCTACTCAACATAGGGAAGGCTCTTCATAAAAATTTGCTATTTTAAATTTAATTAATCAAATTGTTCCCACAGATAATTGGTTCCAGTTTCAACTTAAAGAGATAGATACAATAATAAGACACAAGTTTTAAAAAATTAGAAACAATAAGATCCTTTGAAAAATTGATCTGAAAGTGCACAGGAACATTTAATCCAATTCACTTTTTATATAGATTTTTAACAAAAGAATGTCACTGAAGTTACATAAATGGCTTAATGCTAACCAAAGAGTTATTACCAAACCCTCCAAAAGCAAGTCTATTCCCAAATATCTGTGAGATAATGAAAGATTACTCATTAGGCAATGTGATAAATTCCATTCTGTATGGTGGAGTAATAGGCAGCTTCCCATCTCTATCCCTGACCTAACGTAATCATTCTTCATTATACTGTTTCTAATAGGAAGAACTTTAATTTAAAATGTTATAAGATTTCAAGCCCTAGGGACATGGCTTGTGAAATGCCAACATCAGGCCAATTTCAGAACTCTCCAAATAACGCTGAGAGCACAAGTCAATCTTGAGCAACCAAGGATCTTATAAAAGAGGGAGTTATGCTGTACGGTTACAATGAATGTTAAAATGGCCCTAACATTTGAAGGCATTGCTTATAATCCCCAATATGTTTGTTGTAGTTAATAAGCCAAAACCTAATGAAATGCCTACACATTACGTTGGTATCCAAATTCCCAATGACAGCTGAATTTTTCTTCACTTTCCTGAAAATGTTTTTGCTCGTCTTTTGTGCATTCCTCCAGGATGCAATTCAGTCAGCAGTAAAGCCATGAACACAGAAAATACAGAAATATTTTGGAAAACAAATGTGAGTTAAGTTTCAGCCGCAAGTTGTTTGATGCTGTCTTTCACCCACACAAATGAATTGAACAAAGAAATCACTTGGCACAGAACTAAGATGTTCCACATGCTAATTAAGAGCTCTGTTAGTGGCTTGACCTTCAATGATTAGGTGCATATTTAATCCCCTTTGGTTTCTGCCTCTGACTGTGACAAGATTAGATAAACATCTTACTCAAATGTTAATAAGAAATTATTTTAGTTCAGAGCTTTAATGTTACATGTGTACTGTGAGGATGAGATTCAAACTTAATACATAATTGGCAGGTTGCCCCCCCACTCCAAGAAATAGATTAAAACTTAAAAAAAATTACCTTAGTAAAATTTTTGATCTTGGCTTTAAGCAGATTTAGCTCATTTTATTATTACTAAGTAGATTTTCATTTTTGTAAAAATTTTGGTAAATAGAATTATTAGGGTCTAAGCTGGATGATCCAAATATTTTTTAAAAAGTATAACTCTAACAAAAACCACAAATAATTTGACCTGACTTAATGAAAGCATAAAAAGTTATTAAAGCTAGCAAATAACAAAAATATACATTAGCAAATATATAATAACTATTATGAAGTAGTTAAGTGTAGGCATAGTGTTTTTCTATTAGACGGCTGAGAATTATCTACATCAGAATCACCTGTGCTGATTTTCTCAACTATAAATACCTGACCCTACCTTCCATGTCTTTCATCTTTGACTTTGTAATCTGCATTTTTAATATATTCTCCTCAAAATCATTGTTTTTTTATAATCACTTTTACAAAGGGACACAGAACATTATTTCCCTATTTACCCAAGTACATTTAATCTTTTTTTTCTTTCTTTTTTTGACACGGAGTCTTGTTCTGTCACTCAGAATGGGGTGCAGTGGCGCCATCTCAGCTCACTGCAACCTCTGCCTCCCAAGTTCAAGTGATTCTCCTGCCTCAGCCTCCCAAGTAGCTGGGATTAAAGGCACGCAGCACCATGTCTGGCTAATTTTTGTATTTTTAGTAGAGACAGAGTTCTGTCATGTTGTCCAGGCTGGTCTCGAATTCCTGACCTCAAGTGATCCAGCCGCCCTGGCCCCCAAGGTGCTGAAAATACAGGCACGAGCCATCACACCCAGCCAGCACATTCAATCTTAATGTCCAGTAAAAGATTTTACTTTTAAAGGAGAAAATTTATTTTATCCTATTTCTCTACAATATCTTCAAGTACAAAGTAAACAAAAAACTAGTTTTAATAAGAAATTTTTAATATGTATTTTTGTACTTTCTAATGCATCAACTTGTTCATTTATTTGGGAATATAGAACAGGGAATGCAGAGAGGAAAAGCATAGGAGGGAGAAACACTTTTATCCACGTCTTTACCTATGCCAAAGCTATCCAGCTACCAGAGGAGTATTTGCAGATAATTTCTCTGGAGGGGGATGTTCTATCACATAAAGGAATTAGAGGGATGGAATAAATGTTCTAAGTAGTCTGAAGCAATTGCAAACTGCTTATCCTAATACTTAATACGATAAATGTTTATTACAAGGTTAGTGTGAAGTCATTAGTGGAATAAGCGGAAAAGCACAATGGCTAGAACCCTGTTTTCCCTCTAGAATCCTATAGAACTCAAACTTAACTGCAGTTTTGGATGGGCTGCTCTACTAATGTACTTCCAGTAAATGTGGCTTCTGCAAGGTATCAGGTTTGAAATATATTTTCTGAAGACAAAGACCTTAAATGAAAAGTTTGTGCTTCAGAAGGTTGATTTTGGTTTTCAACAAATCATTTTACTCTCCTTCCTGGTTAGACAAGTAATATCTGCTATTACTTGTACAACAAGAGAGTCTTTGCAAATAAATATTTATAAAAACAAGTCTAGAACAATTATAATAAAGTTAGGACTCTTATTGTAATATCAGCATGTTTTTTATTTCTTTATTGAGATGGTGAACAAAATTAATTTTGCATTCATGCTAAGAGATAAACACATTATATTAATGTTATAATATGATAATCAGTAGCAATGTACAGCAGTTCCTCAAATAATGTTTCATTCAAGGTCATTTTGATATAATGATGATGAGGAAAAAATTTGATTTCTAGCAGGAGCCACTGTCTATGTGGAGTTTGCACATTCTTTTCACAACTTCATAGGTTTTCTCTGAATATTCCAGTTTCCTTCCACATTCCAAAGATGTGCCCTATGTTCACTGACATGTCTATGTGTCCCCAGAGTGTGTATGTTTATATGTATGTATACGTGTATGTGTATGTGCATGTGTTTGTGTATGTGTTTGTGTATGCATATGTGTTTGTGTATGTGTACATGAGGTATGTCCTGTGATGGGATGGCATCCTGTCCAGGGCTTGTTCCTACTTTGGGCCTGAGCTGCCAGAGCCTCATGATCCTGAGCTGGAGTAAGCAGTTTGGAAAATGAATGAAGGAAAAAATGAATACAAATTATTTTCAAATAGAAATTCATTAAGTCTTGATAATCATGAAAATGTGCAATAATAAATAATCAAGTACAGAAGTGCTCAGCTCAACCACTGAAGTAGTGAGGGACTTGCCATCCCAAAATATGCTGAATTGGTATATTGATTATTCTGAGTTGAAAACATTGGAGAAGTGACAGTTTCAGAAAGGGGAGGTAACCTGTCCCTTCCTGCATGTAGCAAGCCATAAAGAATCCTCTGGGAGGCCAGGCACGGTGGCTCATGCCTATAATCCCAGCACTTTGTGAGGCTGAGGCAGATGGATCACAAGGTCAGGATATCGAGACCATCCTGTCCTAAGTGGTGAAACCCTGTCTTTACTGAACTATAAAAAACTAGCCAGGCATGGTGGCACACACCTGTAGTTCCAGCTATCAGGGAGGCTGAGGCAGAGGAACTGCTTGAACCTGGGAGGCAAAGGTTGCAGTGAGCCGAGATTGCACCACTGCACTCCAGCCCAGGCAACAGAAACAGACTCCATCTCAAAAAAAAAAAAAAGAATCCTCTGGAAGAGATGCCCTTCCCCATCAGAGTATAAAAATAGCTCTTATCAGGGTATGAAAATAGCCCTACTAGAAAATGGGAATTGGAAGCTGCAGTAGACCTGAATAAATATACTTAATAAAACAACACTTATCTTCTGCTACACCCCTCCCTCATGTATCTCCTAGTGACGTCCCTAAACATTTATTGCTTCTAGCCAGATCTCTTTTGTCCTATAATTTCTTTTTAAATTTATTGTTCTTTGTCTAAAAAGTATAAAAGCATCTTTCTTTGGCCATCTTTGGACTTCATTCCCTTGTGAAGATCCCCACGTGCATATAAAATCAATACAGTTTGGATGCTTCCCCTTGTTAATCTGCCTGGTGTCAATTTGGTTCTTGATTCAGCCAAACAGCCCACATAAGAGATAAAGAAAGATGATCTCTGACTCCCCTATAGCGGCATTTGTTCTTGTTTTCTTTTGAACTACATAGTGAGAGGAGAGTTTCTCTGCAATTTTTGGTTTGCAAACATTCATTCTTTGATTTAGCCCACCACCACTACCACCACCATCACTCACTAGTTCACCAAAAACTGGCAGCAAGTTAAATAATTATCTTGTTTGTTTTTATTAACGCTTCTTAAATGTACAGTGAAACAGGCCCAATTGTCTCATATAACTATTATTTATGGGTTTCTAAAAAATAAACATAGAAAATGACCCTTGCTTGTCCTAAAACATGAAACTTACATTTGTCCTACCTGAGTTCCTTCCTCAAAACTCACTCTCAGGCAAAGAATTGAAACTTACCAGATTACATTCAGACAATGAGCCACCAGACCCATCATACGTCAGGACTGCTTCCCTACCCCTTCTTAATTCCTGTTTTCCCACCTTTCCTACTATATAAACCTCCCCCAATTTGAGCTGTTTTGGAGGTGAATGTGAGACTTTATCTTCCTTTCTCCTCAGCTACAGCACCCGATTTAAGCCTTCTTCCCTGGCGATACTTGCTGTCTCTGTAACTGGCATTCTGTGTGGTGAGCCTGACATTCTGGTAACAATAGCTCACATCTATTTCAATGTTTAACATCAGACATGCTTTAGGTCTTTCTTTAGATATTTGCTAGTGTTTTTGTGACCAAGAATATGCCATAAGAACTTAACTCTTGTTTATATCAATTAGCCTATGGTAAAATTGGTATCATCATGCATTATTTCATTTAAAGTCAGATTTTCCAAGAACTTACGGATGATGCTAAGTGAAAACTTATTGTATTACAAAGTATGTGCCTCATAGGCTTCAGCCCCAAATGACAAGCTATTTCTTATATCCATTAAATACACAAGTACATTAGGCAAACTTAGGTGATCTTAGAGCAAACTGTTTTATTAATTTTTACCGGTAAATTAAATATTAAAGCATAACTCCTCTTCAAACACAATCTCAATTTGATAATTTACTAATTTGGAAAGTGATATATAGCAAGGAGTTGCTGGCTTAAATGGATGATTCTTAATTCTTCACATTACCGTAACTACAAATTATTGTGACTGATCATCATGGGAAGGCTTTTATGACAGGAAAGACTTTACATAGAGAAATCTGCTTCTCACAGAGGCTCTTTGTGCTGGGGGTTGAGGAAGGGGATAAGTTAAGAACTGAAAGACATAGAAAAGAAGAAAGTCTATTGTTACAAAGTTGCCTGCCAAGATATCCTAATGGTGAAAAAAAAAAAAAATTAGTCCTCTGAAATATCTGGCAGGCAAGGCAAACAGGAAAAAGTCAGAATTCAAAATCAGTAATGACTGCCTCTGAATGAATACAGCTTTCTAACAGGCTCTTTTTTTTTTTTCCATTCAACTAAAAACAAAAAAAATAGTTTCAATGAGTTATGCTCTGGTGTTTTGGTGTCTCAGTGCAATTTTGCTAATAATGCAAGACACGATTTTTTTACTTTAACACTTTCTAATGTGGCACAATCCACTGGGGATTTGGAATCAACTTAATTGATTTTAATAATTTCAGAGTTAACCTCTCAATTGTGGAAAAACCAGACATTAATGTGCCTATGAAATTTTGCACCCCACTCTGAGGCCCGTCAGCTCATGACAAATGGGCATAGGAAATTTTATAGGAAATTCATTTTGCTTGCATGGGACTTTATTTCAACATCCAAAGTTAAATTCCTATCATTTAAAAATAAATAAACCACGTGTCATTTAATGAAGAGCAAGACTACAGACATGAAATGGTTCCAAAGATGTCCATAGCTCAGTAACTCTATTCCTATTCAATCATTTCAGGATCTACATAATGATACATGAAAAACACAAAGTGGTTTAACACTAAAAAAATTATCAAGCAAATAGTATAATAGATTATTTTATTAAGCAACCCTACACATTTGGTGGTAGATCAAATGTTATTCTCTCACTTCATTGTATCAATTGTTTTATAACTTTAAACACAAAGTAAAAGTTTATCTTCTGAAAGTTGATTAAAATTTTAAATGAGATTTTTTTTTTCAGAAAACAGTGAAGAAAAATAAAAACTGGAAATCTGATTTATTATAAATTCAAACTGGTCTATGTTAAATAACACTGAATAAACACTGTCAAATATAATCACTCTCAACCTTTTATCTTCTACTTTTGTGCAATTATTTTTCTCATGGTAATCTTTTGCTGAACGAGACTCAGATTGGGCCTTAAGATGAAACTCAGCAAAAAAAAGCCTACAGAAGCAAAACTCTAATCAAATCTAATGAGACCCTGCAATTCACTGGCCTTTCTCCTCTTAAATTCTACCACTCTATTAGTTTTGGAATTGCTACATCCAAAATAAGAGTTCGGGCAAATCTGAAATGTTCTCCCGTGTGTCCAGCAAAATGTGACTGGACTGACATAAAGTCCTTATCCCACTGAGTGTGAACATTCTAAAATTTCCCTGAAACACTGATAAGTTTGATTATGGGTTATTGCTCTAGACCCAGATAACAATGCCACAGAATATATTGCATAGGTCTCATGACATTCCTATGATGCATTCACAGAAAGAGATGAAGTCTCCTGTAGATAGACTGATCAGAGAAGTCCTCTCTGAAATAACATTTCAGGTGAGAACTGAAAAGAGAAGAAATTAAGAAACTTCTCTCTATGCAATAAACAGAGGCACAAGCATTCTAAACAGAGAGGACAGCAATGTATAGGAACAAAGATGGGAAGAAATTTGACATTTGGAAGGACACAAAGAAAACTACAGGGCATAGTGAGCATGGTGGGGTGGGGTGGTGAGAGAACCATTTAGGAAGCAAGGCAGGGACAGTCCTGCACCCATGAAATCCAGGATGAACAAGTTGGATTTTTATGCTAAGTGCCCTGGATATTATTTGGAGGTATTTAAGTCGTGGGAGGATATGAGTTGGTTTATAATTTTAAGAGATAACTTTGGCTAATTTGTAGTGAATGGGCTCTAAGGCAGCAAAAGTAGACAGAGGGAGGCAAGTTTGGAGGCTTTTTCTCTAGGAAAGAAAGGGTGATATAGTAATTGTACTGTGACTATAGAAAGAATGTAAGCTAATGATTTACAAGTGTAATCAACAAAACTTCTTAATGGATTACATAGGAGAAGGCAGGTATTGAGGCATAGAGATGAGTGGAGAAATGCTTGAGGAGGAATAATAAATTCTACTTTGGCTGTTATAAGTTTTATTTGTCTGTATCAAAATAGACATGTCAGGCTGAGAAGCATGGCTCATGCCTGTAATCCCAACACTTTGGGAGGCTGAGGTGGGAGGATCATTTGAACCCTGGAGTTTGAGATCAGCCTGGTCAACATAGGGAGACTTTGTCACCACAAAAAAATTTTAAACATTAGCCAGGTGTGGTGGCACATGTCTATAGTCCCAGCTACTTGGGAGGCTGGGGCAGGAGGATCATTTGAGCCTGGGAGGTCAAGGCTGCAGTGAGCCAGTATGCCACTGCACTCCAGCCTGGGTGACAAAGCGAGATCCTGTCTTTAAAAAAACAAAATTGAGAGAGGGAGGGAGAGAGAGAGAGAGAGAGATGTTAGTAGGCATTTTAATACACAAATATAGAGCCAAAGAGAGATCAGGAAAGAAAGCCAGATTTGGGAGTCATGGCAGAGTGTGGAGTCCACAAGATGCCTCAGGGAAGGAATATAAACATAGAAGTCAGGTTGTCTGGGATCAAGTCCTGGCAGGCTTTAAAATTTATAAGTCAAACAAAAGTTACTGAGAAAGAGTAGCCAGTAAGATATGAGGAAAAAATAGAGAATAGTGCTGTGGAAACAAAGAGAAAAAGTATTGCAAAATGGTCAACTCTGGCACTGCTTCATCATCTAGTAATGAGGACAGTAAAGTTCTTAAAGGTTTTAACAACATTTATGACCATCTCAGACTTGGAAGATCCATAAAAAGGCGGAAACACAGTTAATTTTACACAATTATAGGCTGCATCAATTTAATTGGTGAGTAGTATAGAATTCATAGCAAACTCCTAGGACACTTGCTCCCTTACTCCTAACTCTTCTCAATCTAAGGAACCCCCACACTCCTCCGGTCAGCCTCAGCTTAAGCAGCCTCTAAGAAGCCCATCCTGACAGGCCAGAGACTACCAGATCCCCTATTATATGCCTTATTTGGAGATTGTACCTCTCCATCTTATCATTTAATTTGTGGCTTCAATCAGCTGTCTTTTCCTTTTAGGTTTAAATTTGGTGCAAAAGGAGGGTGGGGAGTGGGAACAGCTGCACAACTGCATCCACTATCTCCAATACTAGAAGCATGATAGGTGCTCAACAAATGTCTATAGAAAGAATAAAGCCTTCTTCTAATACATAAACACTCTGCTATGACTGAAGGTGGGTAGAAGTTGTTGTAAAAATTAGACTGAAATAATTTTGGCATCATTGACTGACTTTATGCTGAAACAACTTTATATTTAGATTTAACATAATCCCTCTATTCAAACTATATGCAATATAATTTGAAAATTGCTAACATCTCCCACATAAAAATATTTACCAAAGTTATCTTGATACAGGACTAAATATTTCTCTAATATTAACTCCTTTTGTTTTAAAATTCTGCAACTTTTACAAATATTCCTTCAGAGAGGTCATAATATTTAGTCACCATCAACTATACTCCCCTTAGTTGAAATTCATCAGAATAGTTAATCGGTATCCAGCAGGCATGTGACAACATGACTGAAACTGACAAGTTTTAAAGAAAGGAGTCAAGTGTTCCAGCTACCAGGGCCCTCCCCTTCCTAAATCTGTGGCTTTAGAGTCCTGGGATATAATAAAAGCAGAAACAAAGGCCATTTTTCATCCGACACGTTGAATTAAACAGTGTTTCAGAGACAGAAAGAACTGTCTTAAAGAGCAGAAAACTCCAAACGTTACAACCTCTTTCATCTACTACGGACATAGAGCTGCAGTAGTAAGAGGCACAGCCAGGATTCAAAACAAGGAATGACTGACATGAGAGGGCATGCTCGTTCCACGTTCCTTCCAACTTCTAGGAATCTGCTCAGATAACTGCTCATTGAGAAAACATTTATCTCCTGCTCCAGATCTACACCCCAGCTCAGTAACTTAGTATTTATAAATTTAAAGCCCAAATACAATGCAGCCAAAAGTCAATATTTTTATTACCTTAAATATTCAAACCAAAAATCCTGCTTCGCACTGCCAAAGGCCTCAACAGTAACACACTGTTCCTGGTCTGTTCAGAAATTCACAAAGATAAAATATCCACTATGTGTCAGGCATTAAGTCCTTACAGATATATTATTGCACTTATGCATCATAGCAACCCAGGGAAGGTATCTTATCACTCTCCTTCTCTTTTGTGAGAATACTGGGGTTCAAAGAGAAGAAATTATTTAGGTAAGGTTGAACAACTAAAAGGTAGCTAACAGGTTTTTTTTTTCATGTAAGCAAAGCAACTCATGCAATTATTCCTAGTCATAGGCATTCTGATTCTAAACCTAAATTCAGCAATTTTTAAAAAATGTTGGACGTCACATAGTTTATATTTTTCCAGGACAATCTATTTAAATTGTCAAAGAAGTCAATACCTGCTCCCTGTGCCCACTCTCAGCTTACATTCAGAAGTTCCAGAATCAATATTTCTTTAAGCATCAAAATGGCCCAGAGCCAACTCGTGAGACAACAATCTTTCTTTTCCAGATTCAGCTCATCAGCATTAAGCTGTGCCAACAGAGCACAAATGTACCGTGGATGCAAAACAAAACATTTAATCCAAAACCACGGGGTTTTGGCCAACATGATACCAAGTAACCAGTGCGATTGTCTCGGTACCAGCCTGCTAGTCTCCCATGGAATTGTCTGGCTCCTATGTCTTAAGTAAAGGCAGCCTTGTGAGTTTGGACATTCAGGTGCAAACAAGCTCTGTAAATCATAAAACGTGTTGCCAGCCCTCTATAGAATAAATGGCATACTAACAAATGCCAAGACAAATTATGATGGTCCCTTCCCCTCATAAGTCACTTATTGAATGAGCCACATTACTCCTAAGCTCCATTCTTGTCTGCCTATCCTTCTACGTAAATCTCTCTCCTGAAAGATACGAGTTTCCCGGAGTCAGCAGGGAAGATAGTTTTGTTCTAGATCACTGACCCTCTCATTAGCCTCAAGCCAGTGATAGCAGAGTCAGTATACTGCTGATCAACTTAAAGCCTGAACTTACACAATTTTTAAAACTCAGAGAAGCAAACCAGCCCCTGGCTCTCTTTACTTTTAATCCTTTTCAACCTTTAAAGTCTTCTATGAAATTTATACTCTTCTATTTGCATAGCTTAACTAGCATAGGTGTTTCTTTTATGACTATGTCTTATCATTTGTCCTGAGAGTCACATTTCATATCCACAGAAATTCAATACAAAGTGGCTTCCCCATGTTCTCTCAGCTTGTTTGTGGCAATGTTAGGGCCTGCACTAAATCTTCCACCAACAAATCTTTTGCTTTTCCTACTGAGGCCCAGAGGCTCAGAGACTCCCAGCCTTACTGAGTTCACTCTTGGGAGAAAAGGAAAAGACCACTGGACTCGGGAGATCTCACTTAGCTATTCTTTGACCCCCTGTTTCACCAAAAATAATATTGGCTAGAGGACATTCCACTGGAGCACGGCAGTGTCCTTCGACTTGCCTCCCTGCCTCCTCTCTTGTCACTGCAGTTCACTCTTCAAGGAGTAGTCAGGACAATATTTTAAAATACAAATACTCTTTGCTCTCCTACTCACACCTTCCAGTGCTTTCGCTTTGTACTTCCAATTAAATAACGAAAAGGGTTTTCTTACAGTTTATAAGACCCCACGTGATCTACGCTATGTTTCCTCTTTAATTTTTTTCTCAAACTCAAACAATTCCTTGTCAGTCTCTATACCACAGCCACCCTGGCCTATTTCACATTCCTCAAACAAACCAAGTTCAATCTTGTTTCGTGGCATTTCCTCTCACTGCTCCCTCTGTCTGGAATGTTCTCCCCAGTTGCTGGCTGGCCCTTGGCATTATCCAGGTCTCAGGTTGAAAGTCACCTCCCCAAAGAGGCCTTCCCTGTTCCCTTTTTCCAAAGGAGTTCTACCTGTGCCCTTCACTACCACATTGATCCATCATGTGGCTTCTTTATCCTCATAGTACTTACCTGCACCTAAAATTATTCTGTCTGTTTTCTTGCTTTTCATTGATTTTTCCTCTGCTCACTTTTCACTCCTTAACCACAATACATGCTCCATGAAAGCAGAGATAATGGCTGTCTTACTGACCACACCATCTCTATTCCCCAGTATGTCCCTAAAACATTTTTTAAACCTAGTAACAATATCTGGCATATAGTAGAAGTTCAAAAACTCTTCTTTAAATGATAAATAAATAAGTCACCTGTAAAAAGTCAGATAAATAAAATATAGCATCATTATAAGTTCAGATCTCCAACTTGTGACTGTTTACTTTGAATGTAGCCAATGCTTATTTTTTCAGTGTTTAAAAAAGCATTATTGTCAAGCCAATTTAAAAGGAAAAGATGATATTTTGGGGAAAAAAAAAACTTTTTAGACATTAAATCACCATCCAAATTCAAATAAAACATCTGTAGAAAACCAAGCCTTGACATTGAAGCAAACGTGTAGGGCCTCAGCTTGGTCCTGGTGCTTAGTTAATATAATCTTGTATTGACTTTAAGGTAATGAAATAGTGTTTTCTTTTTCTTCTCATTCCTCTAATTCAGACATGATTAATTTAGAGCACCAATAGGTACACAGAAACGCCCTACCACAATGTCTACATCTTCTCCTTTGTTTTCTCTTTCTCAAACTTTACATGTTTCTAAATAACTTACTCCCTTGCCTCAGTCAAGAGAAAAAGAGGATTTAGCTCCGGAAAGGTCTTCTTTCCTTTTGGAAGCGTGAAAGAAACCACTCACATTGATGTAGTGAGCCACTTAAGATGATTCTGATTCAAAGACATGGTTTCTCTTTTTTAATTTGTTTGTAGATTTACAGTCAGGGCCAGCCAACTAGTTTTCAATGATTCCCTGTATTCACTGACACTTAATTTCATAATCACAGATTGTAAGCATTTTTGAGCAAGAACTATTATATTCCTCAAAGCATAAGACTCAGTGGGTATCTAATAAACACCTATTAATTCTTGTCCATTAACATAAGTTAAAATATTTTATTATATTTACTCCTTTGAAATCCCTCAGGTCTCTTATGACTATTTTATTAGGCCTACAAAGAGAAAATGCAGTACTGGCACATAAAATACTAAAGTTCAGAAAGTTTTCTTAAATTAAATACCAACTGCTTCATATCCAGTCTTTAAAACTGAACATTAATTAAGTGTGCTGACACACATTTTAATGCTTTTATTTTCAAGTTCATTTAACAAATGTTCATTTCACTTATTTCTCAGAAAATATATTTTCTTCATGCCTTAGTTAAAATCTGTTCACGATTTTAGTATTTAGGCTCACTTAATATTTTTCGATAAGGAGTTTTGCCTTCACACCTATTAAGCAGCTCAGAGAATAACTTTGTCCGAAAGAAAAGATGTAAGAATAAAGCAATGGGTTAAAGAAAGGGAAGAAACTTTCATTGACACTACTTAGAAAATATGATGCTTTATGTTATCATGCTTTCAAAAGTAATTCCTTGGGGCTCTCCTTAATCAAATCATAGAAGTTTAAGCAATGATAACAAGAGATTATTTCAGCCATCCTCCAACTTCCCAGTATTAGTCACCACAGAGAAATGTGATTTATTCCTTTTCATCTCCACCTACCAACTTCCCTGAGGAATTTCCCCAGGTAAGGAATTTTCTATCACTTTAAAAACATTCGCTCTCTTACCTTACTTTGCATACTTAGGGAAATTTTTGAAGAGATCATTCCTTTCAGCCTGGAAAAATGATTTTGACCTCAAATGCTTTGCTTTCCTAGCACTGCCTTTGAGCTAAGAAATAGCAAGAAGCTAAAAAAAGATCCGTTTAACAGGAGAAGGCAGAAACTCTTAGTCATGCTTCACTGTTTTCATATCTACTTGTATTTCTACTGACAGACTGAGCTTTGAAATTAACAATAACTATAGACAGAAACCTTCGAAGCTGGCTTGGGGAAATTAAATCAAATATTATTTCAATACCGGTTTAGCCTTTTACAAATAAAATATTTTCATTAACTTGAATTAAAAACATGCTCTTCAATGATGTTTTCTTTCTGAACATTGATAGACAAAAATATTTTTTCTCAACTAGGTGGCATATACAACTATATTCAAAGAATAATTACCTGTTATCTTTAATTAGTATGTTTTTTAGATTGCCTTCAACATTAAATAAATAAAGTATTCCTTTGATATTTATCCTGAAGGACAACACATAAAGTTGCCCATGTGAGAAGCATCTCAATTGCAAATCATAATCATACCTTCATTAGTAATTTATGCCTTTGTGACTCTTGATTTGGGGCTTTGTACAAAGCCCGTGTTTATTTTTGCTGCCCAGGGTGTCTAATTAGGATAGACAGATGCATTTCTCTTGCAGACTTCTAGCTGCCTCAGTTTCAGCCACTCCAGAGGATGTCTGTTTAACTCCTTGACATGTGTCCAAGGTCCCCTCAGGAATGTGGAATGCTCCCCAGAATATATGTCAGAAGGTCTTAAAACATATTTGTTTTGTCTGGAAACACAGAAAAAAAGCTATTTAAACTTTGTTTCATGAAAATACTGTCTCATACCAGTCTGTTAAAGTGGTACCATTTGTTTACAATTTTTTTATTGATTTTCTCATACTTTTAGATGTACCGCAGATAAGACAAGCAATCCATTCATACCCCAGCTTTTAAGTCATGAGAAAGAGGAATCCCTGTTTAACTTGCGATTGCTAGAATTTAGACTTAGTAATGATGAAAAAAGTACGCATCCAGCACATAAACATGTCGGGTACTTAGGAATAGCAAGATCTTCAATCCTATCTTATAGAGAGACACAAAAGAATTTGTGTTAGAACAGGTGCATATACAGGCATGAAATTTGTCTCTCAGAATGCAATTATGATAATCTATTCCATTCAATAAGTACTTTGCTCTCATTTTCACAGGTGTTTTGATCACTTCTTTCAAACTAGGCATCTGCTTTATTTAGAGGACATTAAGAGTTAATCAATTTATTACCAAGAAGTCACCATTTCCTTTTGTGAGTTCAGGCTTTGTGATTGGTGAGCTGCCTAGTATCGGGTTTTTCATTATGTCGTGGAATATTTGGAGTGTTACTTTGCCAGCCAGAAACCTCTGTGGCTTGTGGTGCCTTCTGTCTAAGTATTGCTCGCACCTCCTGGGCTCATGCCACGCACTCGGTGTGGCCAACTGCACTCGGCTTGCAATACCAGCGCAGATCCCACTCCCGCCAAGGACGAGCCAGGCGCAGCATGGTGAGGGGTGTGCGAGCAAACAAGCACGGGGTCCAGCCACTACACACAGCCAGGTATGCTGGCTGCTGTGGGGGCGCTGGCAGTTCCAGGCACCCTCACAGGTGCTGGCTACATGCAAGGCTGCAGCTGGACCAGATGTATCCCACACGGCTTCCCTTGCAGGCACCCACATCTGAATTAGGAGCATGTGGTGGCACCTGGAAATGTGGAAACACCGGGAACTTCAGAGCCTCAGAGAGGTTGTCACAGCCCTGGCTTGGGGAGCCTCAACGTCTAGGCTTCTCTAAGGGGCCACAGCTCTTCTCTCCTTCTCATAGACGCAGGGTGGCATTTGTGGGGGCATGGTCCAGCCCTATTTGTGTTACAGCTCTTTCAGTCCTGGCATTCAGCGGTCCTAAGTTCTTGTCCTGTGTCCAGGAATAATGAGGTGTGTGGACAACTGGAGGGTGAGCAAGGCAGAGGGAGGCTCACTGAGCAACACAACAGTCTCAGGAGACCTGAAGTGGGCGGCTCCTTTCCACAGACAGATCATCCAGCCAAGTGCCCAGCTCAGGATCTGTCGGAACGCAGCACTTCTGAGACTGTGGGGCGATGGGGGTGCTTCCCAGATCCCGGAGAGTACAGGGATGCCTGGGTGCATAGCTGAGGCTGGGTGGCTGCAGCTGTGCCAGGGAGGCCAGGGCTCCTGACCCCCTGACTTAGACAGGGGTGGGGCTTCCACCTGTTCCCATCTCCCATGGCCTCTGGAGTTTGCAGCCCTGGCCGCACCTCCCCCACTGCAGCTGGCATCTCTGCCGCTGCGCTCCAGATGGGCTGCTACTGCCATCAATTACAATTACATAAAGAATTAGTTCAGAAGCTTCCAGTGAAGAAGACAGGTTAGTTAGACCCCCAGTTCCCCAGTTCCAAATATTTTACAAGTTATACGTGAAATTTAAAAATAAACCTTTCAAATCCATGTCAAGCTCAAAAGCAAGAAAGAGAACTCTGTGTGTGGCAGAAAACTGAAACTCACAACACTGAGAATCAGGTGAAGTTGCAGAAGTCCTTGGAGACAGATGTGAGAGAGTATGCTTTTGTGCTCAATTTTCAGCTAGTTTTGTGGTCATTCTTAGGGGAGAGCTGGAACTATCCTTTCTGCAAAAACCCAAAAGCCAAAGATAGAGGATGATCCTGTCTAAATCAGAAACTTCAGACAAACAATCAACAAACACCTCTCTCCACTTGCTCAGAGCTTGTCTTGAAAATTGACCCCCGTCCTGGGCTTCAGGTAAATAGTGATTATTATACATCTAGAACCCCAAGCCTGCCCTGTTTTAAGTGCGAGGACCACATTCTGGGTATTCAAGTGGTATGAAAACCCAAGAGGAGAAGCTGGTATAAAAAAATGTCAGCATTGAAATCCTGTCCAAAGGGGATGGTGAAAGAAGACAACTCCCACTGAAGGTTGGCATAAAACACACAGCACTGAAAGAAACCTGCCCATGTGGGAACCGACCGGCCAACACAAGCTACGAGAGACTTCACACTCAAACATACACCAATAATGCTAAACGTGCTGAACATGTCTTAGAGAGAAGAAGGGACAAAAGACAGGCAGAATGTTATGAAAAAAGGACAAGTAAACTTTAGAAAGAATCAAGGGAACGTCTAGAGATGAAAAACTGTTAATAAAATGGTCAAACAGTGAATGAGACAATTTGAAAGAGATAATCTGTCATTTGAAAGACAGACTTGAATAAATTACCTTGAGTGCAGCACAGGGAAATGGAGGAGCAATAAAGTGATACAGTCTGGGGAGATTTAAGATGAAATATAGTGTGAAGACAAAAAGCTATATCAAAATCAGTCCCTGGGGAAAAGGACAATGAAGTCGGCCTGCTAATGCGAACACTCCGTGCAGGTTGGTCGCTGAGGGCTCCACTTGTAGTTGAACTCCGTGGTCTATAAGGCTGGTCACATTCAAACTCCAAGAGGCCTCCCCACGTGGTCACTGAGCTCCTCCTGTCTGCGCACACCACTTGGCTCTATTTAACATTTTAGATTTCAAATTCATGAGTTTATTTTATTTTTTTTTAATGCACAGGCACAAATTTACCTCCCCTTAATGTGTCTTAAAACAGACTTCCCCTTGCTGTTTTAAGCGCATCCTGGAAAGCAGAACTTCAGCCCGAATTAAGTTAATTGCTTGCCCTGCAATTACAATTCACATAATACAATGGTCTTCTGATTTATAGTTGGCAAATATCTATCTTGCATAGAGAGACTGTTAAGGTTTTAGTCGTAATCTGAATCAGTTCCCAAATTTCTAACTATCTGATGCATATATTTTCCTTTAGCTGGGGAGAGTCATGATGTCAACATACATCTGAAATATTTCTGCATCTGAGACCCAAAACACGGAACCAGATGACCACACAAGGAAGGACCCGAGCCACATATGTGAAGGACAAATTGAAGGAAGCCAAGAGTCAGCATCTGGAGTTTGTCAGTCAGTTTGCCAGGAGGAGGCAAGGGGACTATGGGGGGATGCGCGATGCCAGGAAAATCTCCATTCGAACAAAGAGGATTGGTTTTGGATGCTTTATAGCAGCTTTATATGATACTAGACTAGTAACTAAGCAAACATTGTATTGGACTTAATGCATAGGAAGAAAGGTCACTATCAAAAATGATCAGGTTTTATGCTCCTGAAAAGAAGTTATTATACTAATATTTACTGATTACTCTCCAAGTTCATTGCAGTCTTTACCTAAATGTTATCTGAGCAGAAACACAAACACCCTCACTGAAATGCACTCAACTCTCACCTGCTGTGTGTTCTTACCATATCTTCTTTTTCTTCATTGCCCTCATTCTAACTCTCTGATGTATACATTGGATAATGATTTATCTTCTGTCTTCCTCACTAGAATGTAAGCTGCTGGGCCAATGATGTCTGTGTTGTTTACTCTCGTCTCTTAACACTTTGGAGACACAATATGAAGTGAGCAAATATTTGTGAATATGAGAAACATGGATGAATGTACAGATGAACTGAAGGCCTCTTATATGTTAGATATTTTACAGATCATCTTACTTATTGAAGCTAGATCTCTGACATACAAAGACATGATGCCAGACTTAAGCTGTCTGTATATTACTTAATGAACGTTGGCTGATGAAGGAAGGTGCATGTGAGCATGTATTTGGATTATTCAGTGTGGGCTCCTGTGTAGAAAACTGTTCTAAAAATGAAGCCAAAACTATCCTATTCTTTTGCAAATTCACTGAATGTTTTCCAGAGGAAAGCAATGCTGAGTAAATTTTATTTTAATGTACCATAAAACCATTTTTTGGCTACAAAAGTACAGACTCTAATTTATAAGGATTAACAGTTGAACTTCGATATCCCTATACCAAGAAATTGTTTGTGGAAACAGCACCATGGGATGGTGGAGCAGGCATAAATATGGAATAAGAGGGTCTGCATGGACCTGAGTAAGCCGCCCACCTGCTCCTAGCTGTGTGATCTTGGAGTCATTCCGTTGATATTTTTGAACCACCATTTTCCCTCTGGCAAATGGCAATAAGAAGGTCTATTTATATGGATGCTGTAAGGACAAGTGAAATCTCACATGTGAAGGCGGTTTAATTACTACAAATTGATCACACCAATGAAATTCATGCTTATCCATTTGGAGTCAAGGAATAATAAATGAATTTTGATTTAACTTACCACAGAAAGTTAAATGAATTTTGTCCAAAAGGAAGAAGGAAAACTTTGGACCAAGAAAAACAAAAATTACTTTTGAAACCTAGCATCTTTTCCTTGCAGTAAAAAAAGAGCCAAACACACACCCACACACTGTCATCAAAATAAGATTGCTTTCAGCCAGATAAAAAGCCTCTCTCTTCTTAGGTCGGAGTTCAATCATGGCTTCACCTGGGCCCTTCCAAATTGAGGATTCTCCTCCTTAGAAGCCTGTTTCGGAACCAAACAAAGTGTCTGTTCCCAGGCTTCAGAAACACCCAGTTTTCAGGAAGCTCCTTTGAGCAATATCAAGGCAGACATTAAATTAACATGAATAAAAAGGGGTTAGGAGCATGGTTTCTGCAAAGTGAGCAGCTCTTTTTCCACAGGTTGCTGAGAGAACCTCCCCTGTAGGTCCAAGACACCACAAGCAATGCTCCCTAAAGCTTAAGAAAGTGAGATACAGACAAGGGTAAAAACAAACATACCGCACTGAATATGGGGGACAGGCACATCCCTGGTGGCAGGGCTTCCTGGGCTTTATGGGTGCGACCAGAGCGGTGGTCATACAAGGTCCTGTCCTCGCGAGGACCAACCTGGTTTAATGCTCTGCAGTAGCAGTATTAAAATTATTTTTTGTTTGTTCAGCACTTTCATTTTTCTCTAGGACCTGCAAATTATGTAGCCTCATGCTAACGGAAGCTCACTGGGGCCTCTTGCCTCCACAAGAACCACTGATGGAAAGAAAGGGTAGGAACTCCTGTAACTCTATTTCCACTGCTGTTCCCTGGAACACAATCAACAGGTCTGGTGTGTCCTGTTCTCTGAACCAACCACCCCACTTCACTGCCACCCCAAAGCTGGTCTCCCGGGACCACCGATTCTCTGAAAATTTCTACATTTAGAGAAGCTCACCCTCAGAAGAAAGGAGGCCGGGTGCGGTGGCTGACGCCTGTAATCCCAGCACTTTGGGAGGCTGAGATGAGATGATTGCCTGAAGCCTGGAGTTCAAGACCAGCCTGGACAATATGGTGAAACCCCACCTCTACTAAAATACAAAGAATTAGCCGGGCGTGGTGGCGCGCGCCTATAATCCCAGCTACTCGGGAGGCTGAGGCAGGAGAATTGCCTGAACCTGGAGGCGGAGGCTGCAGTGAGCTAAGATCGCGCCACTGCACTCCAGCCTGGGCAACAGAGCGAGACTGTCTCAGATGAAACAAACAAACAAACAAAAGGCAGCATTTTTTTAAGTGATGAATATGGATGAAATTTTCAAGAACTTGGGCTGTTTTCCCAAATGTCCAGGAGTCTTCCATGCAGCCCTGAGCTGCAGACACAAGCCCCTAAATGGAATCAAGGCTCCAGGGAGCCCGGGCGCTTCGCCTGGAAGCTCCAGCCCCAGCCCCCACCTCCTGGACGTGGAAGCCGGGTTAGTCTTCATTCTGGATCAGCAGACACGTTTCTCCGGGAGAATCCAGCACCTTGAGAATTTTCCATTTGGGATGCGTGTGTGTGCGCCCGCAAGCACGTTTTAGAAGCTACAATTAGCCCTCCTGAAAAGGAGAAAGGGAGCGAGGAAAAGAAAGAAAAAAAAAAAAAAAAAAGCAGGAACTTCTGTCGATTTTAATTCAGTTCAGGCTGCCTGAAGGTTCAGCTTAAAATAACTGCACCATGGATGCCCCATAGAAATCACAACGGAAGTAGAAATTGCGCGGTCCCACAGCACCATCTAGGGGACAACAGGTGAAATGGCAACTTTCTACTCCCACGTACCGACCTTTGCTATCTTGCATATATGCAGGCAGGTCACAGAACATGTTGTACGTGCTCTTGAAATCAGGTGGCCTCAATATCTACCGTCACTGGCATACTAAGAGGAATAGGAAACCTTCGGAGGGTTTAGGATAGAAGAATTATGCAATTCTGCCTATTAAAGAGATTACTGTGTGTACTTTGTGGAAAGTAGCCGTATGGGTGCAAGATGGAAGCCACAGAGAAAGAAGGTAAGAAATTACAGCTATGCCTCGCTTAATGACGCATCCCAAGGAATTCATCCGTAGGCGATTTTACCCTTGTGCAAACATCAGAGTGTACTTACACAAACAAAGACGGATCATACTACATATCTAGGCTATGGTATCGCCTATCGCTCCTAGTCTACAAACCTGTGCAGACTGTTACCGTATTGAATACTGCAGTCAGTAGCACTATACTGTAACACAACGGTAAGTTCTTCTGTATCTGAACAAATACAAACATAGAAAAGGTACATGACTGTACTGTAACAAATGAGAGGGAAGATAACCCAGATCAGGGTGGAGTTGCAGGGATATAGCTAGATGTGGAAGTATTTTGAAGTTTTGCTGAAAAATTGGATGTAGGGTATGGAAGAAAAATAGATGTCAAGGATGACTTCAAAGTTTTTTTAGCTGAGCAGCAAAAACAACTGAGTTGCCATTTACCAACTCAGGCAAGATTGTAGAAAACTCAGTCCGAGAGGATCCTTCCCTATAAGGAAAAAGAAAAGACTCTGACGACTACTATGAATACTGGTTGAAGATGTCTCCCTGTCTTTCAGACCTGAGCTCCAGGAGGAGAAGCTTCAATGTTCAAATAAGTTCAAAGTGTATACTCTAACATCGGAATGGAGATGTTCGCTATGAGTCAGCATTCAGTCTTACCAAATCATATCTAGAAAAACAAGGGGTAGGAGAAGAAATAGCTTAACAGAGTGGATTCAAAGCAATAGGGAGAGATAATAAAGTTGTTCGAAAATCACATCTCATGAAGCAGGCTTTTCAAGCTTAGTTATGTAAAAACTAAGGAATTATTAACTTTTTCTTATCTGTGTATTCTTCACTATGTTTTTTTTTTCTTCATTGTGTTTTATACCTCGATGAACATTGGAGGTTACCATGCATTTATCTGCTCACTGAAGAATAATTGCTATGAGCCAGTTAATGTGCCCAGAATTTGGGGGGCAAAGAGATGAATAAGACAAAACCTCTGTTCTCAAGGACATGTAAACCTAATGGATGACATCACCAGTAGCTAGAAAAACGACACCATCCTTTTTGAGCATCATCAAAACACAGGAAGAACTGACCAGGGAAACTGGGAGAAAACCACAGTGAATGAGGTATTTAAGCTGTTCAGAAAATATGCATTATTTTTAAACTATGTGGTTAGTTACATAATAGAAATACTTAAATTTAGAGGGTGTAGCAATTTCAATTTATGCAGGCCAGAGGAATTCCCATGAACAAAGGAGAGATGTTCTCTTCTAATATTTGGAGAGTGTGGACGTCTTCTAGAGATAAATCAAACACTGGAGGGCAGCTGTTTTCTTCCAAGAAAAGTGCTCCTCACTCCTAAGGCTCCACCACTGGCTAATGGGTAGAACTTCAGGTATTCCTGAATCACATTTTTTTTTTTTTTTTTAGATGGAGTCTTGCTCTATTGCCCCAAGCTGGAGTACAGTGGTGCTATCTCTGCTCACTGCAACCTCCAACTCCTGGGTTCAAGCAATTCTCTCACCTCAGCCTCCCAAGTAGCTGTGACTACAGGTGCCCGCCACCATGCCCAGCTAATTTTTGTATTTTTAGGAGAGACAGGGTTTTGCCATGCTGGCCAGGCTATTCTCAAACTCCTGACCTGAGGTAATCTACCTGCCTCAACCTCCCAGAGTGTTGGGATTACAGGTGTGAGCCACCATACCCAGCCCTGAATCGTATGTTAAACTTATTTAGGTTTAGCTCAAAGCACCTTCTATGTTTGGTTAATAAAATCTGGGCCACAGTTTCTACTTAGTGAACTGCTACATAGCTTGACATGCAAGCGAGCTCTAACCTAACCTAAGAGTAAGACTTTGTAACCAAGCAACAGAGTCTCAATCAATCCGTAATAACCAATCCCAGGTTGAAGGTTGCTAAATTCCTCACAAACAAGGCAAATGCAAAATTGCACCAACCAGGTAATCTCTGTAATAAATCATTTCCTGCCTTTTTCTTTGTATAAATACAGCTCAGCATTCTGAACCATCTTCCATCTGAAGTGCTGCCTGTTTTAGAGCCTTTTTCTTGCTCAAATAAACCCTGTTAAATTTAAATTGCTTTAGGTTTTTCTTTAACACATGTCTTTTCCAAGACTTCCTGATAAACCTCCATTTTAATTCACTGGTGCTTGGCAGTTTATAGCAATTCAGTGTTTTAATCTTAAACGTTTAGCACCAGTTAAAATACAAATGCCTCTGAACCAAAAGTATATTATATTGGAAAATATAATTAAAAACAAAATTCCCTCCCAATCCAGAAAACTTCTCCACAAACTTAGAAGAGAAAGAAAACAATTATGTTATTGAATAAGCATTAAACCAGAATGTGATGTTTAAGAAATTGCAAAGACAGAATGAAATCTTACTCTTACAGAGCCAAGCAGATAAACCCATTCTACACGTGCTCTCAACGTAAACATAACGAGTCCTCAAGTAAGAGGACTTGATGACACCATTTCTTACACATCGCTCATCTTAAAATCCTCTGGTAATTGTGGTAATCACCTGTACTAGTTAATTGATTTGTACAAAGGAAAAAATAAATTTCTCATATCTTTATGAAAGAAGATAGTTTTGCAACTTGGATAAAGGTACTCACCAAAGTTGGGCTCCTACCCTCCCACAGAACCTGGGAGATGAGGTGCTACCTACCTTAATTGATTATATTTGAAAGACATGGCTCCTAGGTCCTTGAGAAAGACTTTTTTTGCCAAGTTGCTTATTTTGCTTTTAAAAAGATTTTACATACATTTCAAAAAGAGAAAGAACTTACACTTATGGTATACGTTTCCTAAAGTAAGTGGTCTAGGAAAAGGGAGGGAAGTCTCTTCCTTTATTTCCAACAGGGAGAATTAAAACTCTTGCTTATGATTTGTATTTGCCCGGGCAACAGCTCGTCAGTTATACTTGAGCATTGTAGAAATTTACAGGCAGTTTTCTGAGGGCAAGATCTCACTGAGAAAAAGAAGAGACTGTGAGAGTATCAAGGGGCTTTCTTGAGTACAAAAGGGCTTCGCTAAAGCTGGTAAGCAATTAGAGAGAGGAAATAGGGGTCAGTGGCTGAACATAACTTCTCTTCTATTCTATCGTTTTGCCTTGTTTTGTTAATTTATTTCTGGACTCATTTAAACTCCTTCCAACTCTATCTTTCCTCTAGGTCTGAATACTCAGGCCTCTTCTTCATAACCAAGCAAATTGTATTAACACATCTCAGAAGCTGCTCTGACTCATGATATGTTAGAAGAAATTTTGGGCTCAAAACAGATGCTCTCATATGCACATACATTACATCACCAGGATGCCTTGGCAGTAATTATATCTAGACCTTTAGGTCTCTGAGATTTGCTGAAGGTCAGAACTGTTCATTTTACATTTTAAGATTCTCTAGCACAAGGGAATTTGCAGTTGCCCTCCAGGGCCCATATCCAATGAATTAAATTGATTTCCAAAGTCCCCTTTATAGTCAAACACCGTCTGTACCCATGTGTTCATTTAGCCAACACTTCCTCAGCCCAAAGTATGAGCCAGGACATGTCTTCCACCCTAGTGATAAGGAAATGGAGACATAGCCCCTGCCTTCTAGGAACGCAAGACTTTTCTCATACTCAAAAACCCAAGGATGAACAGGGCTGAATGTGGTCAGTTATGTAATAACTGCCAACTACTACAGGCTTGGTACAGGTGAGATTTTAGAATGTCAGGATGAACTGAAGTGGGGGACATGTAAAGAGTCCAAAGTGTGCATTTTTCTCCCAGGCCAAGGCATTTAAAGGGGAATACAAATCGAAGTGAGGATTCATGAAGCATTTCCAAAAGAGAAATCCAAGACTGGGAGATTCTTCTACTGAAAACTTTCTTGAGCCTCAAGTGAATTTTGAATCTCAAAATTCAGCACTGCAACCTATTAGCTGAGTGACCCCCAGACAGTGGCTTAGCCTCTCTTGATCACATTGTCTCCATGTGTCGAGCAGGGGTGATAATAATATCCATCTCAGAGGGCTGTTGTAGGCACTCAGTAAGGTTCTGTCCGTTTGGGATTTAGCAGAGTTCCTGCTGCTACACAGCAAAGACAGCGGTCATTACTCACATTATGATTACTGTTATTTTCTGGTAGTGACACTAATGAGATCAAATTTTTCCTTAAGGAGAATTACCTTCTATTTGTATTCAAAATATATTTCCAAATTTTAAGTGGGGAATTTAGGTAAATATATTTCACCATATGGCATATCTCTGGATGGAACCGTGGTTGCCTCTGGGAGGCCAAATGGGAGGCAGGAGGCAGAGATGAAAAAAGATGTGCTCTTCATTGTATATATTTTTATGTGAGTTTTTACCATATGACTATGACTATCTTACCTGTTCAAGAAAAATAAACACAGAAAGAGCAATTTGTTAGCAATATAGAAAAAAAATTATAGATGATAGCCATGTCTCTTCATGAGACTGAAGATAACAATTGTAATGATAAGAGTTTACATTTATTGAGAACTTCTTGTATGGCACTTTAAAAAACTATTTTACATGTATTAGCTTGTTCATTCCCCACATATAATGAGAGACGATCAGTTTCTGCAGATTGAAGATGAGATGCAAGGAGGCTTAATAACACACCCAAGATTACTTACCTGGCTAGTAAGTAGCAGAACTAGAATTTGGAGCCAGACAGTCTGGCCCTGTGTGGCCACACACTCACATACACACACACACACACACACACACACACACACACACACACACATCTCTGTATGATCACAGGTGGATGTGCCTTCAGCAATGTGCTGCGCAGACACAAGCTTTATGCTCTGTTCCTATGCTTCACTGGCCCAGCTCTGTGGCTACATTTAGCAACCTTTCGATACCTGTGGCTTTTATATGGATTCCACAGATAAAAGTCATTTTACAGAAGAAAGAAGAATAACATTTAAAGAATTAAAAAATAGATTTCTGGTGCCTGAACATGCTGGAATTACTGAGTAATCCCCGTAACCATATTAAATGTTGAGATCCAAAAGGAACTAAAAAAACTGGTGAGTCTTTTTCCTGGCTCTTCCACGAATCTGCACATTTTTTTGAGATCTGTCTGCCTTGCACCTGCCAAATGAATTATTAAATTTATGGGGGTGAAGCTAAGCCTGAGCTACTGATCAGTGAAATTGTTTGCAACTGGGTAGAAGAGCTGTACTGCTGAGAACTCCAGAAAATGGCAACATCACTCAAAGCGCAGGATCCAGCCGTGAAAACATTACTAAGTTGCATGCACTTGAATGCCTAGGTGCCAGAGGCTCAGGGAAGGGGTTATTTTGAGCCTCGTGAAACTTCTGTATGATGTTGGGCCAAATACTCCCCAAACTAATAAGATCAGAGTTCAGAAGTAGTCTGGCTCAACTCTGAGACTGGCATTTGTTTATCAAGATGGTAAGGGAAAATCTACTTTTTAGAAAACACCTTATTAAAATAGCTTTTATTTACCATTTAAGAGGCAATCTCCCAATGTTAAGTTTAACTTAAATTTAAATGTATGACTCTTTAGTAGTTCACAGCTTACATGAGTCATTTTTTTATATTTTTCGGTTTGTCGCCAGTGAGATCCAAGGCTAATAGGATAGTGGAACCAAAATGTAATTATAGCAGATATGTAAGTGCTTGCAGAAAAATGGGCTTTGTAGAAGCCTGGAGAGCTGGAGACAAATACATTATTCACGGATACCTAGGCATTGACTCTGCTTTCTCTCCCTGAGCTATACGAATGTGATCATATTGATGTCCTGTTCACACACCAGGAATGTTATAGTCTTCTAAACTAAACCACATGGATTGCCAGAGTAGTTCTTTGAAATAGAGATAAAAACTCCGAGGATAAATGAACAATGGTATGACAGTAATTGAGTTTGTCAGTCTGGCTAGGCTCTACCTGCAGGATGTTATCATCAGTGTTCAAAAGCACCAGTGGTTTACCAGTTCTTTGGCCTGGGATAAGTATACCCCAAATGAGATCCAGCATCTCCCTCTGCTTCTGCCTCACTGACCACTCTGGAATACGTGCCCAGCCTTCCCAAGGCACATTCACATGCACACAACAAAAACAAATTTTTAAACAATCCCAAACAGTTCATTAATAAAAATGACACCTCTGTTGAGCTAGCTAGCCATAAATGACAATTAAGGGCATAATTTTTAAATTTATGAGAAAGGGAGAGTTTTCTTAGTTTAAGCCCATGCCATTCCATTTCCATTATGAATATATTTTCGACCCTCCTAAAAAAGGAAAGGTGGTCTGTAAGTGGACACATTCACTTTCCCTTAAGAATTTCAATAAGGGATAACATTTTTCTGCTAGGCTTGGAACTTTTCAACTCATTACTTCCCATATTCAGCTATTTGATATGAAACCTCCACAGCACACAAGTGAAGACTGGCTTGTGTATTTAGAAATAGAAACTTCTGTTAGTTACCAAGGTCATTTTTGAGATTAGGTATTCTAGAATCACCAGTATGTACAAATGGTTGGAATCTGCTCTCATTGATAAAACAACAGTAATAGCTGATACATCACATAATTCCACCAGATCAGCATAAGTAGAGTCTGGTTTTCAGACCAGAATATCTGAAAATTGATTTTGATATGCAGAGCCTTAGCTTAACTTAAATTTAATTTTTCCCATAAAAAAATTCTATTTACTTCCTCACCCAAAACACAAAATTCATTAGATTAATAAGGCTTTATGCCACTTATAGGAGTACGAATGTGAAAGTAACCATTAAACAAGAAGAACAGTGGAATTCCTAAAATTGTAGCTGATAAGTAAAATTCTAGAAAGGTTGCCATTGCCTTAATCAATTGATATCAATTTGCGACTCCCAGTGGAAGAAGAGAAGTTAACAACTACATGCAACCCTTCTCTCAATTGACCTCCATTGAACTTTGCTACTTAAGTTAGGCTCTTAAAATTTTAAAATGTATAGGTCAAAGGAGTACATTAAATTTTTGATAGTATTATGAAAACACTACTGATTTGAATTCTTATCAGTTTGAAATAAATAAACATGATTGCTTAAGCCTAGTACTCTGACTTCTGAGTTGGTCTCCAGCTGTTTCATTGGCCAAAACTCACGAGGATTACTTTGGGCAGTATCCACCAGCAGAATGAGAATTATAACACATAAAAATAAAGTAGCTTCCTTGAAGAACTGCTTGCAGCCATAAACCAATTAATAATGTATCTGATTGTAAATAAAAGTGTAATAATATAAATTGTTACATGTAGCTGATTGAATCAGGGCCCCATCACTGGTATTATATAGAGCGCAGATAGCCTTTGCCATAAAGGAGCAGTTCAATTCTTAAAATATTTACAGCCAGTGTCGGGGGTGGGGAGCAAGAGGAGGGAGAGCATTAGGAAAATACCTAATGTGTGCAGGGCTTAAAACCTAGATGACGGGTTGACGGGTGCAGCAAACCACCATAGCACATGTATGACTATATAACAAAGCTGCACATTCTGCACATGTATCCCAACACTTCAAGTGTAATTAAAATATATTTATTTACAGGCAGTGAACTGACATGGTACAAAAATGGAAGGAAATTAATTAGCAATTACTGTGTACTATGTCAGGAATTTGAGAAATATGGAGAAATAGTAATTGTAAGTACAGGGGAATCACATGACTTGCAAAACTCAGTCGAAGCTCTGCAAAAAATAAAGAGAATTTGAAATGATTAATTGGCAATTAAAAGCTAGGTGGGAAAATCAGAAAGTCTTCTTGGTTGCATGTAGAACACTCTCATTTTCTCAAAGAGAAGGAAGAAAACATTGAGGACTGGGCTTGGAAATTAATTTTAAGAATAGCTTGGCTCCAAAAAGGTTAAATTTTCAAGCAAATCGGGTCTTCTATGCCAACGAGAGGGCTCTGGTTGGGAAAAAGTGGAGACAGCCTCAGTATTCATTGGGCATGGCAGCTCGGCTTCTCTCTGCCTCATCATGCTTCCTTCCCCAGCCTCCTCTGGGTGCTTATTCTGACAATTTTCCCTAATCAATATCCTACACATTAATCTCCAATCTCAGAAAAACCCAAGCAATGGACACCACGTATAAAAACTGTGCAAAACTACAAAAAGTGCTACTTATTATTCTAGAGCATACATATAGAAGGGTATAAAATAGAGAGATGTGAAATACCAAGTTGAGATAGAGGTTCCCTCAGGAGAGGAAAAGAGGGGAATAGGATCAGGGAGAGGTACGCAAAGGCCTTTATCCACATCTATGATGTATTTATTTTTAAATGGGAGAAAGAAGAAAAAAAGAAAGAAGGGAAGGAGTAAGAGAATTGGGAGAGAAAAAAAAGTGAAAGCAAAAGAAAAGGAGGAAATGATAGAGGGATGAAGAGAAGGAAGGTGGAGGGAAGGAAGTAAGAATGGAAAAAAGTACAGCACAGCAAAATGTTAAGACTGACTGATCTGGGTGATGACTGACTTATGTTACTTTTTTTATATTTGTCTTTATGCTAAAAGACTTTTATTTTTAATACTTAAGAGAAACCCAATATTTGAAACACCTAAAAAGCAGAGCAGCTGAGATGGCGGGGACTTAGGGCATCCAGAGTCACCCTCACTAAACACCTGGCCCCACTCTCCCTGGTCGGTGGCCCTCATGAAATCACTTTATAAAAGGATGTAACTAGAGGGTCAGTTGTCAGGGTAGTAGCATTCCCATGCTATTTTGTAGAAAAAGCAGAGAATGCACATCTAAGGGCATAAGTCTGAATTCTGGCTCTGATGCAGACCTTCTATAGGATCTGCAGCTATAAATATAGCTCCTCAAGACTTAAATAATCTCCAAGGTCAATTCTATTCTAATTGAGATGCTATGAATAGAGTGGTCCTTCTGCTCTGAGGTTTCCTACTGCTCCTTGCACTGGATAATACAATTCCAATCTGGATTCAAGCAATGATTCAATAGCATAAACAATGTCTTTGGAAGCTGTGTCAGCTCATGCACTGCCGTGGGACGCTATGCAAACACTGAATAAAGAACTTACTAAGAACTTATTAAGAACTCCCCAAATAAAGAAGGGGAAAGTGCTTGTTACCACAGAAGCCACTTAAAGATACAGCCTGTGACCCAGCAGAGTAATGAATCTACTCTGTGCCTTTAGTATACTGCAGAGTGTGGGAGCTCTGTGGATAAACCTTTTCCTGTTTACGCCAGTTTCTCTTAGAAATTGTCTCCCTTATTGAGATTATAAAGTCTCTAAGGAAAAGGTAGAAAAATACATACCACAAGTGTATTTTGGCATGTATACTTTTTCAAAAAGCCCTTTATTGTTTTATTAAACAATTGATTTTGAATATCTTTTGACCAATCTGGGTGGTGGCTACCCTGACTTACATTACTTTCTTTATATTTATCTTTATGCTAAAAGGCTGATATTCGTAATACATAAGAGAAACCCAATATTTGAAACACCTAAAAAGTGTGTTCTATGTGACTGTAAAAAAGAGCCAAACTTTCTGCAGCCACCATAGAACTCACCCCATTTGCCTCCAGTCCATACTCCTTATGCTCCTATTGTCTATGTTGATATTACCTGCTGGGCCCCAGAAGTTTACGCCTTATTCTAAAGGTAGAGATTATGCCTTCATTTATTTTATCTTTCATCAATGAAATCACTAACTGCCAGGCACTGGGCTGTTCACTGGGGCAAAATGATTTTTTTCTGTAATGCCTGTGCCATCATTGGAGGTCAGGGTCAAAGACAAGCATTCTAACTGGAGTTAGACTTTCTTTGAGTCACAATTGGAAGAGTATATAAGGTATCTAAGAAAGACAGAGAGGGCTAAAGACATCAGCAGGTAAGAAAGAGGTGGTCAGGGAAGGCTTCTAAGAAGATGATCTCCTGAGTTTCATTTAGAAAATAAATGCCTAGGCAACCAAAGGAGAAGCAGGCGTTCCTGCTGGAACATCACCTCTAAAACCACAGAGGCATGAACCGCAAAGGGAGTTAACACTGGTAGCAGGTCAAGTGTGAGGGAATGACAGACGCTGAATCCCACAGCTCTATAATAAAATGGAATGGGTAATCTTGGACAATTTGCTCAACCTCACGTATGAAATGGAGATAATACTTTTTCCATGGTGCTCTAGGGAGAACTTAATATGATAATACTTGTTAAAGTTCTTAACACAGCACCTGCACATGGAATGCATTCAAATGTTCATTTAACCTAATTCACATGACAGCACCCTGGGCATTCTGGTCCCTTTTGATGGACTTTCTGTGGATCTCCATTATAGCATTTCTACAGTGACCAGGAGTCCATGCAATGATAGTGAGGGTACCCTGTTTTTGCACTTGTGAAAAATAATATCTTCAACCTGCTTTCTAGATGATGCAGACATATCACATTTTTGTTCATTAGAACACATAGTAGCTAATCTTCAAATATAGCCCTAATGAGCCCCGACCTGCTTTTGAGAAAGTCTCTCTCACAAAGAATTTGGCTCTGGGGTACTTTTCCAAGGGTATGCAGCAGAAGTGGCACTCTGCCAGTTCTGGAGCTAAGACTTAAGAAGTCCATGTAGCTTTTATGCTCTTGTGAGCCTTGAGCTAGCACGTAATAAGCTGGACTACTATGCTGGAGAGACTACATGGAGAAACAACAGACGGAGGCTATGTAAACAGAGAGAGGCCCCAAAATTTCATGAAGAGGGAGTGTCTCAGCCATACTAACCCCTCAGCTGAGCCTAGACTTCCAGCCATACCCACCATGGCACTAGAAATGTAACTGAAGCAATACTGGACTTTCCACCCACTAAAGCCTTATACAAACCCCAGAGAAATTCATAGAAAAATTATTCAGCTGAACTCTTATAAACTCATTGATGTATAAGTAATAACAATGTTGTTGTTATCATGTCACTTGGCTTTGGAGTAATTTGTTCCACAGTAATAGTTAACTAAGATGCATAGAGCAAGACACAGCTTTGGTCCTTGCCAGAAGACAGAGAAAACAGAAATATCTTTGCCTTTAAGCAAATGTGAGCTCATCTTTTTTTCCCCCTTTCTCTATATTTAAGTGATCTATCCAGTGCTGACTTAAATATCATCTGTAACACAGCAGTTTATCTTCAATAGTAAGAGAGACCCCAAATTTTAGCTGGTATATGGATTTCTGGAATAAAGAGTGCACTTCCCAGTTCCTTTGCATTTACGTGTGTCCAAATAACTAAGTTCTGCCCAGTGGGCTGTAATCGGAAATGTCACATGCAGCTTTTAGATAGAGTTCTTAACAGGAGGAAATGCATTCTCTTTCATCCTTTTCTCTGCCTACTGGCATGAAGGGAGACAGACTAGCGGGGGGTCAGGCAGCCACATTTTACCATAAGATCAAAGTCACATATTGACAGCAGAGCAACAAGGTAGAAAAAGTCTAGTTCCCTGATGGTTGCGGAGTCATACTTCTGGACTGATCACCTTCAGACTTTTTATATGAAAGAGATATATACTCCTAGCTCACTGAAACCAATGGGAGACTGAGGTGAGAGGATCGCTTGAGGCCAAGAGCTTGAGACCAGGCTGGGCACCATGGCAAAACCCCATCTCAACCAAAAGTACAAAAATTAGCCAGGCATGGTGGCACACACCTGTAATCCCAGATACTCAGGTGGCTGAGGCATGAGAATTGCTTGAACCCAGGAGGCAGAGGTTGCAGTGAGCCTAGATGGTGCCACTGCGCTCCAGCCTGGACAACAGAGCAAGACTCTGTCTCAAAAAAAAAAGTAATTTTGCTATTCTGGCATTTGCAACCCAGTCCAGTCCTGACAGATACACCATTTTAAAGCTGACAGTTCCCCAATTCATAACTCCTGTCCCAACCTCTCCCCTGAACTCAACTTCTTGTACCCATCTGCCTGTTTATATCACCATTTAGGTGTCTAACAGGCAGCTCAAATTTAATGCGTATAAAATCGTACCCTTAATTTCACTTACATCCAAAAAACTTCTTGCACTTTCTTACCCATTGCAGTAAGTGAAAACTCCACTGTCAGTTATGCAAGCCAAACACCTCAGAGTCACATTCAGTCCTCTTTTTCTGTGTACCTCATCTAGTCCTCAGCAAATCCTGTCACTCTACCATCAAAAGCTGACAATACTTTTATCACCTCCACTACCGCTAACCTTCTCCCAGCCACCTTCTCCTCAGTGAGATATCTGCAATAGCCTCCACTCTTATTTCCTCCCAGTGTTCAGTGTGATCTTTTAAAAATACACTATGCCACTATGTTTTTCCAAAGTCTTTCGATGGCTTCTTAGCTCAGAGTTAATCCCAAATCCTTACTTTTCCTACAAGTCTCTACATGGTCTTGCCTCTGTCCTACACTGGCTCTCTGATTTTATCTCCTGCCTCTGTGACTTTCATTATTGTGCCCCAGCCACTCTGGCCTCTTCTTTTCTTTATCCATATATGGTCCAAATGGTTTTTTATCTGTTGCTGCCTCAGCCTGGAACATTCTTTGCCCCAGACATATACATGGCGTGTTCCCTGCCACCTTAGATTCTCTGATTAAAGAGAAACCTTCTCTATCCTTCCTATAAGGAATAGCCACCTGCTACTTCTCAAGAGAACTTTCTCTGACAGCTCTATGCAAAATAGGCACTTCATATCTCCATAAACAGTTTAATTGTTTCTTATGGCATGAATTAACACCTGACATATTACATAGTCACTGGTTTATTTTCAGTCCCCTCCTCACTAGTTTGTAAAATCCATGCCAGCTGGATCTTTGTAAATTTTATTCATTCTTGAATCCCCAGAACCCCAAACAGTACCAGGGACATAATGAATGTTCCAGCAGTATTTGTGGAGTGGATGAATAAAATGTGAAAAAAAAAAACTTATATACAGAACCTTAAATAAGAAAAGATGGATTCCAAAGTGAAGATAAAAACCTTAGGGCACTTCAATTAAATTGTCCTTCTTAATGATCTGGTCTCTAAGATCCCCTTGTGGGCAAAGGCCAGAGTGTCGGACTGCTTTAAAGAGGAAGAGATTGAAAAAAGCCAAAATCAAAACCAGAACTAACAAAATGGTAAACTAAAAAGAAGCCAAAACATGTGTTCTAAGTGTTTTCAAATTTAAAAGAATTTTAAAAATCATGCTTTTAATTGACAGCAAGGGTAGAGTCAAGTTCAAACTATGTAATGATATTTGAAGATTGCCCTTAGGTGTTTGATTAAGTGGCACACGGAGTAGCCAACCTTAAAAATTAGGTAGCCGGGAGTGGTGGCTCACACCTGTAATCCCAGCACTTTGGGAGGCTGAGGTGGGTGGATCACAAGGTCAGGAGTTTGAGACCAGCCTGGCCAAAATGGTGAAACCCCCATCTCTACTAAAAATATAAAAGTTAGCCAGGCATGGTAGCAGGCACTTGTAATCCCAGCCACTCGGCAGACTGAAGCAGGAGAATTGCTTCAACCCAGGAAGTGGAGGTTGCAGTGAGCCACGATCGCACCACTATACCCAGCCTGGGCGACAGAAGGTGACTCTGTCTAAAAAAAAAAAAAAAAAAAAAAAGTTAGGCATGGAGTGATTAAATAAACTCATGGGCCATGCTTTGTTCAACAAGATTGAAATTAAACCCTCAAGATGTGAAATACTAATTTTCAAACACGCATTGTAGTTCCCTGCTGGCTTCAGGCATTAAGGAACTAAGCAAAGTCAGCAGTTGGGGGCAAAGATAACTATATCTTTCTTGTTTGTGTATCCACTTTTATTTTACAACAAAACAACAAAATCTTTCATTTGATGTAAAAACTGTATTTCAGTACGGAATCTATTACTTGGCAACTGTGACAAAATCACCATGGAGTTTCTCTGCAATACTACGATCTAGGCCACAGCTAAAACAATCGGAGGCGGTGAGTCTGGGGTGGAGCTCAGGCATAGGCGTTTTGTTGATGTGCTTATTTTCGGTTCTAGAGATATCACAGATGCTCAATCAAGGTTGAAACTGTGGGAGCTCGGAAGCCAGTATCCCCAAATCTAGCACTTGGGCATGCAGAACTGAAGAGGAAGGCTGCAGGTCTCTGACACTGCCCTGCTCCTCCTCTCTGTCAATCCTTTCTCACTTCCAAAGCAGAGAATGTAAGTTGTTCTCTGAAGTTTCTTTATCTGCCCAAATTTCAGACATGCCAAGAAGAAAGCAGTTATCTTAGGTTCCTTTTCTAAGTTTTTATTAACTGAACTCACCTTGCAGAAAGAAAGACTGAAGTCTGTCAACACACTTGGACAGACTTTTGTCACAAACCATTGTCTGCTCCAAGGACCCAACAGACTTTGTCTCACGCCGTTGTATGTTCTTCAAGTCCATTGAATTCTACTAAAAATAATTTACTATGCTCCCTCAAATCATCCATTCTTCTCCATCTCCCTTTCCCCTAAGGAAAAGGATATATAATTATCTGTACTCCATTGGGATATACACTCTGCAATTCTCCCCTGTGCATGCTAGTAATTTTATATGCCATTTCTGCCTTTTGTGAGTTGATTTTTGAGCAAACCTTCAGAGGACAAAGGGGAAGTTTTCCCTTGGCTCCTACAAAACCAATGACTTCATCTATGTGAGGCTCTGAACACTGTGGAAGATTCAGAAGGAAATCATGTCTGGTTCCTGCCATCAAGGAATATACAAATTACATTTTGGTTTTCTCAGAGCAGTAGGTTATGGTGGTGTTTATTTATCTTCCCTTTGTCTTTCTGTGTTTTCTAAATTTTCAGTAAAGGATATAAATTAGTTTGTGATAAAAGGAAACAGAAGTTATTTTTTAAAGTGCAAGAACCTAAAATCATTTTGTCTTTCCTATGTGTTTTGTATATAAATCAGAAAATGTATCCTGCAATGCCTATGATTAAACTGCAGGTAGGTGCTACTGTACATGATTGCTGTCAGTACTGATGTGCCTTAAGAATCCCTGGAAATCTCGAAGAATCAAAGTTTAGTTTACGAAACCCTTGGAAAGTGTTACGGGACTAAATGGGGGCACTTCTCTTTAGAATCACTAAGAAGGGAGATCATAACAACAACAAACATCCTCTTATGGTGGTTCACAGTTGTCTTCATACACAGAAGTTGTATTAACATGCAGGGCTGTTTTATGTAAACTGTTAAGTCCAGCTCCACAATACCTGCCTTGCTTCCCCTCCCACCGTAGCACCGCTTTGCTGGGCTCTCGCCAAGGCCATAACTAGTCCCTTTCTCTCTGCCAGGGGAGCTGTCTACAAAATCTTCGTATTGCCTGGTGAGTTCTCTGAACCTTCCTTTTCAAGCCCTCAAAGTGAAATATCTTCCGAGCTAGAGCCAGGGAAGATATTTGCAAGTGACTTTCGCTGCTGTAATCCTCAGGGCTGCCTTTAGCCAAAGCCCAATACAATCCTTTGCAGAATCTTTGCTGAGCGGTCAGTGCATCACCCAGCCCTACAGCCTCGCGACCACCGGAGGAAAGACGAGAAGTCGGCTCCTCCCAGCGCAGCAGGCGTGGGCATGTTCGCCCCGGTGCCTGGGTATACCTTTGGGCTGCCTTAGGAATCCCAGGTTCGGCGCCACTGCCTGCGGCGGGGCTGCTCGCTTGCTGACTCACCGGGCCCTTATCGGGCTGGGCTGAGCCCATGTTCCCGGGATGGAATTATTTCCTCTGCCTTTACCTTTGATACCGATTCATTGCGGCCGTTCATTTGGCTGGCTCCAATTCTGGCTCCAGGTGAAGGCAGCTGCCCCTAGCAGAGCTGAGACAGATTTCTTCACAGATACATTCACCACACACAGTGCAACCGCAGGGACGGCTACCAGCACGACTTCGGAATTGTCAGCTCTCATTAAAGCCAAGCCGGGTGGGCTAAAGACAAAATTAAGCTTGCTGAAACAAAAGGAAACATCTAATTATGATAAACTTTTGGATCTAGTGCCAACATTAATTCAAAATGGTGATAAAACGTTAACAGAGTATTTTTGACTTTGAGCAAAGTCTTAGCTAAAGATTCTCAGCTGTTTTCATTATATTATGTAAAGCATATTACATTCCATTTATTATACATAATAGAATGACATAATAATGGCAGGTCATTTTAATTTGTCCATTTGAAACTTGGCTTATTTTAAAAAATTAATTTTTGAAACTCCAAGATATTTACAAATCCCCAAGGACTGCCTTTGAGGGGTATTTTTATAAAGTAGAAAAGCAATGTCCTCATTTTGGGACTTGAACTATAAAACTGATGACAAATATACTCCTGTGAATAGAACTATCTAGAGGGAGAGACTTGATTGGCCTTATCTACAGGACACCTAGTCATCCTGGAAGTGGGGGGAACAGAACAAAATATTCTAGAGGGGTGGACTTTGGAACCATCGTATAGCACTGGTTGAGTATTTTTATTTCTCACCTAATGGCCTTAGTCTATGTATTTATCTGCAATAATCTTCAAACTCTCTAGTCACACTTGCTCACCTTCTTTAATTCCCTTGCTTAAAAGCCTTCCATACAAATTACAAAAAGCAATAACTAACCCTAAGTGTGGGCATAGTATAGATGAGAAACAGTTTTTTTTTTTTTTTTAAGGTAATAGCTGATTTGCTTCTACAACTCAATGAAGCAGGTGGTATTTTCAGTTACATGTCAGAAAACCAAGGCAAAGAAAGGAGTGACTTACTCAAAGGTCACGTTGGGATTTGAACCAAGTAATCCTCATCCAAGTTCTTAACCATTCTATTATTATTGTCCATAATTCTTTATTTACAGAATAAAAGCCAAACTTTTTAGCATGGTATGTAACACCTATCATAAACTGACCTCATTTTTCCATAAACTCCTATTTATCCTCCAAGCATCAAATCATCCTTACATATCTACATTAATCATCTTCCTTCATATTTCCCCCAAGTCCCATTCCTACCACTGGTGATGACTATTTATCTTTTAAGACTCAACCAATGTCACCTCTTATGCAGATTTACATTACTTGCATGAACAAAGTTTTCACCACGCTAGAATATTCATGTTATGCATTATTGTCTTAGTACTTGTAATATTATACGGTAAGTATACCTCTGCATGTCTATCTCCCTTTCTAGAACAGTGGTTTTTCCAGCTGGAGCTTGTATCTATCAGTAGATGGCGAAATCCACTTAACAGGGTCAAAACCAGTCTTTACCATAGTAAAAGGGAGTAGAAAAATCACACAATTAAAAATGAACGATGATTTATAGAACTATTACTTTATCATGTGTACGTGTTTGTGTGCTACTATGGGTTGGACTATGTCTCCCCCACAATATATATTAAATCCTATTTAATATATATTAAATATTAGTCCATTCTCACACTGGTATGAAGAAAATACTCAAGACTGGGTAATTTGTAAAGGAAAGAGGTTTAATTGACTCACAGTTCTGCATTGCTGGGGAGGCCTCAGGAAGCTGACAATCATGGCAGAAGGCAAAAGAGAAGGAACTTTCTTTACTGGCAGCAGAACAGAGTGAGTACAAGCAGGGGAAATGCCAGAGACTTATGAACCATCAGATCTTTTGAGACTCACCCACTATCATGAGAACAGCATGGTGGAACTGCCCCCATCACCTGAGTACCTCCATTTGGTCCTGCCCTTGACATGTGGGGATTACAGGGATTACAACTGAAGGTGAGAAATTCTGGGTGAGGACACTGCCAAACCATATCATTCCACACATGACCCCTCCCAGATCTCATGTCCTCACATTTTAAAACACAATCCTCTGTTTCCAACAGTCCTCCAAAGTCTTAGCTGCTTCCAGGATTAACCTGAAAGCCCAAGTCCAAAGTTTCATCTGAGACAGGCAAGTCCCTTCTGCCTATGAGCCTGTAAAATTGAAAGCAAGTTAGTTACTTCCAAGATACAATGAGGGTACAGGCACTGGGTAAATATGCCTGTTCCAAATGGAAGAAATTGGCCAAAATAAAGGAGCTACAGGACCCATGCAAGTCCTAAATACAATAGGGTGGTCATTAAACCTTAAAGCTCTGGAATAGTCTCCTTTGACACCATGTCTCACATCCAGGTCACGGATGCAAGAGGTTGGTCCCCACAGTGTTGGGCAGCTCTGCCCCTGTGGCTTTTCAGAGTACAGCCCCAGTCCTGGCTTCTTTCACAGGCTGGCAGTGAGTGCCTGTGGCTTTTTCAGGTGCACTTTGCAAGCTCTCAGATCTATCATTCTGGGATCTGGAGGATCGTGGCCTTACCACAGTTCCACTAGAAAGTGCCACAATGGAGACTCTGTGTGGGGGCTTCAACCCCACATTTCCCTTCTATATTGCCCTAGCAGACATCCTCAATGAGGGCTCCACCCTTGCAGCAAATTTCTGCCTGGAAATTCAGCCACTTCCATATATCTTCTGAAAACTGGGTGGAGGTCCCCAAACCCTGAATGTTGTGTACCTGAAGGCCCAACACCATATGCAAGCCACCAAGGCTTGGCACTTGCACCCTCTGGAGCAGTAGCCCAAGCTGTACATTTTAGCCATAGCTGGAATGCAGGGCACCAAGTCCTGAGGATGCACAAAGCAGCAGCGGGGGTCCTGGGTCCAGTTCACAAACCACTTTTTCCTCTTAAGCCCTCAGGCCTGTGATGGGAGGGGCTGCCATGAAGGTCTCTAACATGCCCTGGAGACATTTTCCCCATTGTATTGGTGATTAAAACCTGGCTCCTTATTACTTATGCAATTTTCTGCAGCTGGTTTGAATTTCTCCCCAGATTTTTCTTTTCCATTGCATCATCAAACTACAAATTTTCCAAACTTCTATATATATACTCTGCTTCCCCTTGAAGCCACATACCCTATATCATCTCTCTCAAGTTTAAAGTTCTGCAGATCTTTAGGGCAAGGGGAAAATGCTGCCAGTCTCTTTGCTAAAGCATAGCAAGAGTGACCTTTACTCCAGTTTCCAACAAGTTCGTCATCTCCATTTGACACCACCTCAGCCTGGAATTCATCGCCTATATCACTATCAGCATTTTGGTCAAAGCCATTGAAGTCTCCAGGAAGCTCCAAATTTTCCCACATTTTCCTCTCTTCTTCTGATTCCCCCAAACTGTTCCAACCCTGCCTGTTACCCAGTTCCAAAGTCGCTTCCACATTTTCAGGTATCTTTACAAGAGTGCCCCACTATTTTGATAGCAATTACTATATTAGCTTGTTCTCACACTGCTATGAAGAAATAACAAATACTGGGTAATTTATAAAGAAAAGAGGTTTAATTGACTTACAGTTCTGCAGGGATTGGAAGGCCCTGCAGAAAACTCGAAATCATGACAGAAGGCAAAGAAGCAGCAGGAACCTTCTTCACAGGGTAGCAGGAAGGAGTGAATGCAAGCAGGGGAAATGCCAGACACTTATACAAACATCAGATCTCATGATAGTCACTATCACAAGAACGGCATAGAGAAAAGTGCCCCCATGATTTAATTATCTCCACCCTTGACACGTGAAGATTATTGGGATTACAATTCAAGATAAGCTTTTGGGTGGGGACACAGCCAAACTATATCAAGTCCTTTACTCAGAATGTGATCTTATTTGAAAATAGGATTATGACTGATTGACTAGTGAAGTTAAAACATGGTCATACTAAAGTAGGGTAGGCCCTTAATCCAATATGCCTATTGCTCTTATAGGAAAAGAAGAGGCACAGGCACAGAATGACACAGGAAGGGAGAATACCATGTGGTGACCAAGGCAGAGACTGAAATGCTACAGCTGCAAGCCAAAGAATCCCAATGGTAGCCAGCAAATCACCAGAAGCTGGGAAGACGCAAGGAAAGACTCTTCCCTAAAGGTTTCAGAAGGGGCATGGCATTGCCTACCAACATCTTGACTTTGCATTCTAGCCTCCCAAACTGTGAGGCAGTAAATTTCTGTGTTGTAAGTCATCCCGTTTGTGGAGCTTTGTGATGACAACCCTAGGAAGCTAATACAACCCTAGGAAGCTAAATGTGTGCAGGCGTGCACTGAGTTGCAAGGTAAAATGTGTTTCTCACTCTGGGCCCAGTTAAAAAGTCTGAAAACATTTTCTTTTACATTATGTACAATTCAAAGTCCATGATAACATCTTATCTGTTCTTGTGTCTCTATAACCTGTTTCGTGTTTGCCGCACAAGAGCTTAATAGATATTTGAGATCAAAAAGGGAAGTGAGAGATGGGAAAAAAAGAAAAGGGTGGGAGGGAGAGGAGATGAAAAAGAGGGAGATGGAGAGGGGCAAGGGGACAAGGGAAAAGGAGAAGAATAGAGGAAAGACAGAAAAAAGTTTGGTTTTGTGCTGGCCTTAGAGAGCACAACTACCCAAGTTTCAGATCACTGTGTGTTGAAATAATATGAATAAAAGCCATATTTAAAATAGATGCTAATGAGAAAAATACTTTAGTGACTTCCTACCTCTTTTTGTAACATTAGAGATATTACAGTTGAGAATATGCATAGGCTTTTATGAAAATGACAGAAATAGTCATCAATTCTGCCCATATAGAAATGATTCACTTTGACCCTGCAACCAATTCCAAAAATGTTTTTAAAATGAGGTAGTACTACTTCAAAGTACTCTGAAGTAACTTCCTCATAATGGGACAGGCCTTAGAGCACACACACAGACGGATGTACAATGAATGGGGAATTGCACTAGTGTTCTAGTTACTTGGAGATGAAATTTTATGTATTTTATTTGAAATATGCTATTTCTTCTTTTTCATGTTTGCCTATATTATAATTCTATTTTTAAACAATTATTCATTGGTTAAGAAAGTACATAGGCAGAAACAGTAATTCTTTTTCCTGGAAAGCAATTACGTATTTACACAACAGTGGATGTCTCTTACATTGCAGAGGGGTGGGTCAGAGCAGGCTGGCTAGGAGGCTACAGTACCTATCCTGTTACAAACGCAGCACTTTCAGATGGTTGGAGGAATAGACATCACTTTCCACTTAAGACTGTTAATTTCTTAGTGGGAAACCAGGTAATACAGGCAGTACATACTGTGCTTTACAACAGTATCCTCATTCCTGCAGCCACCCTGTAGTTGAAAGCACAGTTCTGGAGCCACATTATTGGGTCCAAATCCCAACTCTACCCTAGTCAGCAAAGCCTTAGCAAGCAATCCCTTGGGGTCTGTCTCCCTATGGCAGGGCAAGGACAGCCATACCACAGGACAGTGGTTGGGCCAGGCCCCCTGTCCAAGGTGGTGCTGGGCTTGAGCTCCATCTCCCTGGCCCATGTGTGTCTACATCACTGGCAGTGGTGGCTGCGTGCTGCTTGGGAGATTGCACTCAAACCACCTCAAAACACCCTGGTGAGCAGTGGATGCTCACAGACAGAAGCAGAGGCACCGGGCTGGTTCCAGGAAAAGTATTATGTAGGTAAAAATATAATACTTTTACTCACAGGAAAAGTATTATGTAGGTAAAAAAAGTTAAATCACATTTAACTGTGCACATTTAATGAATTTATTATGGAAATAATGGCTATCTGACAACAAGGATATGCAGTGCCTATTGCCATACAGTGCCTTGTGGTGACTTCTTAGTCTGGATCTGTGGTCTACACCATTGAAGCAAGTCACCTGGCCAACAGAAGCTTACAGATGTCATAACTACAGGCATACACTTCTCACTAGCCCAAGGCACCGGACTGGTTCCTGTGAGACTCTGCGTGCACTGTGAGCCTTTGGGTGGGGCAGATGCACAGAGCTAGCCTTTCTGCTCTCCTGGCACATAGAAGTCAGTGTTCACACTTCCCTTCTCCACCACAGTGTTTTCTGTCCTGTGTGATCTGGGTAGAAGAAACCAGGAACACAAATCCCCAGCACTGCTGCTTCTCCTGAGGAGAGAAGACATTTGCAGCCTGGCTATTGCCAGGAGGGCTCCTGTCCTTGCCTTGTTGGTCAGCAAATACTTGCTCCTCAAGGAGAAGGGGTAGTGAGTCCTTCTGAGCCAAGTTTCCGACCCATGTGGAGAGCTGGTCTCCTGCCCTGCTCTCACCACAGTCCTGGGCCTGCTTTTCCTCTGCTTTGCACAGAAGGGACTGATCCATTGGCCTTACAGACGCATGGTCACATAAGGCTAGAGTCAGACTGAAGAGCAAAGTCTTTCAGCAGCAAAATGGATCTAAGACATCACAAGGCACCAATGCTGCTGATTTGGCTTTTGCAGCAGGTCTGATCTTAGGAGGATGAAGTGTGACACCTGAGCTGCAGTCTACCCGAGCTGCAGCCTGGCAGCTCAGGAGGAGCATGCGGTTGCAGGTCCCGTCTAACTACACAGGAATGTGAGCACAACTGCATGCAGTGCTTTGCCCCCTGGGATCCATTCTTGTTGTGATTCCTGAAGTGAATATGCTCCAAGTCACTTAGCAAAGAAACAGTAAACATTTAAAGATATTAACAAGCTCCTTCTATAAACAACTCCAGCTTCTCACATTTTGATAGCTACAGAATCACAGCTTCTGAGCCATTGAATTCACTTCCAGATAGCACTAGGGTGCCAGTGCATAAAAATGAGGGAAGAAGAAAATGAATAAAAATGAAAAGCTTCCATCAGATTGGAGCGAGTAAAACTACGGCTGACTCCTAGCTTCATGGGATCTTAATCATCTCTTTTCTTTAGGCCGCTGAAATGAGAGCTTTGCATGTGCTTACAAACTGTTGACATTACTCTCTAGCAGGTATTTATGAATGTACATTAGCTGCAATGACAGTATTTTTTAAATAAAAGTCAGGATACATAGACTGGTTAAGGATTTTGTTCCCCTGATTTCTGAGTTTACTCATAGGAAAAGAATTATGTAGGTAAAAAAAATTAAATCACATTTAACTGTGCACATTTAATGAATTTATTATGGAAATAATGGCTATCTGGACAACGAGGATATGCGGTGTCTATTGCTATACAGTGCCTTGTGGTGATTTCTTAGTCTGGATCTGTAGTCTACACCATTGAAGCAAGTCACCTGGCCAACAGAAGCTTAGAGATGTCATCACTACAGGCATGTACTTCTCTGTGCCTTCAGTTGCAGGGCAAACCCAACTCAAAGAAATTGAATTTCAAATATTTTATAAACCTTGAGTTATAATGCTGAAAGTTATACAATACTGTGACTATCCTCAAGGAGGAAAATAGGTAATGCTTAAGGGAAAAGACAACTTGCTGCTTGTTTACCACTTTGTGTTAAAAAGTTGTTTCTCACGTCTAATAGTCCACATAAGGCAGTCTCCTAGGTGACTACGCTTCAAAAATCCCAATGTCCTGGTAAACTGGGAAGATAATGAGATGCAATATCCTATGTTAGGTTCTCATTAAGGGCTGGACTAGAAGAGCACTCAGTGCTTTGATATTGCTGTTAAAAGGCTAAGATATATTATTAAATCCTCTTTAGATGGAAAGACCAATGGTGAACCTATCAAGAGCCAACAAGAAAGCTTTGAAGCGACTGCTTTTTTCTAAAGTTTCATTCAGCTTCAAAGGATGCCAAAAATCATAAAGTATGAAATTTATAAGAATTAAACTGATGTTATTAGCCCCAAAAGATATCCTTTCAGTTAAAATGTCCTCCAACCAAAAGATTTTGCTGTCTTAGATTTTTCACCAAAGCAGTCCCATCTGCTACCTACTGAATAAATGTTGATGTAGTTTTCATTCATATGATTCAGAAAATAAATATGAAAGCAACATTTCTTCTATTTTTTAGGAAATAGCCAACAAACTAATGGAAAACTATTGCCTCTATCATTAAGAGATCTCATTAGCTTTTTTTTTTAGAAAGAAACTGGAGAATTACAAAAGAAATTGGAACATGCATAGTCATATGAATGATCTAAGCAAGGTTTGGAATTTTGAAAAGAGCCAAGATACTCACCAAGTGATCTAGTACTGAAGTATGGTTCTTAAAACCTAAGCTAAAATGAGGCATTCTACCAGGGGCAGTGAGAAGAAAAAGCCAGAGGAACAGGGCCTGCTGGGCTAGCCAAGACTGAGAGCCAATACTATGCCAATGGTATCTATGGGAGACAAATATTATGGCCAACTGCCAGGCAGATGGGAAAAATATTATAAGACTAGAGTTAGCAGAAAAGTATCTTAGGCAATTGTTTTTAATAACATTGAAAGATCTTGAATATAAATAAGATCTTGACTTATTTATATTCAAGCTATGAGTAAAAGAAGTGACTTTTTTCTTTAAAAATCACATAGATTTTTGACAAAGATCTGACAAAGATCTAATAACCAGAATCTGCAAGAAACTTAAACAGATTTACAAGAAAAAAAAAAAAACCCATCAAAAAGTAGGCAAAGGATATGAAAAGACACTTCTCAAAAGAAGACATTTATGTGGTCAACAAACATGAAAAAAGCTAACCATCACTGGTCATTAGAGGAATGCAAATCAAAACCACAATGAGATACTATCTCACGCCAGTTAGAATGGTGATCATTAAAAAGTCAGGAAACAACAGATGCTGGAGAGGATGCAGAGAAATAGAAATGCTTTTACAGCGTTGATGGGAATATAAATTTTTTCAACCATTGTGGAAGACAGGTGTGGTGATTCCTCAAAGGTCTAGAACCGGAAATATTATTTGATCCAGCAATCCCATTACTGAGTATATAACCAAAGGATTATAAATCATTCTACTGTGAAGACACATACACACATATGTTTATTGCGGCACTATTTACAATACCAAAGAATTGGAACTAACCCAAATAGACTAGATAAAGAAAATGTGGCACATATATATAATGGAATACTATGTAGCCATGAGAAAGAATGAGTTCATGTTTTTGCAGGGACATGGATGAAAGTGGAAACCATCATTCTCAGCAAACTAATGCAAGAACACCACATGTTCTCACTTGTAAGTAGGCGTTAAACAATGAAAACACAGGGACACAGGGAGGGGAACATCACACACCAGGGCCTGTTGGGGGGTGGGGAGCAATGGGAGGGATAGCATTAGGACAAATACCTAATGCATGCAGGGCTTAAAACCTACATGATGGGTTGACGGGTGCAGCAAACCATCATGGCACATGTATACCTATGTAACAAACCTGCATATTCTGCACATGTATCCCAGAACCTAAAGTATAATTTCAAGAAAAGAAAAGAAATCAGTGAATAATTTTCTTCCTCAATTTTCAGGGGAATACAAAGTTTAATAGAAAAAAAATTATGACTGGAAGACAAATGTTTTTAATAATCTTTGGCTGGGGAGTACAAAAAAATTACAAAGGAGGAGAAGACCTACTTCCTCAGAGAGCCATCTCCAGGTCCCATATAAAGGCCCAGCAATAAGCATTCAAATAAAGCCACATGTAAATTATATACTTGGCATCTGGCTATTATTTGAGACTTTTCTTTTTTTTTCAACAAAACAAACAGTAAGAATTCATTTTTCTTACTCAGTAGGAGATAAATCTTTGGAAGAAAATGATGACCAAAAACTTAGTGGCAGCATTCTACATAGTAGAACAGCAGGCTAGCCATGTCATAGCTGATGTGCCACTAACTGTGCAATCACAATGATTTTAATAAAACCAGTCCTTTTTTCAGGGACCCCAGAGCACAAATGATAATTCATATCAGTCTGAAAGAACCAGCAAAAAGAAAAGGACTGAAGATGTTAAATATATTTTTATCTTAAAAGTCTTTTGCACTGCTTCAACAGAACAGATTTCTCAGTGGTTGAGTTTATATGCTTGCACTGGGAGGGTTTTTGTGTGGCTGAAAAGGGACATTAAATTACAATATTAAATACAATATGAGAAACATACTCAGAAAGAATGAACTGTTCTTAACAGAAGTTTTTGTGAAGGAATGGTTTGTACTAAATCTAAATACAAACATTTTAACCAAAATATACAGACTCCATTTGGTATGGATGTCTATTTGTAACTATACCTGGATAGGTGGTTTTTAACTCTGAATTATATGTAGTTTATTTTAACTCTGAAAATATTTTTCAGAGATGAATCTAATGTGACATCAGAATTGTGCATAATTAACTTAAACACATATGTATATAACTGCAAGGAAATATTGAGTAGATGAGTATTAGATGGGCAATGCCATGTAGCATGGAGATTAAGAAAAATGAATTCAGAGGTTTGTTGAGTAACACACATTAGCATGAGCTTGATCAATGCAGTTTGCCTTCTCAATTTTCTTATCTAAAGAATGGAAATAAAAGTACCTACCTCATACTCTTATTGGAAAAGCTAAGCAAAATAAATCAATTAGCATAGAACTAACTCACACTAAGCACTTAATACTGTAAAATGATGATAATGTGTGGTAAAGACTACCACAGTGATATCAACCTTGAGCTCCTTTTCAATGAGGATTTTCAGTGTAGATCTGTTGCAATCTGGTCTGAATACTTGCTCTTTCCTATCTCACTCTAATTACCATTGTGTTCCATCATTTCTTCTTCTCAGTGGTGTTTAACACGTGGAGATTTGTTTGTTCAGTTCCTATCATTCTTTGTGCACCGCAAATGCACGAAGCTCTCTTTCACCATAGTTCCTGCAGCGATTTCTATCCCCGCTACTGTGCCTTGTAAAAGTAAACTGCCTACTTACTTGCTAGCACAGGAATGACATATTTTCTCTTGTTTGAAATTACAATCCTTTCTGCCTACGTTCCCTGGTATGAGAGCACCCACTTTCCTTTTGGAATCCAACTAATAACAAATTACCCAATTATGTGAAAACATGACTTTTCCTGTGTTACACTTGCCTCTGATGGTTAAATTACATCATGGCTACTATTCTATGTACTAAGCCAGGCCAGATTTAGGCTCAAATACTCTGCACTACAATTGTTTGTTGAGCGACATTAAACTCGATCAGAAGACAGCGCCTTACAGTGGTATATCAGGAAACCTTTGGATCATCTTTCTTCAGCCCAATATTATCTTGGCCATTAATTGTGTAAAGAGGCTTCCTTCATCCAGGAATTCATGAACTTGATCTAATATCAGCAGGAGATCATGGTGCCACAAGGTTCAGGTATTCCATTTTCACAAGACAATTTACATAAATTAAAATAATGGCAGGAAACAAAACATAGGAGTCGCTTCACTCTGTTCAGTGCTCTGACATCGTAAGGATTTTGCCTGCTTGACACACTGGAATATTTTTATTTGTAAATATAACACAAATGTTTTCACTTGACACCATTATTTTCAACTAGAATGGCTTCTAAGAAGAGGTCAGCTGGACAATGGGGAGTCATCTGTGGCCATGCCCACAGAGATGGACTATGAAGACCCACAGCCTCTCTGTTCTTCCTAACTCCGGGGCATAGTCTCCCCTGCTCTGATGCTTAAAACACTTCAGTGAAAAGGACTTCAACAGCCAAAAGCTGAAAAAGCAATGAAGTTTAGAGCGGATTATTAATTAATGTTATTGTTAAGTAGAGAATAAAACAGATGCCTTTCAAACCTTTTGAATTATTACTGTCTCAGAGTTTTGCACGCTTTAATAACTACCTGCATTTAAAATAATACTCTATACATTTAGGTTCTGCCAAGGAATACAAAGAATTTCTCTGCAAAAATCTTCAGTCCTAATTCTCTAAAACATTCATAAAAAAGCAATGGGCTATACATCAGGGGATTTAATTTCTTGCTGCCAAAATTAGGGATAAATAATGGATTTCATAAAATCATGTAAATTAAAATTGTTAAATGAGGGAAGACAGATGAATATGACAACAATGAGTAAACTTTGCCACCAGAAAATCTGTATTACTTCTCTCCAACTCCACTCTTTCTCAGGTCTTGGGAGAAAAGGAAATCAAAGCAAGCAAATAGATAATAATTTGAGGTTCTTGTTCTGTACATGACTTAAGCACAGGACATAGTCTGAACAAGCACAGTGAACACCTTTAACCAGCTCTTAGGCCAAATGGAGCAGAAGCAGCGTGGAGCATTAAGCTGAAAGGACAGTTATTCTCATCATGTTCCTCTCTGTCCAGGTAACTGAGGGAAGCCCAGCTGTAGTATCTCATCCCATGGATTTACTGAGCACAAAATAACTTTTTTTTTTTTTTTTGAGATGGAGTTTCGCTCTTGTTACCCAGGCTGGAGTGCAATGGCGCAATCTCGGCTCACCGCAACCTCCGCCTCCTGGGTTGAGGCAATTCTCCTGCCTCAGCCTCCTGAGTAGCTGGGATTACAGGCACACGGCACCATGCCCAGCTGATTTTTTGTATTTTTAGTAGAGACAGAGTTTCACCATGTTGACCAGGATGGTTTCTATCTCTTGACCTCATGATCCACCTGCCTCGGCCTCCCAAAGTTCTGGGATTACAGGCGTGAGCCACCGCGTCTGGCCCAAAATAACTTCTTATCTGAGCTAATATATAGATACAACCTACTTACAGAAAATAAGCTCTTAGAAGCTGAGAAAGCAAATACTGGCAAAGTATGGGTGAAGGGGAAGCGGAAGGAGCTAGAAAATAAAGCAGAAGAAAAAAAATAAACTCTACAATTCCTAGTTACAGCCATTGCCCCATTTCAGATGTTGTTTTCTTTATTGCCTCTCTTCTCCAGTTTTCTTTTTTCTTGATTAAGTTAGTTTTGATTAGGCTAGACTGTTTTATTGGCTCTTTTAAAAAAACATTTACAAATTTTAGTTTTCTATTTTTTAAGTAATTAATTTTCATGTTTATTGCTATTGTTTCCTGATTTTCTTGTAATTATAGGGAGAGCACCTTTTATGAACACTAAAGAGGTAGCTCCAGGCCTATTATTAGACATATTAATCAGGGATACCTAGATATGTACAGCTTTCTTTACCCATCAAGACATGACTGCATTATCCCAATACTTTTAAACATTCCTCCAAGCAGATGCACTTTCAGGATGGCTATGAAGTCCTGAGGACATAAAGAAGGTAACTCGGCAAAAATTCAGCTGTTTTTCTCAACCCTTAAAGGTGTTGACCTATAAAAAGTATCACCAGTGTAAAAATCTTGTACAAAAGCTAGACAAGAAGAAACTGCATCAAAATGTGCTGATTTTCTTCTTGTTCTATGTACCCATCTCAAATATTTTGCATTAGGTATAATTGACTACTCACACCAAATAAGTTAAACTGTATGCTGAAATATGTGGTCTCTTACAATAAACCCCTTGCCCAGCTGAAATCTCTTATTTTTCTCTTTCCAACCTTCTGTTAGAAAGTTTATTTTTTTCTTATTATTTATTATTTATCTTTATTATTTATTATTGTAAATGTTTAAAACTGAGTTTTCCTCTGAGTACAACTTTATCTCAAAAATGGTGATAGGTACTGTTTTATTATTTTTATTTCCAAATATTTTATAACTTTAATTTATTTTTTCCAATGTGTAACTCTTAAAAGTTTTAAATGGTTATAAATATTTTACTTGTTTTTATTATTAATTTATGTTTTATTACAATATTATCAGGAAACACAATATTATGGGGTTTCAATGTTAACATTAATTTCCCCGTACTCTTTGAGATGAGAACTTAAGAAAAACATCTAAATTCAGATGTGTCTAAATAGTTATAAAGAGTACAAGAATACAAGAGTACAAGTCATAAGGAGTACAAGTTCTATTTGATGAACTATTGCCTTTACTTCTCTCATTGTGTTCAGTGTCCCCAAGAGTATTTCTGTTTCAAGGGAGAGTAAAGTAGCATTCAAGGAAGAGTTGAATTGTTTAGAATAGCTGTGTTGAGAAAGAGAAAAGGAAACAGGTTAGAGGCCAAGAGATACCTTGATAGCAGGGATGTCCTAAATGAGGTTGGAAGCCATGAATTTATCAGAACAAAAATCAACACAATTTAGCAATTTTTACAAGCAGGATTCATCAGACTTAGTGCAGCAGTGGTGCTTGATTGAGTCAAGATAAAGCTTTTACAGGAGTGACTTTAGGAAAGGGAGCTGAGGCTTAAGAACTTACATACAATGTCTACTCTGAATAGAAATAGGGAAACTAAGGGGAATGAAATTTCACAAAATTTGTAGACAAGATTTACAATGTGAAGAATAATTGATAATTAGTGAATTTTTTGCTATGAGAAGTAAGGAAAAGGAAGGAGTTCAGCTTGATTTCAAAAGTCTACATGGCTCATGGGAATTCAGAGGGAGTTTGTTGGAGGAGATGATAATGAATTAAGTTTCAAACATGATGAGTTGGACATTTGTACCTTCTTCCACTAGACTATAGTTCCATAGACAGGGTTCTTGTTTGTCCTGTTCTCCATGATTTCTCCATCATTATCCACAATGCCTGGAACATAATACATGCTCAGTAAATAACTGTTGACAAAATATTAAATGGAATATATATGGGAAAATAGTAGAAAATATAATGGCCAAGAAGTAAAAATATCTCAGTATGTTTTGTTAGGCCCCCGCAATGGAATACCCTGTAGACAACAATAGATCCAGGCATACCTGAGAAACATTATGGGTTCAGTTCTAAACCATCACAATAAACTGAGTCACACAATGTTTTTTGTTTCCCAGTACATATAAAAATTATGTTTACACTTTCCTGTAATCTATTAAGTACACAGTACCAGTGTATCTTAAAAAACAATGACTATACATAATTTAAACATATTATATTGCTAGAAAGTGCTAACAATTATGTAAGCCTTCAGCAAGTCATGATTTTTCTACTGGTGGAGGGTCTTTTCTTGATGAGGTTGAAAGCCATGAATGTATCAGAACAGAAATCAACACAAGTATGCAATTTTCACAAGCAGGGTTCATCACACTTAGTTTAGCAATGGTGCTGGATTTAACATTGAGCTTTTATGGAACTGGTATGTTGAAAGGGAGCTGAGGCTTGATGTTGATAACTGCTGATTAATCAGGATGCTGGTTGCTGAAGGCTGGGGCAACTGTGGCAATTTCTTTAAATAAAACACTTAAAGTATGGCACATCCATTGACTCTTCCTTTTATGAAAGATTTTTTTGTAGTATGTGATGTGATGCTATCATTTTTATGTTTACTGGTTTTTGGTTTTTTTGTTTTTTTGTTTTTTTTTTTTGAGACAGGGTCTGGCTTTGTTGCCCAGGCTAGAGTGCAGGGGCGCAATGTAACCTCTGCCTCCTGGGCTCAAGCCACATTCCCACCCCAACCTCCCAAGCAGCTGGTACTATATAGGTGCACACCACCACACCTGGCTAATTTTTTTTTTTTTGTAGAGACAGTGTTTCTTTATTTTGCCCAGCTGATCTTGAACTGCTGAACTCAAGTTACCTGCCTGCCTTGGCCTCCCAAAGTGCTGGTATTACAGAAGTAAGTCACTGTGCCTGGCCACGTGATGCTGTTTGTTAGCATTTTACCCATAGTAGAACTTCTTTCAAAATTGTAGTCTATCCTCTCAAACCTGGCCACGTTATCAGCTAAGTTTATGTAATATTCTAAGTCCTTTGTTGTCATTTCAACAATATTTATGGTTTCCTTACCAAGCACAGATTTTCTCTCCAGGAATTACTTTCTTTGCTCATCTGCAAGAAACAACTTTTCATCCATTCAAGTTTCATGATGAGACTGCAGCAATTCAGTCATATTTTCGGGTTCTACTTCTAATTATGGTTCTCTTGCTATTTTCACCATATCTGCACTGAAGTCTTGACCTCTCAAAGTTATCCATTAAAGTTGGAATTAACATTCTCCAAACTCTTATTATTGTATTTTGACCTTCTTCAATGTACCACAAATGTTCTTAAATGGTGTCTAGAAAAGTAAATTCTTTCCAGAAGGTTTTCGATTTACTTTGCCCAAATCCATAACAATCTATGGTAACTATAGCCTTAAAAAAATGTATTTCTTAAATAATACTTGAAAGAAAGTTTGGCAGGACACAGTGGCTCATGCCTATAATCCCAGCGCTTTTGGAGGCCCAGGCAGGTGGACCACTTAAGGCCAGGAGTTCCAGTCCAGCTTGGCCAACATAACGAATATCTGTCTCTATTAAAAATACAAAAATTAGGTGGATGTGGTGGCATATGCCTAAAATCCCAGCTACTTGGGTGGCTGAGGCAGGTGAACGGGGGAGGCAGAGTTTGCAGTGAGCCAATATTGTACCACTGTACTCCAGTCTGGGTGACAGAGCAAGACTCTGTCTCAAAAAAAAAAAAAAAAAAAAAAAAGAGGACTTGAAACTATGATTTATGGGCTACAGAATGGATGCTGTGTTAACAGGCATCAAAACAACATTAATCCCCTTTTACATCTCTATCAGAATTCTTGGATGATCAGGTGCATTGTCAGTGAGGACAACAGTTTGAAGGAAATCTTTTTTATCAGGCAGTAGATCTCAATATCGCAATAGTGAGCTTAAAATACACAGTAACCATGCTACAGACAGATGGGCTGTCATCTAGGCTTTGTTGTTTTGAAGCCAGGTTTTAACTGCTCCTCTCTAGTTATAAAAAGTCCTAGACAGCATTTTCTTCCAAGAGAAGGTTGTTTCATCTACACTGAAAATATGTTGTTCAGTGTAGCAACCTTCATCAGTTACATTAGCTAGATCTTCTGAATATCAGCATTTGCTGCCACTTTTATGTTACAGGGATGGCTTCTTAAAAACCAGTCTATGCTAGATTCGGACGTTTCTTCTGCTGCTTTCTTACCTTTTTTAGTCTTCAAAGAATTGAAGAGAGTTAGGGCCTTGTTCTGGTTGAGGCTTTGGCTTAAGGGAATGCCGGGGCTGCTTTGATCTTCTGTGATGACTACTCAAACTTTCTCCATATTACGAATAAGGAAGCTTCATTTTCTTATAATTCTATCATTCATGTCTTCATAGGAGTAGAACTTTATTTCTTTCAAGAACTTTTCCTTTGAATTCACAACTGGATAATTGTTTGGCCTAAGAAGGCTACTTTTGTCCTATCTTGGTTTTCAGCTTGCCTTCCTCACTAAGCTTAATCAAGTTTAGTTTTCGATTCCAAATGAGAGGGGTGTGACTCTTCCTCTTATTTGAACACTGTGAAGTCACCATAGATTAACGATTGGTCCAATTTTGATATTTTTGTGCCTCTGGGAACAGGGAGCCTGAGGAAACGGAGAGAAACTGAGTAATAGCCAGTCGGTGGAAGAGTCACAGCACATATTTATTAAGTTTGCCGTCTTACATGAACATAATTTGCGGCACCCCAAAACAATTAAAATAGTAACATCAAAGATCACTAATCACAGGTCACTTGTCCAATATAATAATAAAAAGGTTTGAAATATTAAGGATTACCAAAATGTGACACAGAGGCACAAAGTGAGCACCTGCTGTTAAACAGAAAAATGATACCAAGACTTGCTAGATGCAAGGTTGCCATAACCTTCAATTTGTAAAAAACAAAACAAACAAAAAAACACAGTATCTGCAAAGAGCAATAAAGTATTATTCTTCTGTGTAGTAGAAAAGTATTTAATGATATAAAAGCATTCATGCTATAAGGAGTAGAAAATAAGATGTTATAAAACTGTCTACTTAAGTACAATAAAATTATTTTGTAAATAACAATTTACTAAACAAATATTTATGTATAACATTATTTCTATTAGAGTGGTATAATAACTTTATTTTCTTGTCGTTGATCATGTCTATTTCTAAATTATGTTTAACAGTTTTCTTGTTTGCTTCTGTTTTGATTAAAGATGAACAGAAGCCAAATTAGGATCAAACAGAAACAACTCTGTTTTAGTTACTAACTTGAAGATGTTCTAAACAACAAGCAAAAGCTTTCTTTCATTAATGTCATCCCCAAGAATTGAATAAGTTTACTTTCTAAAGTCAAACCCTTTGCTTAGGGGGAAAAATTAAGGAATACGGGGTTTTTAGTTTCTCTTGTAGCTTTGTTTAGTAAAATTTTGTTTTATTTGGGCAACAATAGCCGTGTGTGTGTGTGTGTGTGTGTGTGTGTGTGTGTGTGTGTGTATGTGTGTGTTTTCTTTTGCAAATTTGTTAGTTACAATAATAATAACCATCTGTGGCACAGATAGGCTCTTATTTTTACCTATTCATTTTCCTCAGCAGCAGTCTTTGTGATAAAGCTTTGTTGCAAATACATTTAAAACAGCAATATTTTTTTCCTTCTCCTATATCAAACTCACTAATTTTTCTTCCCATTCTTCAGAAGATTTGTCTTTAGATGATTTTTATCATCTCTAGGTGATATCTTTTTTTTTTTCTAAGCCAGTCAAATTTTGCAGTGAGGGGGTTGTATACCAACTTTAGTGACACTAATGTTAATACGTTCTGAAAACCCACTACCATCAAACCATCCTCTAAGGGATATCTTTTTATCTACTTTTTCGTCATGATTTGTGGGGACTAAAAATTATAGGAGACAAAAAAATGAGGCTGTCAAATTCCAAAATATAGGATGACAGAATAACTGAATGTATAGGGACCTTAAGACTATGTCAGCTATGCACCTATTTTATGAATGAGGATAAGAGATTGAAAATAAATTGCTAATTAGTGTCTGCCTTGCCAGTCAGTGCCTGCACTGCCAGTCAGTGCCTACATTTCTAATTAGCGCCTTTCACTTTTTGTTGCTATGACGACCACCTTCAGGAAGAGGAAGTTACTCATTATAAAATCCACATGCCAAACGCCAAGATCTCAAAGTTTTGACACTGTCAAAACTTAATTTTATTGTTAAACTCATTTCTTATTCTCCTAAGTAATGTTTTCTAATATTATCAAATAATTTTCAGCAGCTCTGGTCATTAAGTAGTTTTTCTACCTCCAGCTGTTGCAGAGTCAAAAGATTGCCATAGAGGTGAAATCGTTTCATGAAGACTAAGCATACCTTCCCTTAAAATGCACGTAGAGGCAGGGCCAAGATGGCCACTAGAAGCAGTGCCGTTCCGAGGCTTCCGTCCAGAAAACCAAAATAAACATGTGAATCTTTCACCGGTAACCGAGGTATCCAGGTTCTCTCAACAAAATTGACTAGAATGCTGGCAAGACCCTCGGAGAGAAGGAAGAAGTGCGGTGCAACAGCCCACCTGAGATCCACACGGGGCAAGGGAACCCCCTCTCCCCAGCCAAGGGAGGTAGCAAGTGAGCATGCTACCCAGTCAGAGAAATTGTGCTTTTTCTGTAGAACTGTGCAACTCATGGATCAGAAGACCCCACTTGCAAACCCACACCACCAGGTCCTAGCATCCCAATCCCTGAATGCACAGATTCTTACTGCCTCTCAGCTGGAATCTGATTAAGCCTACCAAACTCCCAAGGGGAGGGGTGACCAGCACTGGCTGTGGCTGGCTGCTCTCTCAGTCATTTGAGCTCCTTGGAAGAGGGGCAGCAGCCAGCACTGGACTCGCAACTGCCTAACACGCTAAGATCGCTGGGTGAGGAAAGGGTGGCACCCATATCCATAGCTCCAGGCTGTGCTTTTCCCCTGCTAGAGCCAGGGAGGCTAGATGGCTTGGTCCCAAGACTTGTCCCTACACCCCAACAGAACAGCTGTGGTAGTCTGTGGTCAGAGTGCCTCTTCAGGCCTAAACGTGATCCATCCTTCCTCATTGGGTTGGGATTCCCTGCAGGAATGCCAATAACTCCACTCAGAGGCTCAGTGACAAAATCCGGATCTCCCCGGGTTGAGCCCCTAGGGAAAGGGGTGACCATAGTCTCTGTGACCAGCAGACTTAGCCTCTCCTCCTGGTAGTTCTGAGGAATCCAGGCAGCCCAGATGAGTGGGTTTCCCCACAGCAAAGCACACCCCCACCACCAAGGAACAAAGTGTTTCATTAAATGGGTCCTGTTCCCTGTGCCACCCACTGGGTGAGACCCTCCAACAGGGGTGGTTAGACACCCCACACAGCAGTGATCCTACTAGCATCAGGTTGGGTCCCCTTGAGATCAGAGGAACAGGCACCCATCTTTGCTGTTCTTCAGCTTCCTTGACTGACATCTGCAAGCACAGGAGCAAATCGGATGAATAGGGTCTGAAGTAAACTCCCAGCAAACTACAGCAGCCCTAAAGAAGAAGAAGAAGGACCTGACTGTTGAAAGAAAAACAAACAAGAAGAAAGCAACAATAGCATCAACAACAACAAAGGGCCCCCACAAAAATCCGATCGAAGCGTCAGCAGCCTCAAAGACCAAAACTAGACAAACTCATGAAGATGAGAAAGAATCAATGAAAAAGTTCTAAAAATGCAAAAGGCCAGAGTGCCTCTTCTCCAATCATTGCCACATCTCTCCATCAGGTGTGCAGAAATTGATGGAAGATCAGATGGATGAATTGACAGAAGTAGGCTTCAGGAGATGGGTAATAAAAAACTATGTTGAGCAAAAGGACCATGTTCTAAATCAATGCAAAGAAGCTAAGAATCTTGATAAAAAGTTTGAGGGATTGCTAATTGGAATAACCAGTTTAGAGAGGAACATAAACCACCTGATGGACAGCATGAGAACTTTGTGAAGCATACACAGGTATCAATGGCCAAATTGACCAAGTGGAAGAAAGGATATCAGAGTTTGAAGACCAACTTGCTGAAATAAGACATGCAGACAAGAATTGAGAAAAAAAGAATGAAAAGGAATGAATAAAACCTCCAAGAAATATGGAACTCAGAAGGAGATGGGGAGAATGGAAACAAGGTGGAAAACACACTTCAGTATACTATCCAGGAGAACTTTCCCAACCTAGTAAGACAAGCCAACATGCAAATTAAGGAAATACAAAGAACACCATTAAGATACTCCATGAGAAGAGCAACACCAAGACATATAATTATCAGATTCTCCAAGCTCAAAATGAAGGAGAAACTGTTAAGTGAAGCCAGAGAGAAGGCCATGTCACCTACAAAGGGAAGCCCATCACACTAAGAAACTCCACAAGCCAGAAGAGATTGGGAGTCAATATTCAACATTCTTAAAGGAAAGAATTTTCAACCCAGAATTTCAGGTCCAGCCAAACAAAGTTTTATAAGTGAAGGACAAATAAATTTTTTTCCAGACAAGCAAATGCTGAGGGATTTCATTACCACCAGGACTGCCCTGCAAGAGCTCCAGAGAGAAGCACTAAATATTGAGAGAAAAAACTGGTACCAGCCATTGCAAAAAACACACCAGAATATAAAGACCAATATACTACCAAGAAACTGCAGCAACTAGTGCGTAAAATAAACAAATAGCATCATAATGACAGAATCAAATTCACACATAATAATACTAACCTTAAATGTAAATGAGCTAAATGCTCCAATTAAAAAATACAGACTAGTAAATTGGATAAGGAGTCATGACTCATTGGTGTGCTGTATTCAGGAGACCAATCACACATGCAAAGACACACACAGGCTCACAATAGAGGGATGGAGGAAAATTTACCAAGCAAATGAAAAGCAACAAAACAAAACAAAAACAACAACAAAAAAAGCAAAGCAGGGGTTGCAATCCTAGTCACTGATAAAACAAACTTTAAACCAATAAAGACCAAAAAGACAAAGAAAGGCATTATATAATCATCAACAGAACAATTCAACATGAGGAGCTACGTATTCTAAATATATATGCACCCAATAGAGGAGCACCCAGATTCAAAAAATAAGTTCTTAGAGATCTACAAAGATACTTACACTCCCACACAATAGTGGGAGACTTTAACACCCCACTGTAAGTATTAAATCAATGAGACAGAAAATTAACAAGGATATTCAGAACTTGAACTCAGCTCTGGATCAAGTGGACCCAGCAGATGTCTACAGAACTCTCTGACCCAAAACCAACAGAAAATACATTTTTATCAGTGTCACATGGCACCTATTCTAAAATTGACCACATAGTTGGAAGTAAAACACTCCTCAGCAAATGCAAAAGATGGAAATCATAACAAACAGTCTCTCAGATGACAGTGCAATCAAATTAGAACTCAGGATTAAGAAATTTACTCAAAACCACACAATTACATGGGAATTGAACAACCTGCTCCTGAATGACACCTGGGTAAATAATAAAATTAAGGCAGAAATCAAGAAGTGCTTTGAAACCAATAAGAACAAAGAGACAACATACTAGAATCTCTGAGATACAGCTAAAGCAGGTGTTAAGAGCTAGTTATAGCACTAAATGCCCACATCAGAAAGCTAAAAATATCTCTAATCGACACCCTAACATCACAATTAAAAGAGCAAGAGAGGCGAGAACAAACTAATCTAAAAGCTAGAAGAAGACAAGAAATAACTAAGATCAGAGAAGAATTGAAGGACATAGAGATATGAAAAACAATCCAAAAAAATCAATGAATCTAGGAGCTGGTTTTTTGAAAAAAGTAACAAAGTAGAGATACCACTAGCTAGACTAATAAAGAAGAAAAGAGAAGAAAAATCAAAAAGACACAATAACAAATAATAAAGGGACATCACCACTGACCTCAAAGAAATACAAACTACCATCAGAGAATAGTATAAGCATCTCTACACAAATAAACTAGAACATCTACAAGAAACTGGTAAATTCCTGAACACATACACCTTCCCAAGACTAAACTAGGAAGAAGTTGAAGCTTTGAATAGACAAGTAACAAGTTCTGAAATTGAGGCGGTAATTAATAGCCTATCAACCAAAAAAACCCAGGATGAGATGGATTCATAGCTGAATTTTACCAGAAATACAAAAAGGAGCTGTTACCATTACTCCTGGAACTATTCTAAACTATTGAAAAGGAGAGACTTCTCCCTAACTCATTTTATGAAGCCAGCATTACCCTGATAACAAACTAGAAAGAGACACAACAAAAAAAGAAAATGTCAGGCCAAATGTTGAACTGATGAACATTGATGCAAAAATCTGCAATAAAATACTGGCAAACTAAATCTAGCAGCATATCTAAAAGCTTATACACCATGATCAAGTCGGCTGCATCCCTGGGATGCAAGACTGGTTCAACATACACAAATTAATAAATGTAATCCATCACATAAATAGAACCAAAGAAGCAGAGAAAGCCTCTTATAAAATTCAACATCCCTTCATGTTAAAAACTCTCAATAAAATAGGTATTGGTAGAACATATCTCAAAGTAATGAGATATTTATGACAATCCCACAGTCAATATCATATTGAATGGGTAAAAGTAGAAGCATTTCCTTTGAAAGCCAGTACAAGACAAGGATGCCCTCTCTCACCACTACTATTCAACACAGCATTGGAAGTTATGGTCAGGAGAGTCATGGAACGGAAAAAATTAAAAATATTCCAATAGGAAGAGAGGAAGTAAAATTGTCTCTGTTTGCAGATGACATAATTTCATATTTAGAAAACTCCATCATCTCAGCCCAAAAACTCCTTGAACTGATAAGGAACTTCAACAAAGTCTCAGAATACAAAAGCAATGTGCAAAATCATGAGCATTCCTTTACACCAAAATAGGCAAGCAGAGATCCATATCATGAATGAACTTCCATTCACAATCATTACAAAGTAAATAAAATACCTAGAAATGCAGTTAAGAAAGGATATGAGGGACCTCTTCAAGGAGAATTCCAAACCACTGCTCAAGGAAATAAGAGAGAGCACAAACAAATGGAAACACATTCCATCCCCATGCATAGGAAGAATCAATATCATAAAAATGGTTATATTGTCCAAAGTAATTTGATATTCAATGCTATTCCCATCAAATGACCATTGACATTCTTCACAGAATTAGAAAAACTATTGTAAATTTCAAACGGAATCAAAGAAGATGCCATATAATCAAGACAACTTCAAACTAAATTATAAGGCTACAGTAGCCAAAATAGCATGGTAGGGTACCAAAACCAACACATAAACCAGTGGAGCAGAACAGAGATCTCAGAAGTAACATCATACATCTACAACCATTTGATCTTCAACAAACCTGACAAAAACGAGCAATGGAGTAAGGATCTCCTATTTAGCAAATAGCACTGAAAAAAATGGCTAGCCATATGCAGAAAACTGAAACTGAACCCCTTCCTTATACCTTATACAAAAATTAACTCAAGATGGATTAAAGACTTAAATATAAAACCCCAAACCATAAAAATCCTAAAGAAAATCTAGGCAATACCATTCAGGACATAGCCATGGGCAAAGACTTAATGACAAAACATGTCAAAAGTAATTGCAACAAAAGCCAAAATTGACAAATGGGATCTAATTAAACTAAAGAGCTTCTGCACAGCAAAAGAAGCTATCATCAGAGTGAACAAGAAACCTATAGAATGGGAGAACAATTTTGCAATCTACCTATCTGACAAAGGTCTAATATTCAGAATTTACAAGTAACTTAAACATATTTACAAGAAAAAAACAACTCCATCAAAAACTGGGCAAAGGATATGAACAGACACTTCTTGAAAGAAGACATTTACACAGCCAATAAACATGAAAAAGTTCAACATCACTGATCTTCAGAGAAATGCAAATCGAAACCACAGCGAGATACCATCTCACACCAGTCAGAATGGCAATTATTAAAAAGTCAGGAGATCATAGACGCTGGTGAGGCTATGGAGAAATAGGAATGCTTTTACACTGTTGGTGGGAATGTAAATTAGTTCAACCATTGTGGGAGACAGTGTGGCAATTCCTCAAGAATCTAGAACCAGAAATACTATTTTACCCAGCAATCGCATTACTGGGAATATATTCACAGGATTATAAATCATTCTACCATACATACACAAGCACATATATGTTTGTTGCAACACTATTTACAATAATAAGACTTGGAATTAGCCCAAATGTCCATCAATGATAGACTGGATAAAGTCAATGTGGTGCATATACCCCATGGAATAGTATGCAGCCATTAAAAGGAATGAGATTATGTCCTTTGCCAGGGACATGGATGTAGCTAGAAGCCATCATCCTCAACAAACTAATACAGGAACAGAAAACCAAACACTTATAAGTGGGAACTGAACAATGAGAACACATGGACATGGAGAGGGGATGACACACACCAGGGCTGGTTGGGGGTTGAGGGCGCTAAGGGGAGGGAACTCAGAGGATGAGTCAATTGGTGCAGCAAACTACCATGGCACATGTATACCTGTGTAACAAACCTGCACATTCTGCACACGTATCCCATTGTTTTAAAGAAGAAATAAAGAAAAACATAAATAAAGAAAAAAGAAAGAATACATTTAGCTTTTTCCAGGAGTTCTACCAGAACAAAAAATATTTCTAAGCATGGTCTTGAGTATTAAAATTCAGAATATAAACTGGCTCTGACTTTCTTCTTTGTTTCTTTGGGAAAAGTTTGTTAAATGACAGACAACACGGGCACACAAAGATATGCCATTTTATTAGGAAGTCCAAAAGAGTGATTTTAAACCCCTCAAGGCTGTGGCTTCTCTCACGGAAAAAAAAAATGAATGGAGATATTTTAAAATTCATTATCATTTCTCCTTTGGATATTCCTGTTTTGAGCACTTTGAAAAGACCTTGATCTTTTTCCAGGTAATAATAGCTTTAACTGGCATTAAAAAAATGATATTTACAAAAAATTCATAATTGCATTAACTCTCTTTGAAATAAACTAAGAGCTCCATCATAAAGGAGAAACCTGTTAGTAATTACTCTTTTGCATTTAAGAGCAATAAAGAAACTTTCAGCAAATAAAGTGGCTGATTTTTACCTTGAAGCTCATAAAATTATAAAGCTGCTTATAGAAATTAACTTCCTAATTTATGCCATGTTCATCACGGAATTTGTTTAATACTGGAACTGTCTGCTTTACTTCATAAGCCCTAAACTCTACCAAATAGCCCATCTTTGGCCACATCACTTGCTATTATCATTTGTTAAATGTGCTACAACCGATTTTTACAGAATTACCTAGACAGCCTTCGGTACTTAAAGGAACACTTTTACACTGTTGGTGCGAGTGTAAATTAGTTCAACCATTATGGAAGACAGTGTGGTGATTCCTCAAGTATCTAGAAATAGAAATTCCATTTGACCCAGCAATCCCATTACTGGGTATATACTCAAAGGATTATAAATAATTCTATTATACAGGCACATGCACACGTATGTTCATTGAAGCACTGTTTACAATAGCAAAGACCTGGAACCAACCCAAATGCCCATCAGTGATAGACTAGACAAAGAAAATGTGGCACATATACACCATGGAATACTATGCAGCCATAAAAAATGATGAGTTCGTGTCCTTTGTAGAGACATGGATGAACCTGGAAACCATCATTCTCAGCAAACTGACATAAGAACAGAAAACCAAACACTGTATGCTCTCACTCATAGGTGGGTGATGAACAATGAGAACACTTGGGCACAGGGAAGGGAACAACACTCACTGGGGTAGGTGGCGGGGGTGGAGGGGAGGGAAGGGGAGGAACAGCGGGGAGTGGGGAGGATGGGGAGGGATAACACCTGGAGAAATGCCTGATGTAGGCGACGGAGGGTGGGGGGGTGGGGATAGAGACAGCAAACCACCATGGCATGTATTTACCTATGCAACAATCCTGCAGGATGCAGGATGTGCACCTGTACCCCAGAGTCCAAAGTACAATTTAAAAAAAAATGTGTTGTGGTTCCAAAGCCCTCAGGACAACAGCAAAATAAGTTATTACTTGTTCTAAATGTTAGTGAATTAAATTGAATATAGCAAAATGGAAAGAGGTTGCTTTCCTAGCTCCATTGTTGAGATATTGAGATTGCTAACGAGCAAATTTTTTAAAAGGTAAATCATGATTCTCATATAGATAAAAAGTGAACACATGGCAGTAATTTTATAGAATTCATTATTAAATGAGAGCGCCAATTCAGAGGAAAATCCAAAAATAGTGACATTTTTAAGCCAGGAATATTGGCAAGCATTTACAGACAGATGCAAAATGTTCTCTTCCACAGAGGGAGTGAGGCTGTTCCTCCATTGAATCAGGTTATTTGCTTCACCATAGACAACAATTTTTTACATTTTTATCTAAAACTTGAAGAGCTGTAAAATAGCTCAAAACAATGAAAAGCATCGGCTTCCATATAAGCAGAATCACATAACTAGAACGTTTGTACAATAAAAACGGCATAGAAGTCTTAAAAGCATGCATTTTTCCCCAGTATCAAATGCAAAGCATAGACATATATATATATATACGTATAACATATTTTATTATTATTATTCATTTCACTTAGCCAAGAGGACAAGACAGCAGAAATTCTGAAATGTTAAGTTGAATATTCCTTTGCAGCATATAGTTTATATGATTGCTTCTAACTACATTAGAAAGCACCAGCCATATTCAGTGATAAGAACACAATTAAATAAATATCGTGCTCTATGATCTCTATTTAACTGATATTTGCTTCTGATTGAAAGAAATATGAAGGATTGAGTGAGAGGAGATAAAAATACATCTTCTCCTAATACAAAGATAACATCAGGAAATCTGCACGGAGAAGAAGGTGTTGCATTACTTTCATGGTATATGAACATTATTGTCACTTCAGTTCTATCATATTTAAGAGATTCTTTTATCCCTTTGCTTTTGACTCTAGCTCTTGGCTGATATCAGCTTGCAAAACACCAGCATGGGTTTTACATAGAAAGATCACATAATCCTGAATGCTATAAGAAAAAATTGAAATGGTTTGGCTTTTTAGCGCTACACTTAAATTACAACATGTTAGAAAATTCTTCTCAAAGAGGAAAAAGAGTAACTATGTTGTGGAGTAAACAAAAGATGCTGAAATATAATTATATTAAACAAGAGAGAAAGGGAAATAAACAATGTCAAATATATATATATATATATATATAATATTAAATATTTATAACATTTTCTTTATCCAGCCAATTGATGAACCCTTAGGTTGATTCGCTATCTTAGCTATTGTGAATAGTGCTGTGATAAACATGGGATTGCTGATATGTCTTTAATACATTGATTTTCTTTCTTTTGTGTATATACCTAGCAATGGGATTACTGAATCATATGGTAGTTCTAGTTTTAGTTTTTTTGAGGACCCTCCAAGCTGTTTTTCGTAGTGGATGTACTAATTTACATTTCCACCAACAGTGTATGACCTTTCCACTTTTCCCTACCCTTGCCAGCATTCATTATTGTCTGTCGTTTGAATGAAATTCATTTTAACTGGAGTGAGAGAATAGTTTATTGTGGTTTTGATTTGCATTCCCCTGATAATTAGTTATGTTGATTATTTTTTCATATACCTGTGGGCCGTTTGTCTTGTTCTTAAAAATGTCTATTCAAATCTTTTGCCAATTTTTTAATTGAATTATTTCGTTTTTGCCATTGCATTGTTTGAGCTTATTATATGTTCTGATTAGTAATCCCTTGTCATATGGATAGTTTGCAAATATTTTCTCCCATTCTATAGGTTGTTCCTTCACTCTGTTGATTTTTTTCTGTGCTGTGCAAGTGTTTTACCTTAATGTAATCCCATTCGTCAACCTTTGCTTTGGTTAGCTATGCTTTTGAAGACTTAAGATATGTTTACCAAAAACAATGTCCTGAGGTGTTTGCCTAGTGTTTTCTTTTAGTAATTTCATAGTTTCAAGTGTTATATTTAAGTTTTTAATCCATTTGAGCTTGATTTTTGTATATGATGAAAGATAGGGATCAACTTTTATTGTTCTACATATGGTTATCCTGTTTTCCCAAGAGCATTTAGTGAAGAGACTATCTTTTCCTTAGCGTATGTTCTTGGTACTGTGATTAAAATGAGTCAACTGAAAATGTGTGAATTTATTTCTAGGTTCTCTATTCTGTTTAACTGGTCCATGTGTCTGTTTTTATGCCACTACCATGCTATTTTGGTTACTGTAGCTTTGTAGCATACTTTGGAGTCAGGTAATGTGATGCTTCTAGGTTTATTCTTTTTGCTCAGGATTCTTTTGGCCATTTGGAATCTTTTGTGATTTTATACAAATTTTAGGATGGTTTTTCTTATTTCTGTGAAGAACATCATTGGTTGATAGGGATTGTATCGAATCTGTAAATTTCTTCAAACAGTATGGTCATGTTAGCAATATTAATTCTTCCAATCCAGAAACAAGGAAGATCTTCCCATTTTTTTAATGCCATCTTCAATTTATTTCATCAGTGCATTATGGTATTCATTGTAGAGGTCTTTTACTTCTTCGGTTACATTTTTTTCCTAGATATTTTATTTTACTTTTTGTAGCTATTGCAAATGGCATTGCTTTCTTGATTTCTCTTTCAGATTATTTGCTTTGGTATATTAAAATGCTACTGAATTTTCATGTTGATTTTGTGTTCTGTGACTTCACACTGAATTCATTAATTTCTAACAGTTCTTTGACAGAGTTTTTAGGTTTTTTCTAAATGTAAGATCATCTCATCTGCAAAGAAGAACAATTTGATTTCTTCCTTTCCAATTTAGATACCTTTGTTTCTTTCTCTTGCCTAATTGCTCTGTTTAGGATTCCAGAACTCCAATGCATAAAATTGGTAAAAGTGAGCATCTTTGTCTTGTTCAAGATCTTAGAGGAAAAGTTTCCCATTTTTCCCCATTCAGTATGATGTTGGCTGTGGGTTTGTTATATATGGCCTTTATTATTTGGTAATATGTTCCTTCTACAACTACTTTGTTGAGATTATTTATCATGAAAAGATATTTAATGAATGCTGCTGCTACTTTTTTCTCCTCCTCCTCTTCCTCCTTCCTCTTCCTCTTCTTTTTTTATTTTTTGACAGAGTCTCACTCTGTTGCCTAGGCTGGAGTGCAGTGGCATGATCTCAACTCATTGCCTCCCAGATTCAAGTGATTCTCCTGCCTCATCCTCCCAAGTAGCTGGGATTACAGGTGTGTGCCACCATGTCTGATTAATCTTTTCCTATGAACTTTCCTTTCCCCCCCTCTTTCTATTTGTTCTTTTATTATTTTTAGAGTCAGGGTATGAAAAGAGGATAAATATTGATGCAGTAAGATGCTTTACTTATCACTCAACATTCCATAGATGTCCAACTGCACTTATTTTTATCTGGGATTTAGTTATCTTCTTTGCAATTAAAGGTAATATTACCTATCCTAAAAAGTTGTAAATTTTTAGTTGTGAATTAAATACTAGTAATGCATATAAAGGCTTTATCGGTATTTATAATTTAATAAATATTCCAACAATTGTAAGTATTATTGATTATTAGTATAATCAATATTTCCTACATTTTTCTGGGAATTCTCCCACCATCCCAAACACACATACAAACACACAATACATTTCTTCCTTTGAATCCTCTTGCTTCCTACTACTTAGCATCATGCAGAAATCATAATGCTGCTAAAGATGAAGACAAGAAAATAAATGTATACATATGACAACAAAGACAAACATTATGAAGTAAGAGGAAAAGCAGGAGAAGGAAAGGAGATGTATATAGCATTCATTTAATATTCCCCTTTGGGCAGATACTATGCTAAGAGCTTCAGTATCACATTTCATTCCCACGGAAATCCTATGAGCTAGGTACATTTATTATCAAATATCTCTAATCTTC
>NW_016107412.1:3334520-3349586 GCF_001604975.1 Cebus imitator
TTCATTTTATTATAATTTTAATTTCAATGTTGGAACACAAACTTATTTTAAAAATTTATATTTTGTAAATTGTTCAATATTATTTTATGTCATATCTTAATAAAACAGTTTATAAGATTGTAGGTTACAAAATCAGAGAAGAGTTATTCTTCCATATTTTTGCCATATGAAATTTACTTAATATCTCTGCCCTCAGTTTACCCACTTGTAGATTGATATACCGTCAGTACCTATTTCATAGCATTACTGTAAAGATGAAAATAAATTACATGTGTAAAGTGCCTAGCCCGTGACAAGTGTTTAGTAAATATGAGCTAACCACTATTGTTCTTAACTGCTATGGTGTGAATGTCCCATCCAAAACTCATGTTGAAATGTAATTGCTATTTTAACAGTATTAAGAGGTGGGATCTTTAAGAGATGATTAGATTATAAGGACTCCTCTCTCATGAATGAATAAAAGCCACTGTCAAGGGAGTGGGTTTCTGATGAATAGACAAGTTTTGGACTGACTACCTGTCTCTGTCTCACTTTCCTTTGTCTTCCAACACGGATAACACAGCATCAAGGCCCTCACAAGACACAGTACTCTTGGACTTCCCAGCCTCCAAAACTATGAGAAATAAATTTTTCTCCTTGTTACATTACCCAGTCTGTGATATTCTGGTACAGCGGCAGCAAACAGACTAAGACACTGACATGTTGGCTTTGCTATTTCCTGGTGCATGTTTCATGATGTTGATTGGTAAGCTGGTTTTGAGGACGTGGGGAAAGAAAGGGAGGAATATCTACCATTGAATAAGTACTTAGTATCTACTAGGCTGTGTACTAAGCACTATCACACAGTTATTTATTTATTCCTGACTAGAACTATAGATGTAAAAGATATTAATACTGCATTACTGAAGTTAAAAATTTGTTGTGTATGCAGCCCTTACATTATAAAGAGCACAAAACATTGAGAATGTAATTGTACTGTATTCAAAAATTATATTTTGATTCAGCATAGCCACTCACTTCCATGACACATTAGTGAAGTACTGGCATACATCTTCTTGTTTCATTTTCATATTACTCATGAATGTAAATAAGAATTACAACCAATATTTATGTCAGATCAGGTACAACCATAGTTTCACTATAGATACAAGAGTTGGGCAAAAATCAATGCAAATGTTCCGTAAGAATCAATTGGCAATGTGGAATTTATAACGGAGAATATCATATATTTTGTTATTGTTTATAAATTGAGTGTTATAGATCCTTTGTATCAAATATAATTTATAATCAGTTTAATACACATGTGTTAAACTTAGGGTTGTTGTTTTGCACAGATTGCACTTTATTTATCCTCAGAAGGGAGGAGTTTGTCTATGGATTAGACCAATGCCCTGGCATGTACATCTTTCAAAGTTGTTAAATATTATGTGTATAAATATATATGTGTCTATAAATATACACCTGATACTCTTGCTCCATGAAGCCTGAGAAGTAAGGCAGAGAGAGGCTAAAAACCTGGTCATCTCTCTTTCACTTGGCTGCCTACTCCCTTTTATACCTGCTTTATTACACTCGATTGGTGATGAAAAATGAGCCTGAGAATTGCTGCTGATGCTGCTTTTCTAGTTATCTCTTACCTTGCCATTAAAGCAGGAAGATCTAGATTCAGTGATTGGCTTGGGAAAAACAAAGTAGATGAGACTACATATATAAATGCTATGTTGGTAAGAGAGCCCCAAGCCTGTCCTGGGTGTAGACAGATAATTTCTGAATATACAACCAAGTTCTACACTGTGTTTTCAGGCCAAGTTTATAGCAAAATGGAAAATGCCCTTACATCTATTATTTTTACTCTGGCTCTATATATTATCTTTGGGAACTTGGAGTATATTAACCAGATTTTTTTCTTTTTAAGTAATATCTTAAGCTCACTCCTTGCGCTATTACAGTTCTCACAAATTACAGAAGCAGCATTTCTCTCTGATTATAATTTTGCCCATCTTCCTTCCCTGAACTCAGATCTTCAGCAACATTTGAACTAGAATTCAATGTCTGATTGGTTCCAGAATCTATATGACAATAATACGGTTTCCAGAGAGACCAGGAATGATAGGTAAAAAATCATGAAATATTGTAGACAAAAAAAAAAAAAAAAGAGAGAGAGAGATTGTCTATTATATCTATTAGCCCTAACAATAACAGGATATAAATTGTTCTATGTCAGGGTGAAAAATCACAGGTTTTCTTTGAAAATATATAAAATTACACAAAAGGAAAACTAAGCATACTGAGAAAGCACAGACAGTTGTCATCAGAAGTTCTTATAGTTAGAAAGAGCAACGGCATCTCTCATAGTCTATGAGGTATTAGTGCCACAAAATAAGTTATCAGTGACCTCTATACTAAACATGGGAGGATGAAAAAGGTTTGAAACATGGAGCAAGGCAGCTTAGAGTGGTTTGGAATGTGGATATTTTTGCCTCATGGACACAGAGATGGAAGAAATCTAGAAAAAATAGATTTCATAAGAAAATCCCATGACTGTTTCTGAAAAAATATGACCCTCTCTCTCTGGCTTTCGTTTTCCCACTTCTAATGAGCAATTTTTGTGGGAAATGTTTTATTTCCCTTTCAGCTCTACTATAACAAATACAAAAAGGCAAGCATGATAAGAAATGGAAGCTAGCACTCTCAGAGTAAAAATTAAGAAAGATAGGAGAATGAGACAGATCAAAGAACTTTTCTTCCTCTGTCTAAATGTGACAGCTGCTATTTAACTCCAATCTATGTTTGTATAAACACAGAGCCAGTGTTGCCATATTGGTCATTATTTTAAAGAAATCAAAAATATAGACTTAATTAGAAATGTATAAATTATAAGTGTTGGGAATGACCAATAATTTTAAAAAATTATATACCAGAAGTATTCAGGCTACACAAAAGTTTCCTAATGGTAAATATTGAGACATCAATTTACAACTGCTACCTGAAACTCATAAGGTAACTACAAAGACATGAAACGTATCTGATTTTACTATAAAAACTGAATACAAAATAGTTCCAAGGACGTATAATGCTACGACTTAAGGATGACTGAAATGAGAGAGCGCTTCACTACATAGAATCACTTTTCCACTTCCAAATCAAATGATGTTAGTGATTTTCTCCTGTTCCAAAGTGTCCATCGATCCAGTCATTGTAGCTCAAATCTAGCAAAACAGTGATTCTATTACCTGATACTGCATGATGAGCTGAATATGTACATAGAGTTCATCCACTCCATTGATGTTTTACTTACACATTTGACACAATGACTTATCGGCATACCTGATTAAAAGCATTCACACCTACGTGAAGAAACCATAGAGTAATGTAAATTCATCACGTGTTATTTCAGGCAGCCAAGTCTTTGAAAGCACTTTTCATTTAGAAATGAAAGGCGAAGGTCTAAAGCAAAGAACTCTCTTACCTAATCAATTGTTAGCATATATGAAATGTTGACCTGATCCCCCTTATTCATAACTGATTACTTAACAAAAATAAAAAACAAGAGAGAAATTTATTTCCTTTCTGAGGAAAGGAAATCTTTGGTTTTAGCACAAGCAGGCAAATCAGTAACCAAATAATAAATGGAGAGTTAAATGAGGGTCTATCATGTGCTTCATTTACCAATAGTTGCTTACTCTCTGATGATTCTAAATTTTTAGTGACCGCACTCTACTAATAAAAACAGCCCATCCTAATAAATTTACAAGCCAGTTTTTAAAAGCAACACATTGTCACTTCCACACTATCCAATGAGCCTTGCATTGCAATGTTCTCATTCAACAAGATTAAGAAGCACAAATGCAGAACGATGATCCCCATGACTGTGAGGGAGCATTATTCATCACTACTAGCAAATATGCATACATATTGCCAGCAACTGCAACTTCAAGCCAAAGCTATAAATGTTGGACTAACTTCCAATGCAATATTTATGACAATTTCCCCCTGAGAAATAATTTCAGTCTTTATACATGCCTGCAATAAAAAAAATATAGCTTGGGAAATGTATGTTCCTTTAGGGTTCAGCACAAGTTTCAAATCAGAATTACAGTGAATGAGGAGGGTTAGTCACTCTAATTCTGTGCGCTGCATAGTAGTAATCTGAAAAACTTAAAGATTCAGGCTGCTATAAAAAATGAGTATCTTTCTTGGTGAGGGAACTTTCCTGTACATCTTATGCACCACTATATATGAACTGCATCAAGATCAGTGTAAATATTGGAAAGCTGATAAAGACTGTTTTATAAAGCAGGTATTTATGACATTGATTAAACTAAGAATACAAAATGTATTCTAGCATAGATATTTATTGTACTTCTTGAATTAAGTGTTTACTTTTCATGGCATTTTAATAATGGATATGTTACTACACCTGTTAAAAGAAAAAGATTCTGGTAAAATTTAATAAATAAATAGAGGAGTAGTTTGCTAATTCATAGTTAACAAATAAGTCTTTTTCTCCAAAATAGAAAACGATGTTTCTCCGGATATTTTTCAATAACATATTAGCTAGGGCTTCCTTGCCAACACATGCACTTAAAAAGCAAAAGCTAAGTAAATCAGGGAAGTTTTTGGTACTTCATGGCATCAAATAAGTTCAACTGATTTTTTTCAACAAAATGACTAGCTATTAGACATAATCTACTTAAATTGAGTGGCAATTTAAACTGTGCCTTCATAATACTAAAATAGCAGATCAACTCGACAGGAAAAGTATAATCAAGCAGACTGGGATCATGCACATTTGGCTGATAGATAGAACTTTTTACTTTTTAACCTTTCATTTCAATGTCTAAGAGTCTTGCCAACAACTCCTAAAACCTCAAAACCTGTACACAAAGAAAAGTGAATGTTCAGCATGAGAAGATCTGACTTTTATTCTATGATCACACAGGGATTAAATGTACCGTTGAGACCACTGGATGCAGCTTCTCCATTCCTGCCCTTAAAATTATATCTTTTAAATGGACTCCTTCATACTCAGCAGAGAGCCTGGCCAGCCCAAGGTAGAGTCGGAAAACAGACAAAGACATTTTTTAAGTATCCTCCAAATTCCTCATCAAGAGCCCATCTCCTTCCTGATAACAACCCCAGCCCCTTCACATGTTGCCTTCCAGGTGACTAGTGGTATCAGGGCCATAATGTACTCATCCTCGTATTTCTCAAGATTTAAGATCAAAATCCTTTCTCAACCCTGAGAAACTCAGTGCTTTAAGTCAGTGCTTTACTTACCACTTTTGAAAAATCTGTCAAACTATTTGTATCTATAAAGCTAAAGTCTGGTAATGACTTAACATTCCATGCAACTCTTACACTTTATCCCAGGAGTCTTTGATACAAACCAGTGGTCAGTGAGAAGACATTCACATTACAGTCAGGCTGAGAGAACATTATTTGTTGTGGAGACTGGGTCCTTTGAGTGCTCCTGAAGCAGTAAGCATATGGAGGGCTGACTCTGATTCTGGACTTACAAATATTACTCCAGGGTAAAAATTCTGCTGTTCAGAATCAACCACATACCTTTTCAAATATAGATATTCCAGGGACTCTGACTCTGTGTGGCTACAGTAATATCCAGACACGTACTTGTTTTTTTTTTCTTCAAAAAAATACCAGAGATAATATTGAGGCACGGTAACACAGTTGAGTACCAGTTGGACAAGATTCCAGTTATTAGGCCATGGCCGAGGCCCATCCTGTGATTATGTTTCTCTGTTATGAAGCAAATCATTCTTCTCAATCATGAGAGAGAAAAAAATTTCAGTAAGCTATTTTTCTCGGTCTTTTCTTACGCACCAAAACTCATATGCAGAGATTTTTAGCAATAAACACAATGATCTGTCAGGGTTTAAATCCAGATTTCCTTTTTCTCCTAACACTCCCCATTAATGAACCAGCAGCAGAGCCCTACATGACTCCGCTCCATTACTGAAATGAATAGGCAGGCCTCATAAAAAGCATCCTTGGCCAAACCATTCATATTGTAAAAATAAGTTCCCTGTGGACTGGAAAGTACATCTCCCTTTCGATTAGAGCATGCTGTGTGGCTTTCATGTATATGGTTGACTAATTAAGAGAGCTCATCATTGTTGTCAATAAAACTGCTCTCCTTGACATCTCTGCAAATCTTATCAAGAGCATTTCTGCCACCTAGTGTTCAAAGCCAGCAAAAAATACTCTCAGCACCTGGAAGGGCATAGCTCTTTTCTGTCAGGCTCAAATGAGACTTTAGTTTCCATTGCCAAGGTCAATTCAGAACTGCTTGGGGAAGATAAGGAAAAATAATATTTCTGGGGAAAAAAAATCTTATACAATATTACTCTTACTCATTCAATGAACAACTTGGACTCTAATGAATAGATCATTAACGTCATGATCCATTTTTGTGACCCAGATTCTGATTAAATTTGGCTCCATAAAATAAGCTTCTAGCAAATGTCCTTAGAGCCTCACCCATGCTATAGGCAGCAGTATGTATTTTGCACATGAAGCTTGTAAACTTGAGAATTTTGGCTCTGTAATGTAATGGAGTTTTTCCAGTAACAATAATTTGATTTAATGTGCAACAAGAGGTTAACAGTGAGGACTACAGTATTGTGGTGCTGAAATTCATATTTCACAAACTACAATTCACATCAAAATGCTCTTTCCATATAAAAAGCCTCTGGCTCACAGTTCAGGAGACTGAACAACCCTATCTCTCCAAGCAGTAATGGCAAAAGCACTTAATCTCTCACCTTAGGTTCCCCAGCTGGAAAAATGATAAGCCTGAAGTTACTCTCAATGTCTAGGAAGTGGTGAGAAATAGTTCCTACACACAAGTTTTGTATTAAAGAACATATGCGTGTATTGTGGGCTGTACCAATGCCCTTTCCCCTAGCCAGAGTAAGAGCCATAAAACTGTTCATGGGAAGAGAGATCACTAGATAATAAATTAAAAACAAAAGGAGTCTAATGGTGACAACCAGGGCTTTCTCTTGACACATACAATTTCACTTTTCTTTATTAGAGATTTGAAAAATAACTACAACTAATGATTGTCATCATAAGAATTTGTTCAACCATTATTATGTGAATATTCTATACCTGACCTTTGTACTTGATACCATCATTTACCAAAAGCAACAGTAAAACTAAATAACATCAATTGAGCATCTACTATTTGCCAGGCATTGTGGCATGTGTGCATATCTCATTAATACAATGATCCTGAGAAGCAGGCATATTTTTTTTTCTTTTACTAATGAGGAAATCCACATTGATATAAGTAGCTGCATCAAGATAGCAGAGCCAAAAAAATGATAGTCAAAATTAAAGTTAAGCTCTATTTGATGCCAAAGATCCATTCCAAAACCTCATAGCTTTCCAATATTTATGAGGGATGAAAAGAGCATCCAAAATCCTAGTTCCTCCTTCTCCTCTTAAATTCAGTTTTTACTCTATGAGCCAATTATCCCTTCAGCTCTAGTTGTCAGAAAAAAAAATGGTCATGAAGATTTTCAAGTTAACCAGTAATTCTCAAATATCAGACTCTACTGCGTTTATGTTGACTTTCTAATTCAGGAAACAATACTTTCCTGATTCAAACACATCATGACAAGAAAACATACCAAATATTTTCAATTAATGCTAAGATTTTATCAAGAGACTTTCATACATTACAACTTCATAATGTTTACTTTCAGACATTCTGAAGCCAAATCAATTCTGCTCAAGACTAATTTTTTAAAATACTTATTTTATCTGACACTTAAAATGCTCCAAGGCCTTCAAATCCAAACTGATTAAGCACTTGAGGTAATCCTCAAACCAATTCTTATTTACCAGGCAGCCACCCTTACTCTGTATTCTGTTAATTTTCCTTTCAAGTCAGCTTCATTTATTAACTTATCAGAACATACCTTGCTTACTCTTCTCTGCTAATTTGCTTAGGGAATTCCTCAGGTCTGGAATAACCTTCCCTATGAGGTATGTGTGTCCAGATGCTCCCAATACCCAGCTTTAGCCTCATCTCTTTTGTGGGGGCTTTGCCATCTTGTCAGCTCTTGATAGTCACCCTGCGCTATAACACTTGTCAGCCCTTGACAGTCACCCCGTACTATAACGCTTGTCAGCCCTTGACGGTCACCCCGTACTATAACGCTTGTCAGCCCTTGACAGTCACCCCGTACTATAACGCTTGTCAGCCCTTGACGGTCACCCCGCACTATAACGCTTGTCAGCCCTTGACACCTCGTACTATAACGCTTGTCAGCCCTTGACAGTCACCCTGCACTATAACGCTTGTCAACCCTTGACAGTCACCCCGTACTATAACTCTTGTCAGCCCTTGACGGTCACCCCGTACTATAACGCTTGTCAGCCCTTGACGGTCACCCCGTACTATAGCGCTTGTCAGCCCTTGACAGTCACCCTGTACTATAGCGCTTGTCAGCCCTTGACAGTCACCCTGTACTATAATACCCCACGGCCCTGACTTTCCTCCTGCTCATATGTAGAGCGTATTTTTATGTGCATATATGTTTATTCCATTTCACTGTAAGCAAAAATCTTACGCTTTGGGGAAAATATCCAAGTCTGTTCAATACAGCATTATAGTTACTAGGCATCTACTGAGACATAGGCACAATTTAGGAGACTTCGTGTTCTAATTTAAACTGTCTTAACTGACAAAGGACCTAAAGTAGGTGATTAGAAAATATTTGCAGAAGAAAGAAAACTTTTTTGAAGAAATGCTATAATCCAGGCACTGCAGTAGACATTTATAAAATGTATCTTATTTAATCCCAACCACAGCCCTAAAGTTGTTTTTCTTATGTCTATTTCTCAATATCAAATTTCTGCTTAGATTATCTCTGTTTTTACACATTGTCTACTTTTTTTCCATTAGGATGCTTAAAATATAAATCATAGTTATTTCACATTTCATCTCTAAGTCCAACATTTCTGTCATATCTGACCTTGTCTAATGCTTGCTTTGTTTTTTCTGTGTTTTTTCTGCTTTTTAGCATGCCTTGAATTTTTTGTTATTGTTGAAAGCTATACACATATATTTGGAAAAAACAACTGAGACACATAGACCTTTAGGGTGAGGTTATATCTTAACCAGGCTAGGATTTGGACTGTGTCCAATGTTTGCTGTAGCTGTAGATGTCAGAGCCTTTCAATTCTTTTAATGTCCTTTTTTTTGCCTCTGGTGTTATCTGTAGGTTTCCCTAAGAACTCCTTCTCAAATAGAGTCTAAACTTTGCAGATCTTTTGGCTACAAATTAACTGTTATACTAGATCCCTGTTGATTTGGTAGCAAGGAGTGGGAGAAAAGAGAATTCTGTAATCTTGTGATTAAATCTCAGTTTTTTAGCAGGTCTTCTCATGTGGGCTGTGATTTTCACAAGTGCTTTTACCTTTCTTTTCCTCCCCACTTAGGTAAGAAAGGCTGTGAGTGGCTGCAAGTGGGTAATTGCCCTTCTGTCTACATAAGATAAGGCTCTGATAAAATCTTTTTCAGTGGAGGGTAGCACTTTGTTACAAGAAAAAACTGGTCATATTTCAAAGTGGTTACTTTTCTCCTCCTCCTGCCAAAGACACGAGGTGATTACTCACATCTTTGGAATAAAAGTGAATAAAATAGCTTCATAATCACCTATAAAGCATATTATTTTATTCATTTTTGCTATGAATTTACATGAGCTATTCCATTCAGTTCATCCACATTATCTGAATTAATGGCATGAGGCTCTAGTTCTTGAAGTCTGACTGCATCCAAAATGTATTTTATAAAAGTTTTTAAAAATAGTGGTATAAATTGTAATCCTGTTCTTTTATATATGTTTTTGACTAAGAGTGATGATAAAATCTCTACCTCGCTCCTAATGTTTGAAAATAAATTACTGCAATGCATTAGGCAATATACCTGTACACACAGACATATGGAAATAATATTTGATTAGGACCATAAAGGACTTTATACTGTCATTTTTCATATTTTTCACAACAAAGATATTGATATTTCTAAGTTTTCTGGTAGAATGATATGCCATGAAAGGAATGATAGAATTACACATCCAGAAACCATTCAATTTTACATATGTGTGACAGGGGGATACAGATTAGTTGGAAAAGAAAATGCATTGTCACCAAAAATAACACTTATTTAATCATATGGATGTTATTGCTGTAGTTATCTACCAGGAATAGCATGTTTGGCCCCTTAGGATTTCTTTTGTACTATAATTTCAAGAATTTGAAAGTCATATTCTTTCTATATGTTACAAAGTTATTCTTTTTCATATCAAAAACTGATTCTTTTATGTGAGTTTCCCACTTCAGCATAAATTATTACTAAATGGCTTTGTATGGTTGCAGAAAATATGCTTACCTTTTTAATATCCTTTTAAACAAAAGTGAAATGGAATCCACAGGGAACATTTAGTTACATCAGGAGACTGGAAAATTTAACTAACTTGCTGTTTTTTTTATGAAAGTGTTGATAAAGGAAATTTTCTAACGTAGTTTTGATCTTTATTAAATCTGTTTTTCTACAAAGAAAGCCAATTTCTACAACAATTGCCAATGTTACTTGAAAGTAACAAGGTAAATGTGTCCTCTATTTATACCTTCTCTGTACAAAAGTAGAAAAGAAATGAAAAGTTGAACTTATTTCTCTCATTATATAAAACTGTGATCATTCAGTAGTGTTGTGTGCAGAGATCTTTCTAGAACTTTGTTGAAACAAATAATCATCTTCATCTGCTACTATAAATATAATTTTGATAAAATACCTTACCAAAACAATGTAAAAATAATTGTGACAGATGTACTCTTTTAAACTGCAAAGAATGCTAATGGTTGTTATAAGTCTGAAACAAGTCTTGGAAATCCTCCTTCTAAATCATTCCCACTTCCCCAATTTCACAGGTCAGGAAGGATGGCTCTGGAAGGACACAAAAATAATAAAATAATGCCTACAAGTTCATGCTTCCTGACTTTCAACCCCAATGGTCTTTCTAGTTCAAATATCCATTAGCTTATCTAAGTAGCCTGAGCATGGGATGGTATCCAACTAATAGTTATTGAGTGTTTGACATGTTCAAGAAAGAGAGGAAGCCTGTCACAGAAAGGGAGACATTGCCCAGACAAGCTAAGGAGCAAGTCACCAAGAACTAAAAGCGGCAAAGAACATCCTTCGCAGAAATAGAGGAATAAGCTAAGTGCCCACAAGGTGCAGGCTTCGTGAACAATAGATGGGCACAATTTTGGGGGTTTCAGTTTCATTGAGTGGAATACTCACATGATAAGTAAGAAAAGAATTGGTCAGGCTCATGGAGTACATTCTGATAATCTGAGAGAAAATAGTACAAGGAAAGTGAAAAATAATTGGCTGGAAAGGTAAAATGATAGCTTTCTAATGATAAGTTTGATGTAGTGTTAACTAACTTGTGAACCCTTGCCCATAAATCTTCAGAGAGTTATTCATATTCTTTATTAATCTAGGGGGAATTTGGCTCTGTTTGGGGTCTGTTTACCAAATATTGCTTTGGTATGTGGGCCACAGGAGCCCTGCCACTCCTGCCATACATAAACCAGAGGTTCCCGTGGGCAGAGTCATATTGGCTCATGCATGCATGCACTGAAATATTGATCCTTGTATGCCTTGGAGAAGCTGAGTGGAACCTGAAGAACTCAAAGCTGGATTAGCAAACAAGAAACATGCTGTGAGGGATAGAGTAGAAAATAGGAGGTAAGATGATAAAATAAAGGGAATGAATATAAGGCAAGCATGCATTTAAATTGCATAGTCACCTGAAGAAGCTACGCATACAATAAGGATGCACGGACCCTCCGTAAACCAGTTCTGATAGGATTCTTCCTCCACTCTGATGTGGTTGCACAAAACTGAGGCAGCTCAGCTGAAGGGCAGCAGGCTGATCAGTAAGCACCAGTACTGATTTGCAAAGGCTCTAAATGACATTTGAATATCAGTCATTGGCTTTTTCCAACAAGGTCATTTCTCCTAATTAAAAATCTCCCAGGCCAGGCACGGTGGCTCATACCTGTAATTCCAGCACTTTGGGAGGCCAAGACGGGTGGAGCACTTGAGGTCAGGAGTTCAAGACCAGCCTGGCCAACATGGTAAAAACCCATCTCTACTAAAAATACAAAAAATTAGCCAAGCCAGGTGGCATGTGCCTGTAATCCCAGCTGCTCTGGAGGCTGAGACAGCAGAATTGCTTGAACCGGGGAGGTGGAGGTTGCAGTGAGCCCAGATTGCACCATTGCACTCTAGCCTGGGCAACAAAGTGAGACTCTGTCTCAAAAACAAACAAACAAACAAAAATCTCCCGTTGTCACATGGTCAACTGGAGTATTCCTGCTACCTCCCAACTTCTCTATCAATATGAAAGTTGCATCGTGAGAGAGGTGACTCCGTCTCCTGGAGCACCCCACAAGGTGCATCCAGCTGCACCAAGCCCCCTTTTCTGTGATGAGAGCTAGGAGACCAACTGCATGCATTCTGCTAACCTCTGCTTCCCCAATAACCCTAATATTTATGTTTAAACTCTATGGCTTGACACTTTTTGAAAAGCCCAAGAGAAAGTAAGCCTCTTCACTTTGTGGTTACACTCTGGCTTCAAACGAAAAATTAATTGCAGAGAGGCAGAATGGTGGGAAGGCAAATGTTAGTCTTTGGAGTCACAGTTAATTCTCAGTTTGAATAGTGTCTCTAGCACTTAAAGACTGCGACCATAGGAAATGTATATATTTTAGGATGTGGATACCAATAATATTAATGCCTACCTAATAGAGTCTTATAAGGACTAATAAAGAACTGTATGTAAAGCACTTAGTAATGTGTCTGGGTCAAGGTCGGTACCCAGTAAATACTAGCAGGTATGTATGTATAATGTACATCATAAATACTTCATAAACGTTATTCCTATCCTCCTCTTCTTTTCTTACAATTCAACCTATTGACCTATTTTCTTTTCTTCCTTTTTTTTCTTGTTTGAGACAGAGTCTCACTCTGTTGCCCATGCTGGAATGAAGTGATGCATTCTCTGGTTCACTGTAACCTCCATCTCCTAGGCTCAAGAGAACCTCCCACCTCAGCCTCCTAAGTAACTGAGACTACAGGTGCCAGCCATTGTGCTAGGCTAATTTTTGTATTTTTTGTAGTGACGGGGTTTTCCCATGCTGCCCAGGCTGGTCTCAAACTCTTGGTTCAATTAATCTGCCCGCCTTGGCCTTGCTAAGTGCTGGGATTAAGAACATGAGCCACCCCACCCAGCTAGGCTATTTTCTTTATTACTGGGTGGTCACCTGACCTCTGAGTCATCCTAATGAAACACAATGCCGGAATTTTTGCTGAAAGTATGAGAAAGAAAACTTTTTCTAGTTAGGTTGCTAAACTGTGAGAATGTGATCATGAGGCTGCTAGTAGACATCTTGGCAATACAAAAGGAGGATATTCTAAATTAAATAGAATAGTGTAAATAAAATTTCTAAATAGAAACTTGGTTCTATAAACTTTGGCTATTTATGTAAATTAATTCATACTTTATAGGGTGAAGATTCATCACAACTAAGCCCAAAAACCTAAGCAGACAATTATATTAAAGCTTAGGTCTGTGAAGACAATTTTCAAGAAGTATCTTTTGAGTGAATTGAGAAATGTCACAACCATTTATTGAAATTGCTCTAAAAGAGAACAAGATGTATCAATTGGTAAGTTCTATCCTGTTGAATAAAATTAAATCAGTTATTAACCGTGGTCAATTACCTCCTTCATTCTACTTTAATTTAGCAGACATGTTTTCTTGAGATTGCACTAAGCATTGTGTAAGGAAAGACTGAATAATATACATTTGCTGTCCTACTTAAATAATGGGGTCATTTTGAGAATTTAGATAAATGATGTACACGATACTGTTTGTAAATAATTACTTTTCAGAAATCTTTGCATTGCAAGTGAGTAAACAAACTTGATGAAACAAACACACACCAAGAGCAGGGAGTGGGGCCTAGTGGTTCTAGTCATCAAAGTCCAGGAGTGTCTGGTCAGGGATGACTAGATTCCGAGGCATAAGTAGATAATAAATAATCTGCTCCTGTCTTTCTGACAGCTTTGTGTCAGTTCTATTTCTTGCGTACTGAATTCCTGTTCAGACTATTCCTCTCAATATCACATTCTCAGTTTAGCAACTTAACTAGAAAGAAAAGTCCTCTTTCCCACACTTTCAGCCAGAATCCCAGCACTGTGTTTTATTAGGGTGACTCAGAGGCCAGGTAACCAACAGTGTCCAAGTAGATGTAATACTTGAATTGATCAGTCCTGAATCAATTATTCCTCCCCAGTTCTGGGGGCTGGAATCAATCTTACCCAAGCTATCTGGACTTAAAATAGGAGGGAAAAATTAGGTGTTTCCTACTGAATGAGAAATGTATGTTGAACAAACAAAAACAAAGTAGATTATAAGGATATTGGTTAGAACTGTTAGGATATAAATTGTAGAAATAACTCAGTATAAGTTTATTTCTCTTTTACATTCAAAGAATCTAAAAGTTGTTAGTCTGTAACTAGCATGAATTCCATTCAGCAATGCAGGGGTCAGCAAACTACAGCCTGCAGCCCAATCTGGCCTGATACCTGCAATGCAGATAAAGTTTTATTGAAACACAACCATGTTAATTCATTATGTACTACAACAGCAGGGTTGAATTAGTTGAAACGAAGATCATTTGGCTCACTGAACCTAAAAAATTTATTATCTAGGCTTTTACAGAAAAATAAAAATGTCAAACCCTGCTTCAGGCCATAACAGTAAACCCTAATACATTTCAAGTGATGAAAATCACATAAAATATGGTCTATTACTACAACAGAATTAAACTAAAGATCTGTGACAAAAATAAACAATCGTGTTCAAAAAATTTTAAAAATTGTAAAATTTAAAATAACTCATGGATAAAAGATGAAGTCACAATGATAACAAAAATATGTTCAACCAAATGATAAGG
>NW_016107412.1:3350002-3357373 GCF_001604975.1 Cebus imitator
GAGAGGAAGAAAGGAAACATGGGAGAGGAGGGGGGAAAGGGAATGAGAGAGAGAGTAAAAAACTGTAAAAAATGAAAAGGGGAACATCATTACAGATACTGCAGCTAGCAAAAGGTGAAGGAATATTAGGAACAATTTTATGCCATTATATTTGATAACGTAGATGAAATGGACAAACTGCTCTGCAAATTTTTTGAAAAACATAACTTACCAATTTGGACCAACAGAGAAACAGAAAATCTGTACAGTTCAAAATTCATTAAAGGAATTGAATTTGTCATTAAAGGTCATGCTATAAAGAAATCTTCTAGTACACAAGATTTTGCTAGTGAATTTTAACATTTGAGGGAGAAATAATACCAATCTTACATGGACTCTTTCAATAAGTAACTGAAAAAAAATGTGGGAGAGGGAGACATTCCCAACTCGCTTTAAGGTAAGCATATCGTTGATATCAAAATCTTATGGCTTAGAGGAAATGCAGACTAATACTACTGAAGAACCTACATGCAAAATAACTTAAGACATCAGCAAATGCAATCCAGTAGCTCTCTCAAACTTATCAACATCTCCTTAAGAGAAGAAACACACCAAAAAGAAAATCTTTACATTGAGCATCTTGAGAACATTGTTGTTTCAGGACCTCAGCGAACTGAAGGAACCGTCTGTTTTTATTTCTGTGTCAATAAACCCTGGCCATACTCAAGTCCCTGAAAAAAAGAAACTTGGTCTGTGATTTGAAGGCATTAAAGATTCTGGTGTGAGACACACACGTTCCTGGAGGTCTTGACTTTTTCCGCTCCCTTGCAGGGCCCTTTCCCCTGGCAAAACGTCACCTGGAAGCACAGGACAGCGGCTCCTTCCCTTGCGCCTGCCTGTCAGCACCCATCCCCGAGCGCCAGGTGATCCTAACCAGGCGCAGCTCCGCCCCGGCAGAGACCTCAAAGGGCAGAAGCACCACTGGGAGGCGCAAGGAAATGCTGTATTTTTCCCAGGAGAGAAGAAAACTTTAATGTTGCAAGAGCAGGCTTAAGTCCATGAGGAAACCAGAACTACCAGTTCAGAAAGTGAGGGCTCTGGCGCTTTCAGCAGTGAGAAACAATCACCTGTCAGCACTACTACCAAATTCTAGAAGAGCCTCCTGTTCCTCCGGCAAGCTTGGAGCTCACCTCACAGCCCCTGGTCTCTGAGTTCACCAGGAAAAGCACAGGGCATGGGGAGTCCTATAGATTCCCACCACCAAAAAGCACAACTCTTGCTTCTTTGGACAAAGGGACTGTTTAAAAGTCCATTCCTTCAGGCATGAGGACAGAGTCACTTAATAACTTAGGAGCAGGTCAGCACCCAGGAAGCGTGCGGTTTGGGGCCAGGACTCCCAGCCTGGGAGATCTGCAGTACGCAGAGGGTGAGCTGCTGCTCCAGGGCTGAGAGCGACTGACTTGGGAGGTGGTGACTACCAACTCGTGTGGTGCTGAGGACAGTAGACCCCCAGAGACCATGGGCTACAATGTAATACTGGCATTTCCGCCAGAGCCAGAGCTGCATGGAGAGGGGTCTAACCTGAGAGTTCACAGTGCTCTCATAAACATAATTTATAGAGTGAGAACTCTAAGGCTTCTGATGGATAACATAAATGAAAATCAACTGAGACAAAAACTGAGCAAGGGGCATTTCACTTCTTTGTGGATCTGATTTGGGATGTGGACATGTGTGAGTGAATAACACCATGCCTGAATTTTAAATTCAGAGTTCTTTTGTGTAAAAGACATGTGGGCAAAATTCATTAATTGAGTGAATATGATTAAGGTAGATGCTCAAACCGGAGCGAAAATCAGAAAGATATTTCCTTTTGTGTTGAACACTCGGTAATCCAGTATTACTTGATAAAGGGAGTAACATCAAAGTTGAGACTCAGGTACATATTCCTAAAGCAATTTGACATTTCCAGGACCTCCACATGTGATCAGTGGACCCCTGTAGTTGAGTAAGGTAGAGAATAGGGTAGAGACTTGCTCTCTTACAATTGATTAGGGTTTTCTGGGTCTGACCCAGCATTCGTCATGCACAGTAGGACCACCTTACAGTGTGGCATATTTTAAGACTGGTTCTGCAACTGTAACCTCTAGTAAACCTCTAGTGCATTTCCTTTGAAAAATAATTTCAATATAACTGTAACTTAGGAGGTTAACTCATTGGAATTGTCATTGAAATAAATATCCAGAGCTTAATAAAATTGCTTTAAAAATCTCTGAGGAGTTGCTCCACTATAAGTGCTATTAAACTAAATCATATAAACATATTACACATGTCCTGTGCGCCATGTTGTCACCCCCGCTCAGCCCAGATCAGAAAAGTCCATAGGTAAGATGCAACTTTTTGACACATTAAAATGTTTAAATATTGATAAACACAGCATTTGTTTAAAGTGCTCTTAGAGGTATTCTAATATAGGAGATTGGTATTTTTCATAACATAATAATTATGTTTACAGAATGACATAAAAATAAGTTTAGTAAAATTACCTATATTAATTGCAAATATGCTTATTTCTATGAATAATGTGTTCAATTTGTGTAATTATTTTATTCCTGTTATGTTGCTTTGATTACATTTATTGAAATGCAATTTTAGGCAGTTAAAAATATTGTATTTTTAATAAATAAATACAATAAAAAATACAATAAAAATACAATAAAAATATTGCATTTTTAACAGCCTAAAATTGGGCTTGCCTTTTTATTTCTTTAATTTTTAATTTTTTCTAATAAGGCATTTTACAAAACTGTCAGTCAGGAAATCAAACAAATTAATAAAAGATTCTTCACCCATATGGTACGAGAAGCACTGATCTAGATGTTACTCTCTGATTCTGACCAAACTTTATGGAGAAAAAAAAAATTGAAGTAAGGACACTGGAAACTTTCTGGCAATGGAAACTCAACAACATAAATCATATTTTATTTTCTTCAAATAAATAGTTTTCTCTGAAGTTTCATAATAATTCAGATGATAGTTTTTTTTTATTTGGTTGGTTTTGTTTTTGTTTGCCTCCCTCAATGCCCAGAAAGCCCACAAATTGGAAGTAGAGGACTCTTTTCTTCCCACCCCAATCATGAGGACAGTGACGGTAATGCCTGCAGGACATGTTCCTTACAGTCCCGCCTCCTTGGACCCCACTCGGTGATTTGAAGTCTAGGTATTGTGACTGTGATCTGGGAGTGAGGGCAACAGCTTTGCAGGTAGAGGTGAGGGGAAGAGTTCTCTCCCTGGAGTCCAGGATGGGAGCCTGTTGCTTGCTGGGAATCTCAGCTGGTGAAAAGGGTGCAGGGCAGGTAGGTGGTTAAGTACAGTCATTTGAGCATCAAGGTGAAAAGCTGCTTCTCAATTGTGGGGGTCAGATCCACTTAGCGACCTCTCCAACATGGGTAGAAAAGGATGCTCTTGGCCACATTGATCAAGCCTCTCTCCAGAAATCCAGGCACCAGGATTTAAGCCAAACACCAAATGAGAGCTCCCTGCGTGCCGTAAGAACTGCAGCCCTCCTGAAGGAGCACCAGTAGACCCAAAAGACCAGGAAACACCTCCCTGAAACCCCAAAAACGAAAGCCTGAATTTCTGTATACTGAACTACAGAGTCTTTGACCATAATAAAATGGCTGTTGTGTTAGTCAATTCAAGATGATTTATTATGTAGCAATAGTAACCAGGACATACTGATGATTGTGTTAAAGTCAGAGGAGCTTTTTAAAATTTTCAGACTATTGGAGGTGTTATAGTTAGCCATTTGCAGTAAATTTTAATATATCTAGATCTGTACACATGTTACTAAGTTATCATTTTTATGATAATTTTTTTTTAAATGTATGTGTCACTAGTAATACATTCCACAACATACAAACATTGTTGAAGTTTGGAGCTTTTTCTCATCCATGTTTATTATTTAAAAATTTACTGCACATTTCAAAACCCTGCATTGTTTATTACCAACTTACTAAGGATAATAATTGCAGACATTTTAGTTTTTGAAATGTTAATGTTTTTATATTAAAATCAATATTTGAACAACTGTAATAAGAACTTTAGTGAAAGCATTAGCTTGAATTACTATAATATATCATAACTACATGTAAAATAGTTATTTTAATTATGTCAACTGTAATAAAGGAAATGTCAAGCAATGCAACTGTAAAAGGAGGAACAGCTCATTTGCAAATGGAAAGCAAATAAAATAGTGCATTGCATTCCAGATCTAAATTCACATTAGAAGTATGTTGTATACATATGTAAGTGACATACTTAAAGCCTTAACGTCTAAGTAGGATAAAAAGGTTCTTGCCTTGACAACTTTGCTTATTATCCAAAGTAATTATTTTAATATTTTTTCTCCTTCAAAATTGGTAGATAAACATCCAGGAGTAAGTGAATGATGGTAAGGCTACAGTACCCTATTAAACTGTGTCACACAATTAAATGTATTTTACAATACTAATGAACACATATTCTATCTTTATATAGACATATGCATATGTGTCTGTCTATATAAAGAGATACATTTATTAATTAATTATATCACTTCACAATAAATACTGGACAGTTATTTGTTTAACTATTTCCATTTAGAAGATCCAAGAAAATGTTGTTGCTGACATTAATCTGTATATTTCTTATTTAAAAAACTTTCAAGTGAGAATTATATATGTGTTAATATCAAGAGGAAATTGTATTCACTCATTGAAGCTTAATGCTTTGCTTATATCTTCCCCTTTTTATTTAAAGTTCATTCTGACAGGGAAGGCTTCGGATTATTATTAATCTGGTCTGAATTCTTTAGGTGAGTAGTTTTACAAGAATATCTCTGAATCATTGCTGGGTAGGAAAGTTACTTGGTTTATGAGTATTTCTTAGGAATACACATGTTTTTTGTTTTTCCAACCAATGGAATACGTTTTCCTATTAGGACACCAGTTAAAAAATTGTGCTTGTCAACAAAACTCATATTATTCTTAAAAGAGAGAGAAAAAATGTAACAATGCACAGAGTAGGAGAAAATCTTTGCAATCTAAATATCTGACAAAGGACTACTCTCCAGAATCTATAAGAAACTCAAATCAGCAAGCAAAACACAAACAATACTACCAAAAAGCAGGCTAAGGATATAAACAGATAATTCTCCAAAGAAGATTCACAAATGACCAAGAAACATATGAATAACTGCCCAATATCACTAACGATCAGGGAAATGCAAATCAAAACCACAATGCAATACCATCTTACTCCTGCAAGAATGGCCATAATCAAAATATCAAAAAATAATAGATGGTGAGGATGTGGTGAAAAGGGAACACTTTTACACTGCTTGTGGGAATGTAAACCAGTACAATCACAATGCAAAACTATAGAGAGAAGGTAGAACTCCCATTTGATCCAGCAATCCCACTACTGGGTATCTACCCAAAGGAAAATAAATCATTATATGAATAAAATCCTTGCACACTCAGGTTTTTAGCAGCACAATTCACAATTGCAAAAAGATGGAACCAGCCCAAATGACCATTAATCAATGAGTGGATAAATTGTTTACACACACACGCACACACATACACACGCGCGCGCACATGCACACACACACACACACACACACACACCATGGAATACTACTTAGCAATAAATGGGAATGAAATAATGGCATCTGCAACAACCAGGATGGAATTGGAGATTATTATTCTAAGTGAAGTAACTCAGGAATGGAAAACCAAGCATTGTGTCTTCTCACTTTTAAACGAGAGCTAAGCTATGAGGACACAAAGGCATAAGAATGATACAATAAACTTTGGGGACTTGGGAAAAAGGGTGGGGGGGTGAGGGATAAAAGACTATTCATTGTACATGTATCCCACTTTGTCATGCTATACCCTTTTCTATATGTTGCTGGATTTGTGCTGTTTATATTTTCTTGTCTATATTTGTAAGACATATTGTTCTGAAATTTTATTTTTGTAATTTTTTGATTTTGGTACTATGGTAATACTGACCTTATAGAATCAATTGGGAAGCATTTCTTCCTCTGCCATATTTTGGAGGAATTTGTGAAAAATTGATAAATTATTCAATATTTAAATGTTTGGTAGAAGTCATCATTGAAGCCTTCACGGCCTGATCCTTTTATGTGGAAAGTTTTTTAAATTAAATCGATCACTTTAGTTGTTATATGTTAATTCAGATATTTATATTTCTAAGTTAGTTTCAACAATTGGTGTTATTTTTATTTAAATTTCCCAATTTGTTGATATAAACTTCTTGTTCATATTATGCCCTTAAAATCCTTTATTCCTATAAATAAGTTCTATACTACTGTCCTTTTATTTCTGATTTTTGTATTTTGAGTATTCTCTTTTCTCGTTTATTCTAGCTAAAGGGTTGTTACCTCTGTTGGTCTTTTCACAGAAACAATTTTGATTTTGGTGATTTTCTCTATTGTTTTTCTATTCTCTATTTCATTTACTTTATTCTCTATTCTTTATAATCTATTTTTATTCTCTAATCTTTATTATTTCCTTCCTTCTGCTTGCTTAGTTTCATATTTTCTTATTTATCTAGTTACTTAAGGTGAATGCTTAATTAATTTGAGATCTTCCTCTTTTAAAAAATATATAGTCATTTATAGCTATAAATGTCTCTCTAAGCACTACTTCAGTTATACCTTAGAGGGTCTGGTATGTTGTATTTTTATCACTTTCATTAATAAAAAATATTCTAAAACATTCCTTGAGATGCCCCTTCACATCCACTGGAATGACTATAATAAACAAAACGTACATAGTTGACCCTCGAACAACACAGGCTGAAGCTGTGTGGATCCACTTATATGTGGATTTTCTACCATATCTACCATACCTGTGACAATACAACCAATCCTTCTTCCTTCTCTCCCTCCTCAGCCTGTTCAACATGAAGACAATGAGGATGGAGGTCTTTATGATGGTCCACTTTTACTTAATGAGTAGCAAATATACTTTCTCTGCCTTATGATTTTGTATATAATTTTTTCTCTTCTCTAGCTTACTCTATTGTAAGAATATAGAATACATACAACACACAGAATATGTGTTAATTGACTGTGTTATTGGCGAGGCTTTTGGTCAACAGTAGGCTTTTAGTAGTTAAGTTCCAAGGGAGTCAAAAGTTACATGTGAATTTTCAACTACACAGGGGGTGGCATCCCTAACTCCCACATTGTTCAAGGGTCAGCTGTATTAACAAGTATTGCTGAAGATATGGAGAAACTAGAATCCATATCTTGCTAGTAGGAATGTACAACGCCACAGTCAATTTGGAAAACAGTTTGAAAAGTTCCTCAAAATGTTAAACATA
>NW_016107412.1:3357491-3401078 GCF_001604975.1 Cebus imitator
AAAAAAAAAAAAAAAAAAAAAAAAATTAAATAATATCTGGGCATGGTGGTTCATACCTGAAGCCTGAGCTGCTTTAGAGGCTGAGATAGGAGTCTGAGGCCGCAGAGAGCCACAATCGCACCACTGCGCTCTACCCTGGCAACAGAGTGAGACTCTCTCTGGAAGAAATAAATAAAAAGATTAAATGTAGAATTTCTATATGATACAGCAATTCAATTCCTCAGTCCAGATTCAATAGTATTAAAAACACACGTCCACACAAACACTTGTACACAAATTTTCATAGCAATATTTATCACAATAGCCCAGTAGTGAAAACAATCTTAAAATCTATTAACTGGAAAATGGAAAAACAAATGTAGTATATCTACAAAATGGAGTATTATAAAGCCATAAGAAGAAATGAAGTATTGATTCATTCTACACCATGGGAGAATCTTGAAAACCTAATGTTATGTGAAAGAAGCCAGAAAGAAAAAAAAAGCCAGATACTATATTATTACATTTCTATCAAATATCAAGGATAGGCAAATCAATAGAGAGAGAAAGTAAATCAGTAGTTGCCAAGGGCTGAGTAAAAGGGTGAATGGGAATGACTGCTAATGGGTACAAGGTTTCTTTTGAGGTGATAAAGATTTGCTGGAATTAGATAGTGGTGATGACTGCGTAATTTTATCAATATACTAAAAACAACAAAAGTATATGATAAAAATAGAACATTCACGTTTTGACTTTGGAGGAAAAATGAACATGGAGATTCACAACTGGTATTTAATGGGCCAAGTCTGTAGGTGATGCGAGACTCTAGTTCACACTCCATTGACTAGAACAAAGTCACATAGCCATCTCTAACATCAAAGTGTGCTAGGAAATGTAGTTGGGTCCATGAACAGGGAAGAAGGATTAGGTTTTGGGTTTGGAAAAGACCTGCTGGCTGGGCACAGTGGCTCCTGCCTATAATCCCAGCACTCTGGGAGGCTGAGGCAGGTAGATCACCTGAGGTCAGGAGTTTTAGACCAGCCTGGCCAATATGGTAAAACCCAGTTTCTACTAAAAATACAAAAATTAGCCCGGTATTGTGGTGTGCATCTCTAATCCCAGCTACTCGGAAGGCTGAGGCACAATAATCGCTTGAACCTGAGAGGCAGAGGTTGAAGTGAGCCAAGATCACCACTGCACTCCAGCCTGGGCAACAAGAGCTAAACTCAGTCCCCGCCAAAAAAGACGGTCATAAGAATCAAACATTTCCTAATATTCCTACCAATTTTCCCAGACTACTGTTAGTTCCACAGTGTTTTATAAAGGTGATTTCTGTTCACAGAGAATAATACCTAATATGACTGGGGCTCTATCTCTTCTTCTATCTCTCAGCTCTTATTCTTTCTACCTGTTGCCTTAATTCTCAAAAAGGTTCTCTAAGAAGCCAGAAAGATGGTGCTATTTGTCTCCAGCCTGTACTTTCCTTACAGTCTTTTTCCCTGAGCCTATGTAATGAATACTAGGAAACACAAACCTTTCCTGATAAATACATCATCACTGAAATAATCATGGTGATCTACGGGCAATATATGGGCTGAACATGAATTTATATCATTTTTTGATGTGATAAAGGGGGTGCAAATCAGCGGAACCACATAGAAACAGTTTACCACAGAAAAGAGGGATTCATTTACCAGAACCAGAAGGAAAGAGATTCTGGAGAATCAAAAACATTCAATGCCCAGCACATGGAAATCTGAATGGACTGTCCTACCAGGATGAACACTGAGTTTATTTCAGAGTCACAATAAAGAATAAGCAATAAAGAAAAGCAGTTAACATGGACTAGATTATAGAAGACCTTGGGAATGATGCTTACATTTTGTACTGCTTTTTAAAGGAGCAACAACAGTGTATGATACCATTCTGTTCTGTGTCCCCACCCAAATCTCATCTCAAATTAAAATCCCCACATGTCAAAGGAGGGTGCTGGTGGGAGGTGATTGGATCATGGGGGCCATTTCCCCCATGCTGTTCTCATGATAGTGAGTGAGTTCTCACCAGATCTCATGGTTTAAAGGTGTTTGACAGTTCACCTCTCCCTCACTCTCTCTCTCTCCTGACCCTTTTAAGATATGCCTTGCTTCCCTTTCACCTTCCGACACGATTATAAGTTTCCTGAGAAAAATTTCAATTGACTTACAATTCCACAGTCACGTGGAACTGTGGGTCAATTAAACCTTTTTTCTTTATAAATTTCCCAGTCTCAGGTGGTTCCTTATAGCCATGTGAAAACAAACTAATACGGTGTGTAAAGCATACAATGGGCAGATTCACACAGCAGTGGAAGCAGAATAGATGGCAACAAGGACCAGTGAGGGAGGATGAGCAGATGTGTCAGGGGCTACTACAGATGCCTAGGGTTGAAGTCACGATGCCTGAGAAGAGCCTATGGATCTACAAATAAAGCTACAAAAACATAAGATGTTGCAAAGAAAAATCAATGACTTTTTAATGTTTGGATTAAAGAATAAAATAAGAAAAATTATTGGTAAGGAGACTTCGAGAAAAATACTCAATCAGAACTAGGTTGTACTGAGTTATGGGGTGGCGGATTTTTTACTTTCCCCCCTTTTACTTGGCACCTGAATGTTACTGTGACATTACAAAATGGTCATTGTAGATGGATAGGTAATTTTTATTTTTTATAATTCCAGTGAATAGCTCCAGAATGTCCATGATATATTCAGCAATTCCACATATATACAGCTTCTGAATCTCTTGGCTTGTTTTATATGTGAATTTTTTGTAACTTCATAAATTCAAAGCTCTGAGATATAAAAAATCTGGAAAATCAGGCAATATTAACAGTATCAGAAAATAACTTAAGACTCTGAGGGAGAAATATCAAAAGCCCTGACATATTTTGGAATGTGGATTTATAGTCTTACTAAAAAAAAAAGCCTTGATAATATTTATTTGATATATATATGATTTATATGATATAAAATGCTAGATCATATGTAACTACAACAGCAGCAAGACAAAAAGGATTAAAAAATAAAACAAAATTTCATTTGAGTAAAAGAAAGTACAGATCAAAAAGTATACCTGATTTAGGCCATGTTCTGCCCTGGGAGGGATCCTTCCCCCTATAAGCCAATGTGGTAAATGCTGAGGAAATCACGGCATCTCAACAGGACAGAAACTCCTTCCACATAGGTGCTATTCAGATTCCAATGCCGCAGATGAGAAAACTGAATCTCAGACAAGTGAGGTCACTACTAAGGATGACCCATCTCAGGAAGGAGCAATGCTAGCCTGGGGCAGGTGAGGTCACTTCTGGAACTTGAGCCAGCTTGGGAGGAAGCAGGCCCTGACATGACCAGGCAAATGCTGATCCAGTGGTTTCCATTTCACTCCTCCCTTACTCTCCACCTATTTTGGGCCTTAAATCATCACCTTCGTCTCACACTTAGCTCCTCAGGGTCTCCCTAACATCAGGAAGAACTCTGAGCCTAGGGTCCATCTCTTACTCCAAAGTCACAATCAAAGATTTACACAATCAGCCTTGAGCCTATAATTCTGAAAGCACCTCCTGAGCTCAGAAGGCAGAGAGGGTCTGTTCATCAGGGAGTGACCAGAACAGGGGAAGAGCCTGTAACCTGCAGCCCACACTCCTGTACCTGGAGCTCGACCAAGGAACCTGCAAGGAGTGGATGAGATTGGGGGTCACAGCTAAACTCCCAGCTCCAACCTTTACATAGTGCCAAGGACAAAGCCCAGAAAAATGAGCTGATCTCCTAAGCCCAGGGGTCAGGAGTCAGTGCCAAGCCAGTGCCCAGAGCCAGAAGGCTGAGCCTGAAGCAGAGCCAGTGACGGATACAAAGGATCCCTCATGCAGAGCCTGACCTCTCCCTCCTGGGAACCAAGATCACAGTTTCAACAATACTGCAGGGTCTATCTCAGAGGTGGCGAGTGGAACATCCTATTACCACAGGCATGCGGGGACAGAGAATTGCCTTGGGTCTGTACAAAGCAAAGCCATGTCACAGTTTCTCCTTCCATCGTCAGAGGTCTTGGGACCTGGGTTCTAGGAGCTGGGAGATGTCCTCCTTGTTAACGGGTGACTCCTTCTTGTTCTGTCATTCCTGGCCTTTTGCTAGTACCTGTTCTGTGCTAGGGCTATACTGGGTGGGCACAGTGATAAGCAGCACACAGCCCTGTGCTGAGCAGTTCACAGTTTGGTAGAGTAAGACCTCATCACTAGATGAAAATGTCCACAGGTTTTCCCAGCAGCCCTCCTGGCAGATACTCACAACTGAACTTAACATGAGTTTCCATAGAGCTCACTTCTTCTGATGTGTCCACACAAAAGCCCAGGGAGTGACCTAAGGAAACCTGGTTGGGCAATTGCTACTGGCTGGACCCTGCAGAGGAAGTTTAATCCTCTGGACTCCATCCAAAAGTCACTTGATCTGCCAGGAGGGTACTTCCTGGCTGGTCTGATAGGAACAGGGTGAGGCCTCATGCTGCCTCCATCTCAGGCCACCCTGCTCCTCTATGCCCCGTTGTCAGTTCCAGTCCTGCTTGTCCCCACAGGCCCAGCTCAGCCCTGCATCCATGAGGAATCCTTACTACAAATGATGACCAGGCTAAGCACATGCTGGGGCCTACCCTCAACAAGTGACTTTTGTTGAAACATTCCAAGAATGCTGAGAGGCGATTTTCATGTTAAGGAAGCCATTTTACTGAAAAGAATCTTGGGGCTCAGTAAAGGAGTATCACTGACTCCAGGTGACCCAGCCTAAAAGTTCTACAGCCCAGTGCAAATGTCAGTAGGTCCCACCCCATAATGTGCTCATTCAGAACAGCTTCCTTGACATCCCTAGCCCCTTCCTCTAATCAGAAATACTTCAGCCACTGCCCAAGGTCCTGGGACTGCTCAACCTGGTCCATCAAATTATAAGGCAGGAGCCTCAAGATCCAGGAGCCTAGCAAATTCTTCTTCTCCCAAAGGCGAACTTTCCCTACTGTCTTCCCAGTTCCTGTATCATTCCTGAGGATAAGGTTGATCTGGCTCACATGAACAGGTAGGCATCACTAAATAATATGACACACTGTCACCTGGATTCCAGACACGCAGTTGTTCAAATGACAGGTGTCAGCACATGCAGCCTGAGACAGCATTGTCTGGGTGCCACTGGGGCAGGCCACCAAGTCAGACAAAGAGCCTGGTGGCCCTAAAGGTCTAGTCACTCTTGGAAGGAAGGCAAATCTAAGGAATCACCGCCAGACCCACTTTCCAGTAGCTCTCACAGCTGAGCCTCATCCACCTCCACTAAGGACCCTGCAAAGCCAGAGCATCCGGGGCACCAGACCTGGATGGGATCAGAGTTCTCTGGGCCCTGCTGGAGTCATCACCACACACATTTCTCCCTCTAGTGAATCCTGAGGGTTAAGCCATTGCCATGTACTGAATGTTTGTGTCCCCCTAAATTCATATGTTGAAGCCTAAACTCCCAAGGTGACAGTACTAGGAGATGGGGCCTTTGGTAAGTAACTAGGTCATAAGGGTGGAGCCCTGATTAATACAATTAGTGCCCTTATAAGAAGAGACAAGAAAGAGATGATCTCTTTCTGTCTCCACTGTATGAGGATACAATGACAAAACGCCCATCTGCAAACCAAAAGCAGTGCCCTCACCAAACGTCAGATCTGCCAGCACCTTATTTTTTAGACCTCCTAGCCCCAAGAATTGTGAGAAATAATTGTCTGTTGTTTAAGCCACCCAGTCTGTGGTTTTCTGTGATAGCAGCCCAGACTGACTAAGACAAGCATTCTCTAAATCAACTAAAATACATTGAGACAAACACCTGTCATCTTTCTAAAAGGTAAAGTGAAGGTACAGGACATCCCGGAAGTGAACAGAGGGGCATGGGGCTGTTAGACCCCAAAGGAAGCAGCACCCCATGCCTAGGGGCTGATAAGCAAGTGCTCCTCTTTGCCAAAGGTTCCATTGCAATCATCAAATACAAGAGGATTCACTGCCAGCAGCTGGAGTTGAATTTCTTTTTTCTCTTATTCTTTACCTCAGATCCACAACCTCCTGTCTGGTGAGGGTGAGATTTCATTGAGCCTCCCAAGCTCTCAACCAATTACCATTAGCTTTTAGTTCTAAGGACAGAATCTGTCCCTAAGAAGAAGAAATGGTATTTCCAGCTTTTCTTTGATATTTTGGAATCTCTTTTGTAGATCCCTAGCTCTACATTTTTATGACTCAACAGGTCTTTGTCTTCAAAACGTCCTACCTCCTGCTGTTAGTCATAATCTACTTTGACAGGTAATAACCGAGACACAGACTCCATTTCTTTTTGCTGACAGAGTTCAGTCATTTCATTTCCTCTCTCCTCAAGACGTGGATCTGACCTTTTGATTCAGGCTTCTTCAGTTTGAGCCCCTTTCAGAAGACTTGTCAGTTCAGCTTTTCCATACTCATCTTCAGCAATGTTGGTACAGAATTGATATTTTCCTTTATTTTCAATGTTTAAATGTCCAAAAGCCCTATAAAACCCTTCTAGTTTCCTCTAGTATCTATTTGCCTAGTAATCAACATGGTATCTATTCTCTGACTAAACATTATCACCAATGTTGTCCTCTCCCAGGGAGGCTGCCAGTACTCCGGTTTTGAGCTAACAATTCTGGACATGCTTGAACTTACTCTTCACACAAGTGCTGGATCTCTGTGAAAATGATGAGACTGTTTTCAGTTTTCTGTGATAGGTTCAGATATGTGTCTTGGCTTCTTCCATTTGTGTTGTGATGGATCGGATTTCTTCTTCTAGAGCCTGTGTCTTGCTTTTAGGATCAAACACTCATTGTTCTTGGTCTAAACATTGAGGCTTCTTTTATCTTAGGTAGACTATAATGCAAATGTAACCCTATGTTATTCACAGAGTTCAATTTGCCCAGAGTACCAAGCACTTCTGGATTTTCATATTCTCTGATCATAGGTTGATGTTTCATGAGATACAGAGTGGTTGCCAGTCATCAAGGGTTTACCTCTGGTGGAGGAACATGAAATACTCACAAATCATCCACCATTCTGAAATACGTGTGTTCCATAGGAGGGGAAAGAAGCCATGAGAAAGAGGAAGCATCCCAGGCAGTGGGCCAGGCTGCACTGAGGCAGAAGGAGGAACAGAGTCTGCCACGTTGAAGAAGTCAAAGAACAAAGGCAGAGCAGCAGGCCCTGGGAAGGAGGAAGGGGAGGTTTTCTGTAAGAAAAGGATGTGAGGGGACTTTAGGAACTTACAACGGACCAGTCATACTCTAGCAATGACCAAAAGGTGTTGGGAGTTGGAGCCACAGTCACACAGAATATTGATTGGGCCGAGGGGCAAATAATGGTTTTACAGGCTAACATTTCTTTCCTCATCTGAGAAATGAGGATATTGCCTCTGACTCCCACAGGGTGCCTGGAGAGAATAAATGCCATGCAGTGTGTAAAGTGCTTGGTCTAACCCCACATCCCACATCACGGGGGGATATCCAGTGCTAAGATTCATACAGATTCCCCAGGTCTTAAGCTCTCTTGGTTAACTTTGGTGGGGTTTTTAGACCTTTAAACATTACTCTTCCCCAAATTTACCTTGATTCCAAGCCCCCCCAGGGTCTAGACTGACTTCTGTGATGACACTCTGGAGGCTGTTGATGACAGTACGCCCACTGGTGAGGAGACACTGGGTCCACAGTCCGAAGGCCAAGTGCCAGTCATACCCAAGGTGAAGAAAGGAATGCTCATAGTAGGCCCGAGACTGCTATCCTTAGAGGCCTACTTGCAAGGTTGGCCTTTGGCTGAAGTCTGTGAGCTTGGATTTCTCAAGGGTTCCCACCACTCTCAGAGCTTATAAGAGTGGCTCACTGTACCTAAACTGTTCTACAAACAATAGGATTTATGCTAAACACCTCTTTTCCTTCTAAGAGTCTGGAATTTTGGTACATGCTAGGCAGAAAATACCAACATCCAACAAAAACTTTGGACACTGAGTCTCTAAGGAGCTTCCCTGGTATATAACATTACACATATGTTTCAGAGTTTGTTGCTGGAGAAATTAAGCACACCCTTTGTGACTCCACTCTGATGAGGACTCTTGGAAGCTGGCAACTTGTTTCCTCCAGACTTACCTCCTGCACCTTTTCCCTTTCCGGATTTTGCTTGGCAACTTTTCACTATAATAAATTAAAGTCATAGCTGGGTGTGGTGGCTCATGCCTATAAACCTAGCACTTTGGGAGGCAAAGGCAGGTGAATCACCTGAGGTCAGAAGTCTGAGACCAGCCTGGCCAACATGGTGAAATCCCATCTCTACTAACAATAAAAAAATTGGCCAGGTATGGTGGCAGATGTCTGTAATCCCAGCTACTTGCGAGACCAAGACATGAGAACTGCTTGAATCTGGGAGGCAGTTAGCCAGGATTGCACCACTGCAGTCCAGCCTGGGCAACAGAGTGAGACTCTGTCTCATAGAAATAAATAAGTAATTAAATTACTGCCATGGGCAAAACCATAGGCTGAGTCCCAGGAGTCCTCCTAGTGAATCATGGAACCTGGGAAGGACCTTGTCACCTTGACATAGATGACAAACTCTACACCAACTCAAGGTCTGTGTGAATTGAGTGAGGTGGTACCTGTAAAGCTACTAGCACACAGACACACACATCAGTTACTCAACAAATATCTGTTCCTTCTCCCTCCCTTTGTCCTTCTACATCTTTCTAATTTTTCTCTCATAGCTCATTCCTCGTTTATGCATTGACACATGTTTGCTTTGGTCCCACATATTCCAGGCAGCATAAAAGATACAGGATAGGATGATCACGGCAGTGAGCCCAAGCCCCTCTCTTCATCTCACAGTCCGACATCTGAAGTTGTCTCCCTTTCTGTGTTTGTATCTGGGCAGGCTTGAGACATCAGGGATGGGCAAGTTTCCGCATCTCTTCAAGATGTGCCTGTGGGCCCTTGATCCTCTCAAGATAATCTTTGGCCAGACCCATGTTTCCTGGGGCAGTTCCTGAGGAGGAAGTGTCCAGGCAGGCCCAGCTCCCTATGTATCTGCAACAGCCTCTTTTATCCTTTACAAGATACAAGACCTGCTGCCTGTGTTTCCAGCCTGGAATGAAGAATCAGGCTAAAATCCCAACCCCACAGCTCAGAGCAGCAACTGTGAGGAAGACCAGCCTCAAATGAAGCACCAGCCACCAGACCCCAGAGCCACCTGACCTGGAGCAGATCCAGTGACTCATTGTTCAGGGCTTATAACAAAGAATCCTGCCTATCCAGAGGGTAGAGACCACAGTGTCAAATGCAGCCCAGAGTTCATCCAGGTAGCGCAAGCCCTGACCAAGGCCTTGGTGTCCTGGTTCCCAAGGTCTAAGTTCAGAGACCAGAGCAGAGACCAGCAGCTCTGATCTCCTAACCCTCAGCATGATCTCAGAGAACCAAGCCCAGAGATAGACAGACTGAGTCTAGACAGTCAGGACAGGGACGAGATCCCAAATTTGGAACTCAAGGCTCTAAGAAAAAATTTAGGTCAAGGCCCTGGGGTCAGCCCAGAGAGCAGCTCCCAAAATGAGGAGACCAGAGTCCAAGCCCAGAATCTACAGCCCAGAGTTCATATCTTGGAAAGGGAGGAGGGGAGAGACAGCACTGCTATTTCCATGATGCCTGGCACTCTGAGAAGTTCAAGAGACCTGAGTCTGGATTGAGTATTTCAAATGGCAAGATATTTACTACACCTAATATTTGCAATGCTTTTCTTTCTCCTTGAAATGTACTTCCTCCGACTTCTATATTTTGGGTCCCTTTCTATTTCCCAGAGAGGCTTTCCCTGACCCTGCAGTCTTCAGATGATCTCTCCATTATTACCTCTTATCAGTCCCTGGTTTGTCATCTTTGTAGCAACAACTGAATTAATATAAATTTGTGTCATCTTTCCACATTATACTGGGAGCTCACCAAGGCAATTATGTTTTCTGTTGTCATTCCAGAGCCTGTCCCGGAGCCTAACACAGAGTAACTTCCCAGAATTAATCTGTAGAATGAGCAGGCAAGGGGCCACGGGACAGGGGAGGGGCAATCCCTGATCTCTCAGGGTATCCCTTGGCCCACTGCAGTCCTAAGCATGGCCACAAGATGGAGGGCTGACCCATACTTTCCCTGTGGGACACAGCAAAGTTTGTTCATTCATGCACCCTGGGCCTTCAGGGCCAGGATACTTGTTCCTCACCATGGTCGAAGGAGGCCTTACAGAGCTTCCTGAGAGGACAAGCCTCCCTCTCCACTACTCTATCGCTCATTAAACAGGGGGGTTAACTTGGGGCCAAGTATTGCCAGGTGAGTCTGACCTGGTTATTCTAGGTCTGCATGTGTCTGCCCCCACCAACCTCAGAAAACAATTCTTTTTGTCCTCTTTCAGTAACAAGAATTTTTTTTCTTGTTTTCTCAGTGGGTAGGGCTTCCCGATTAATACTCTTACATATTTATCATTACTAAACACTCTCCTTCTGCCCATATATAGCTAATAACTGAGGCTCAACAAGATGAGGGCCTTTGTCTAAGTCACAGCCTTCAGGTCAGGATGGAGCAGAATGAAAATGAGACAGAGGTACATCTGTCCTTGACACCTTCCTGATCCCCTCACATGGGGGTTCTGGTGGCTGGCCACCCAATTGTATGCAGAGGGGAGAGGCAGCCGGTCTGTGGCTCAGCCAGCCCTGTGGAACCAGCCTTTTCTTGGCCTTTCTAGCAGAGAACATCTTCCTTAACCTTCCCCAACCATCACCCCCCCCCACCTCTAATTCAATAGGCAGTTCACTCTCAACTCAATTTAACTCACTCTCTTCCAGGGTCTCTACTTTTCTGTCCAGGACGTGAATCTCCAACAGGTGACCTGGATCTCACCTGGATCTCCATCTTCCTATTCTGGAGGGGTGGGAATTGGTTGGCTTCCTCTGAGGTAAGTGGTTCTCTTAAAGCTGTGCTGGGCTGGGGGTCAATCTGTTGTGCCTGGGGAGGGAGGGAAGGAGGAAAGGAGGGAATAGAGGGGAGGAGGGCAGGAGGCACAGGAAGAGGGAGGGGAGGAGGCAGGAGAGGAGGGGGAGGAAGAGGGGAGGAGGGAGGGGAGGAGGAAGGCAGGAAGGGGGAAGGGGAAAAGGGAAGCAGGGAGGGGGAGGGGAGGAGGGAGGCGGGGAGGGGAGGAGGGAAGCAGGGAGGGAAGGAGGGAGACAAGGAAGAAATGAGGGAGGGAAAGAGGAAAGGAAGGAGGGAAGGCAGGAGGGAGGGAGGGAAGAAAGGAGGGAGCCCAGCCTTGGGGCCCAGAGCCCGGAGGCCCATCCCTCTGCCTTCCTTGGCTGCTCAGCTCTCCTGTGAGGCGGGGCTGGAGGGATCCTTGATGTTACGGCTGCAGACAGAGGGCGCACACTGGGCGCGTGGACTTACTGTGTGCACGACGATGCGGACACACCTACTGTGCCAGGCATCAAAGGACTGTCAGCTCCCAATTTACTCTTAAAACCTGCTCTGTGATAAACCAGAGTTCCTTTCAGCGTTTTCTGGTGAGCACCGTCCAACGCTTTCTCAGTAGAGGGCGCTAGAGACACGTGGCATGAAAGAGGGGCTTCGGCAGTTTCCGGAGGCCCTAGCTGCGGTGGCCTGGCGGGTGGGAACTCCGGGGGATCGCGGTTGGAACGCGCGGTCTGGCTGCGAATCCGGGAGCTTGCGGCCCTGGCCCCGCCACCAACTCCCTGCAGCCCTCGCGACAAGGGTACCTGGGCCCGAAGCTTCCTGCCTGCACCTCTGTGTTTTGCCTCCGCTGACCCCTCTTTCCCCAGGTGTGCCTCCAGCAATCTTATGGAAGCAGTTGCCCTCCCGAGAGGAGCACCGCGCTCAGGGCCGCCTGCTGCACCTGGGCCCCACTCCACCTGCGGCTTGCCTGGCCCACCTGTGCTCCGGAGGAGGGCTGATGCCTGCTTGTGGCAGAACTGCAGAGAAGCTCTGTCCCAAAAAAATCAGCACAGCCACCCAGCGGGTTCAAATACCTTTTATCCAATGAGGATTGAGCTGTAGAAAATGTCTTATATTCTATAGTTGCTTTTTAATCAGGGTTTAATAATTCTTTATATTAAACTACCCCTGATTAGATCACTGTGTGATGTCTGTTTTCTGACTGGCTCCAGAGTGCTAACCCTTTTCATCCTTGCAAAGTTACAGGTGAACTCATGTAATCACAGGTGGGGGGACAGAATTTAAGAAATGGCACAGACTCACGTTCACATACCCTCCCGACACACACATACCCAAATATGTGAACAAAAGGGCATGCACACGCACATAACTGGATAGACGGTGAGTTTTTGTCCAGGTGTACAGTGTGGGATCTTAGGTAAATTAAAGATGCAATTAATCCATTACTAATGCAATCAATCTATCATTAATCTAAAGCTGAGATTTTGCTGTCTCTGGTTCCAGGAAGGTACAAAAGAGCAGGAAGGGTACCAGGAAAGCTGCCTCAGGATATTGGAAGCTCTTTGGGGTCACTTAGATTTTTTTTCCCTGTTGTACCCAGGCTTGGCTGTTACATGCAGCTGATCAAAAGTGAGATGGTGTTGGGAAGAAGAGTGTTTCTGCCCAACTCCCTACATTTCTGAGCCTACCCTAAATACCTTTTTAACTGTCACAGGGAAGAGGGTTTGTTGATATAACTGGTTAGAGCCCAAGCATTCACTGGCCCATGGCTTTCGCTAAGCCTCGAAAGGTGAGCACCTCTCTGTGGTATCCTCCCTGTGTTCCCAGATTTCAGGCCTGGGAAGCTGCCATCTCTGTCACTTCCACTCCTCCTTGCTGGTGTGTGTGTGACTGGGTTGGTTTAGATGCAGGAGTACCATCTCTCCAACTCGGTTTTGTGTGTCAGAAAGCTTTGCTCTTTTGTCTTTAATACTCTGACTCTCCCATTTCTAACCCCCTGACTTCCATTTCTCTAGTTTCCCAGTCCTGCAAGAGTCCTTCGCTCTGCTCTCCCAGTTTCTCAGCATGTTCTTCAGCAATATCCACCCTGGTGGTTTGCACTTTCTATCATGTTTATTATTCCAATGGCTTTCTTGTCCATGTGAATATTTCTACTTCATTGTTTTTCTACTGCCTCTTGCCTGTGTCATATGGGCAGTATCTTCATTTGTTTCTATATGGGTATTGGTTATACTTATTTTAAATTACTGGTAGTCCTTTCCAATAATTTTGAAGCCAGTAGAGTGTGCTTCTGGTCCTTATCTTTCCATGAACTGGTGGTGCCCCTCTCAGCCCTCTCCTTATCACAGCAGTGAACTACCTACCTCCTTTTGGAGGTATAACCTGTCTGGTCACCACTGCCACATGCTTCTCTGGGTCCCCCTGGTGAGCCAAAGCATACATCTCTGTTCCCAGGAAGGTACTAAATAGCAGGAAGAGTACCAGGAGTGGGTCTGGACAAGGAGGGTCCCTGGCCCAGAAACCTATGAATGAGGGTCATCCACCTGGAGATTGTTTTTTTTTGTTGTTGTTGTTTTTTTAGAGAAGCTGCCCCAGAGGGAGGACCCTGGTAGAAGGAATATACCAGGCTTGGGAGTGAAGGAGTAGGAGGAAGAATGGGAGAAGAAGAAGAATGGAAGAATGTCTGAGGAGACTCTGAGAGTCACATGTGTTCTGATTTCTGTGGCAAAAGAGCAGGTCTTTGCTATCCTAACTTCTAAGCTGCCTTTTACTGCAGCCACCCTGTGTTCAAGGCCATGTCACAGGTAAGCATGTCTCCATCACATATGGCAGATATGACACCCTCTGACCACCCAGCCCATGGCTGTAGGGGCCTGTGGGATCCTGGTATTTCTTGCCAGATGTTGTGGGTATGTGTATTTGTCTTGGATAAAAAGAAGGTCTATGACAACTACACATCCTCAGAGAATTCATGAGCAAAAACAGGCAAGGAAAAAGTAGCAGGACTGGAACACAGGACAATACAGAATGAGAAGTACAGGAAAGTCAGACCTTAGAATTACAGAGGACACTGCTAACAAAAAGAAAGCAGCCTGCAGCTACAGAGAATACCATGGTCTGGCCTTGAAAGACACAGCCTGTCTTTCAAGGCCAGACCATGGTATTCTCTGCTTACCACAAACACTTCCACCAAGTACCATTGTACAACAAATTACTCTGTTGTGAGACCCCAAATCATTCCAAAATCACATCTTCATACAGACATAAAATGTTACTCTGTGAACCACAAAAACGAAAAACATGCCCCTCTCCTGCTTAACGTAAACATTTGCCACTCTTTTACAAAACAGTTTTGCTTTGCTCAATTCTACTCATCTCCTAAATAAAAGTTAAGGTACACAACCATAGAATTTCCCAGCTTATTGACAGCACCCAATCCAGAAGAGATTCCTGCTCCTTAAACCCTTCCCCCAAAATCACTTAACACAAAACCAAGTCTCATAGAAATCCCCTCCCGCCACCCTGTTACTGAGAAATCCTAGGGTACACCATTGTGCTCAATGTCCCTGTTGAAACAAACAGAAAGAAAAAACCCTAAAAATAATCAATTCATTTTATCTGACTATAGCATATTCCTGATGGTCCTTACTTGGAGCTCAGTAACATTCTCATTTCTATTGTCCTACTCTCAGCATCCCTGTAGGAAAGGGAGTGGGGTTCAAAATCTTAAAGATGTAAAACTGAGGTTCAGCCAGAATATGGGGTCTGTCTAAGCTCACATTTATGAGTCAAAACCAAACCTTCTGGTTCCTAATCTCAAACCATGCCTCCCACATGGAGCCACCCAGGAATACTGCTTCCCAAGCTAAGAAGACTATTGAGCGGCCACCTTGGAGAGAATGAAGGCCCATCTTAAGCAGGCTGTCATGATGAGCTGTGTGCCATGTACTCTGAGTGTGGGCCAGTTAAGGACACACCACTCCACAGCCAAGACAGCGGTGCCCTCTTTCATAGAAGAGGAAACTGAGGACATGAAGGCAGTGAAACTCGACTGCGGTCCCAATGTTGGGAAGTGGGAGAGCTGAGATTTCACCCTAGTCTACAAAAAAGGGAATATAGGACACCAGGCAGTCCTCCTGCAGGTCAGAGAGGCAGTTGTCTCTGCAGCCTCTTGGAGTGAGGTGGATTTCTTATGGCACTGCCAGAGTGGAAGCAGTGTTGGGAAGGGTTTTTAAGTGCAGGACAAATGCACACAGTGGTCTTATATGTGGGGTGGAGTGCAGAGTGGGCATCCAGGTGGAGAGAGACATTAAGGCTGCTGTGTGTGGACAGGGGCCTCTCCTATTGGGAAAGGCCTACTGGAGACTCTGGAGAATAGATGTAACTGGGCAGCACTCCAATATGTGTCTCAACTGCTAGATTGACTTTCCTCCAGATACCTACCCGCTCTGAACCCAGTTCGAGGAAATTTCAGGCAGTTTCCTGACCTCTGGACTAGGTACACAATGAAAGCAAGCACTGTAATTAAAGCCAGCATCTCCAGTGACCTGGTGTCAACTACCGCACCCCACCTTCTGCCACTGGAGCAGGAGCAGGGGGAAGCTCTGGCTGCTAAAAAGTAAGAGAAGAAACATGTGGTCTGCTGTCTTCTTTAGGCCCTGGATCTCCTGATATCCACTGTTGGCCTTAGGCATGTGGCTCTGACCATCCTGGACATTTTTCCAGGCACAGTTGATGGGTCAGCAGGAAGTAAGGAAGCCAGTCCCTTCACAAGCCAAGAAGACTTCAGTTGGAAGGGACCTGGAAGTATGTCTTACTCACATTCCTTTTGGGATTTGGAGACCTCCATAGTATCCCCCACTACATGGCTCTGCAGCCTCTGAACTTTCCATGATGGGCTCCTTTAGGAGGTCAGTCAGGGTGGTTGGAGAAATTGTAGGAAACGCAAACCTTCCTGGAAAGCCAGAAGTTTTGCAAAAGCTTGGGAAAGGTTCTGCTATTACCTTGAGCTAATAGCTAGGAGCAGAAACAAAGGAATGCAGAGGAGTTCATCTAAATAGCTTGTTTACTCTTGTGGTCTAAGACCCATCTTTGATCTTCCCCAGGCACAAGACAGCTCTCTACTCAGGGGGTTGGCAATGTTAATTACCCTCTAATGGTGTTTACTTGAGACCTTTGTCATTTAATCCATACTAAATAAATGTGAAGGTCACAGGCTTATCAAGATCACTGCTGACTCTGACAGAGGACCCCAGGCTGGGCTGACAGGAAAGCCTGTGTCAGTGCATGTTTTTCATCTGTCGCTCCATCAGAGTCTACTTGTTGGAACCAGCAGTTCGTGCCCTGTGTGAGGAGCACTGCAATGGATCGCAGATTGTGACGGAACCCTTGAAAACGAAGGTGAAAAGACTGCACAGTCGGTAAGTCAATAAATCAATAAGTCAGTAAGTCAATAAGTAAGTCATTGGTGCCTGCTCTCGATTTTCAAGTTCAAGGGAATCATTCAGGCTAGGGTTTCATCATGTGGCAACAGTTATCAGCTCAACAGATAAAAGTAATCAAACAGCTGCTTAAAGCTAGTGGAGCCTCAGTTTGCATGCTCGATTAAAGCACCTAATGCAAACTGTTGTTTCCCAAAGCCCATGGTTCCCAGCAGAAGGCACACTAAGCATAGAGCTCTGGGACAAGTGGGAAGAACTTTTAAACAACATCATGCACAAGGGCAACAGGTCCCAGTAACATCTCTAATGTTATGGACCTTAGTTAAGGCTGCTACGGTCCAGCTCTATGCAGAAGAGCCTGGAAGGGAAAGGCAAGAGGAAACGTCACCAACCTTACTATCTCCCTCAGCCCAGAAATTACCAGGTAAAAATACCAACGAGGAAACGGAGATTTTACATGAGGCCCCTCTGCCAATAAACTGGAGAAAGGACAGGGGATATGCTACAGCTATGGGAGCCTGTCTTAGGCAAGTGGCATTAGAAGGGGAGCTGTTGGCCAGCCTGGAAATGTGAGATCAACAAGGCAATCAGGTATATGCTTACAAAGAGATTAGAGAAAATGGAGCCAGTAGCCTATTTATGAAAGGATTAATTGAAGCCATAGCAAAAAACTTTGATGTAACACCATGGGACTGGTCGGTGCTAGCTAAGACAACTTTAAACACCAGTCAGTACCTCCTCTGGAAGGCATAATAATGGCTAATAATTGCCACTGTTTTTTCTCCCTTATCCCTGATGTGGCTCTCTCAAAATCCTGTCTGGGTAGAAGAGTAGCCTTTGAAAGGAGAGAAATTACAGACAGCCCATGAATTAGTTGAGGAGCAGTTAAAAGCTGGCCGTATAGAACCATCAAACAGCCCTTGGAATTTGCTCATTTTCATCATTTCCAAAAAGTCTGGCAAATAGAGACTTATGTATAACTTGTGGGCTATTAATGCTGACTTAAAACCTATGAGCCTCTCCAGCAGGGGCTCCCCTGCCCCGTGGTGATTCCTCAAGATTAGCCTATTATCATTATTGACTTAAAAGACTGCTTTTAGACCTTTCTGTTTACAGAACAGGACAGAGAAAAATTTGTGTTTACATTGCCAGCTATCAATAATGAAAGTTCGGCTTGCCAATTTCACTGGAAAGTGCTTCCTCAAGGAATGCTTAACAGTCCCACCATGTGTCAGTATCAAGCTTGGCTCTCCAGTATGAAAGAATTTCCTAATTGCAAAATTATTCATTTTATAGATGATATTTTACTGGCAGCCCCAAAGGAGCCAGTAAGTTTAAGTTTATATGCCTCTGTCCAAAGGAACACACAGTTAAGAGGTTTAATCATAGCACCTGAAAAAGTACAAAAGTCCTCTCCTTGGTAATATCTTGGGTACATACTTACTAACCCAGTAAGACCTCAAAAGGTTAAATTAAATACTAGCAATTTAGATATCCTAAATGCTTATCAAAAATTACTGGGGGATATCAACTGGCTTTGCCCCACCTTGGGCATAGCAACTGATAAGTTGCAAAATCTGTTTTCTATCTTAAAAGGCAGTGCTCCCTGGATTCTCCCAGGTATTTAACCCCTGCAGCAAAAAGGGAAATTGAGAAAATAGAGCTAGCTATCTCTCAAAGGCAGCTAGATCACATATACCCAGGATATTCAATTCAGTTGTTTGTCTTTCCCACTAGCCATTCCCCAATAGGATTAATAGGACAAATGGCCCTAGCACTGCACTTTCTAGAGTGGGTTTTTTGCTCACATACTGGGAGTAAAACACTATCTCCCCATATTCAGCTAGTTAGTAGAGTCATCTGCATGGGCAGACGATGCAATCAGTTGCTAGGTTATGACTCTGATACCATAAGAATTCCTTTGAGCAAAAAGCAATTTGAAGCAGTATTGCCCCTCTCTTTAGATCTTCACATAGCACTCTCTGATTATAAAGACCATTTAGAACACCTCCTTCCTGCTGACAAACTGCTTCAGTTCTTATCTCATACTCCTTTAATTATGCCTACAAAAGTAGTTTACTACCCCATACTTAATGCTTTAATGCTGTTTACTGATGGTTCTGGTAAGAATGGAGAAGCGACAGTCTGGTGGGAACCACAAAATTTCCTCATTTGATCTGGATTGACTAGACCTCAGAGAGCTGAGGTTGGATTTCTGATACTGGCCATGGAGTCATTTTCTGCTCAGCCCATCAATATTGTTAGTGACTCTGCTTACTCTGTTTATTTATTGCAGAACCTTGAGATAGCCCTAATTATGTCTACTTTAGAGCCCACCCTGTGTGCCCTTTTTCTTTGACTTCAGCAATTGCTGGGTCAATGTACATATCCTGTGAAAAAAGATCATAGTATAATTGTGACTGGAACTATGGTATGTCCCATGCCAGCTGTTAAAGGGTGTGCTAAGATGTCCCAGGAGCCATAGAGTGTCTTGGGGTGGCATGGGTTCTACTTGGGGTCTGGGATATCCCATCTCCCATTGGCCCAAATTATAGGGGATTGGGACATGGCTATGAAACTGTCATTGATGCCACAGTAGACACAGATATCAGTACGATCGCCCTGCAAATGGCTGTGGAGGCTTCAGTCTAAGATATTATAGTTAACTGGAGGCTATGGGCCTATTGCCTATGATGGACCTCCAAACTAAAGTGGAATGCATTACTTTCTCGGCTTTGTTCTTTAGCACAGGAAGAAATGTTTGGGAAAGTGGCATTTATTGCATTTCCAAATTTGAGGCTACCTGCAACTAGGACTGTTAAGGCATTTCCTTTGCCATGATGTAGCCATAATTATGTTTGGGCAGGTACACCATAAGGGTTAGAAGTTATATAACTTACACCCAGTGGGAGGATAGTGGAATGATATGTAGTGTTACCTGGTACCTTAGTCCAATGTGTGCCATTAATGAGGGACTCCACTGGGGGTAAATCTATCCCTCCCAGCCAATCAGTTATGTTATTAGCGACTGGGAAGGGGGTGTCTGCCCAGGTGACAGGCCAAAAGGAAGGCAGATCTAAGAGACGGGCCCAATAGAGTGTAGCAGGTACAGGTTGGAGACAAATCGAGATGATAAAAAAGATCAATACCCTACTCGAGTTGCAATGTACAACTAAGAGCTACTGTGCTTTCGAGTGTATGTGCATATGCAGGTGTCTGTATGTACAGTTGGCGTGCATGAGCGTATGTATGCATTTGTATCTGTTTTCCTGTTAGAAATAAGAATTGCAACATGACCAACCAGGTGACCTAGTTATGGTAGTTCAGCAATGAGATTTGCCAAAATGGGTGGCAGCTGAAAGAGGAATTGTGCTGTATTAAAGTAGACAGCTGCCCAGCACTGTGCCAGAGGCTTCTACATTTCTGTAGTCCTATGAAGAGTTGTTTATTAATCTAGAGTGGAAAGCCAGGCCCCGGCTATCCCTGTTCACACGGCTGATTGGACCCTAGCCCAGCCTCCTCTCTCACTCTGAGGCATCTGTCAGATCCCCAGGCTAGAGGGCCAGCATCTTTGTCATTGAGTCCCTGCTCTGCAGAAACACCAAGAAGTCATTTCTGGTAAATAAATCTGGGTTCCTGGATCAAGGGTTTGGGGAGCTGACATGACCTTGGAGGCATGGAGGATGATTTCTAGGGGTGGGGGAGTGGGATGGAAAGCAGAAATCAGCTTGAGGAGGTCTCTTTCTCTGCTTGTGTTGGAGCACCTGTGACTTTCTTCCATTCCCTGTTCATCTGCAATGGAGACTGTCTTTGTTTTCAAAGGGAGCCTCGGAGGCTTAGACCTATGGGGCTGCGCTGCTGAGGTTTCTTAGGAGGCAACAGTTGGAAGAAAGCTCTGAAGAACAAGTGAAAGGTTAAGATTGAGAAATAGGAGGATGATTCAAGGCAAGTTGTCTAATTGCCAGTGGTTTTGACTCACAGAAAATAGGGAATTCTTGCCGGAATGTAGAGAGGGATCTAGCCCTCTGCCAAGAAAAACGTGGTGAGAAATTTCCAGAGAAAATGCTTACACGGGTAAGCCTGTCTAAAACACCGAGGGGAAGCAAACTCAAGTTAATTCTGGGCTATGTTGGTGACTAAGGAAGAGGTCGATCTGAGGTTGAGACCTTCCTCTTTGGATCACCAGGCTTCAGCTTAAGGCCTGTCGCTGGGTAAATGATCATTAACAGGCCCTGGAGGGAATCAGCTGCCCAGATGCAAAGATGGGATTCAGGTGGCAGATGGACCCAAAGGGGACGTGGGGAGAAAGAGGAGGCTCCTACAGACACCTGGGTTTCCACTCATTCTCTTTCCCTAAGCTATCAGGCATGAGTGAGCTGGCAATGCACAGTCTCATTCATTCTCACTGCCACGGAAAGCATATTTATAGCCTTCCAGCAGCAACACCAGGGGCCTAGGCACAGGTGAACCCCTCCTTGGGATCCCCACTGCTTGTCATAGCACCGACCTTTGTTAAAGTACTAGTACGCAATGTCACAAGGAATGTTTATTTTTCCAAATTCCCGTCTAGAGGCCAGGAATGGGTCATCTATTTCTGTGTAGCCTGCACCCAGATTGTAGGACAGAGGGCATGTTTGGTAAATATGTATTGATTAACTGAGATAATCTTCTCTGACTTTTGTCACACCAAGGTGTGGACCATGTCCCTGTTTCCATCACTCCCTCTCCTTCTCCTGAGTGTGTTGGCAGCATCTTACTCAGAAACTGTGACCTCTGAGGATGCCCAAAAGACCTGTCCCGCAGTGATTGCCTGCAGCTCTCCAGGCATCAACGGCTTCCCAGGAAAAGATGGGCGTGATGGCACCAAGGGAGAAAAGGGGGAGCCAGGTACAAGTTGGGCTGTTCTGTCTCTGCAATTCTTTACCTTCCAGAGAAAACTGCCTGGAGATATGAGGACAGTGATGTCCTATTTGAGTATCTTTTTCTCAACTATACTATAATTCAAAACAAAGTCAGCTCCCATTCTCTGGCATCTCAGACTTCCACACAGCAGTTTGTGACAAATAGTTGTCTTGTCTGCCCAGGAAAGTGGCTCACAGGTCAGGCCATCCTATGGGACACAAGATGAATTTTTCTTCTTTGGGTCATTGTCATGTCAGACCCCTACTAACTTCAGTAGGGATGGGACCAGGTTCAAGAGGCCCAAGAGACCTGGAGCCAGCAAACAAACACAGGTTTTATTGGGGGGACCTATTTACAGGGAGATCCAGTGGCAGTGGGCTGGACGGGAGAATCACAGTTACTTGTAAAAAGAGATGCAGTTAATTTTCACTTAGCTCCCTCCCCACAGCAACCTCCACGTGGCAACTCTATTTCTTAAGTTATTGCTCTCGGGTGCGTACCATACAGTTCTTAGAGCAGTGGCTCAGAAAGGTCAGTCCTGGGTCAAGGTCTCCTTTCTCCTGGGAAGGGATTGAGCATCAAACTCTTGGAGAAAGAGAGAAAGAACACAGATATTAAGTCACATTTCCTTTGTCTTCCAACAGGCCAAGGGCTCAGAGGCTTGCAAGGCCCTCCTGGAAAGTTGGGGCCTCCAGGAAATCCAGGGCCTTCTGGGTCACCAGGGGCCAAGGGCCAAAAAGGAGACCCTGGAGCCAGTCCAGGTAAGGACCCCAGCAAGGTCTGAGCTGAGTGCACGCAGGTTCTGAGACCTTGAGTGCCTGGTGAGAGGTGTCACTTCTCCTGTTCCTTCAAAGGAAGATACCCAAATTTGCTTTCTGACCCAGTGCCCTCAGCCCTCTCTTTGTTCATAGAGCCTTGGGGAATTCCTGTAAGTACCTGAGTACAGACTCACAAACTTTTCAAGACAACTCCCTCATCAGGCACTCCCTGTAGGAGCTGAGCCTGGGTTCTCCATCACCTGAAACAGTCCAATGTGAGGCCCTGGTCCTAGAGGGAGAATATAGGCCATCTAAGTGTGGGCTTACTATGCCTATTTTTACAAAAGCGTGTAACCACGTGATGTCATCTTTTACTTCATAAGAAACCAAGCCAACACTTAATATCTTAAAAACACAGCCATCAATGTAAATCACAAGACCGTGGGTCAGCCATGTGATTTCTCTGCTGGCTTAAGCTGTAGCTCACTCGTGTATGTGTGTGGTCGACTGATGGCCAATAGTCTCACTCCTGTGTCTAGCTGTTGTTTGGATGTTAGCTGGAGTGATGAGGGTAACTGAACCACACCTCTCATCATCCAACAGGCTAGCCAGGGCTTGTTCACATAGCAGTGACTACAGAATTCCCAGGAGTAGAAATAACAAAGGCTGTAGGCTTCCTGAAGGCTCAGAGCACATTATCATTTCTGCCACATGGTATTGGTCAAAACAAGTCACAAGGCCAGCCCAGATTCAAGGAGAGGGGAAACAGACTCCATGTCTTAATGAGAAGAGCTGTATTCTATTGAGGCCATTTTTGCCATCTACTACAAGTGGTTTTGCCCTTGCCCTCCCCACTTGGATAATGGGCAACTCACAGAAATCTTGGTTTCCTGACTAACAGAACAAACTCAGGAAAAACAAAAACAAAACCGAAGACAACAAAATTAAAACCTCTCCAAAGACAAAACCCTGCGATCTTTTTAGTCACTCTTCACCAGCTCATCATAGAGTAATGCCTCAAGAGATTTCTGTTTAGTTTTGATAAAACAATTTATTTGGAAAAAAAAACCTGTGAAGAACCTGGCCTATGTATTGCTAGATAATCAGAGAGTATATGTGTGCATGTGATATGTATGTGTACTTTGGGATACAGTAAACATACAAAGAGTGACGTTTAGAGTTGGATGGAAATAGAGATTTTTCTTTCTTTTTGCCTTTCATATTTTCATCTTCCTTCAAAGTATAAACATCAATGTAAAATAAATGTTTTTTTCAGTTTGAAAAAGATACTCCACTTCCTTATATATGCACAGTTCTGAGGCTCCTTTTCAACAATCCTTCTTTACTTTGTTCTGATTTTCTAGATTGTGATTGTAGCCTGGTTAACTCAGAAAGAAAAGCTCTGCAAACAGAAATGAATCGTATCAAAAAGTGTAAGTTTTTTCTCTTACTCCACAGGCAGCTTGAAGTTTGGGAAAAATAGAATGCAACAAATATTTACTCAATGCATATAATCTTCTGTACCCTGATAGGCATTTCTCATATTCTGACCTCATAAAATTCTCATAATATTTTGGTAGAAATTGAGGCAAAGGGAAGTGCAATTACTTGCTCGAATGCACAAAGCTAATAAATGGTTTACAGATGGAAATCAGTCTGACTCAGAGACCCTAATCCTTTACCCTCTGATATTGCTCACTGAAAATGGGACTTATACCCCATTGTTGCACTGATATTGAGATCTGGCCATGAGGCCTAACCTGTCTCGGGCAAATATTTTCAGATATTTTTTGTTTGGTCTCAAGTTAATAATTTAGAATTCAGAAGGCCAAATAATATGTCTTCTAGCATGCTAATCCAAAAGCACAGAGGCCTTTGCACCAGTCTCTCTGTTTACATTTGGGTTGCCATATTTAACAAATAAAAAAACAAGGCATCAGTTAAATTGTATTTCAGGTTAAAAAATTTTTTTTAGTGTAAGTATATCTGAAAAATTACATGGGAGATATACTAAAATATTAATTGTTTGTCTGAAATTCAAATTTAACTGGATATACTATATTTTATCTGGCAACTCCACTCTAGAAGACTTTTTCTTGAGAAACATCTTGAGTTGGGCTTAAGGATGAGCCAGTTTCACCCACTTTTTCACATTTTAGGGGTAACCTTCTCTCTGGGCAAACAAATTGGAAAGAAGCTCTTCCTGACCAATGGTGAAACAATGACCTTTGACAAAGTGAAGGCCCTGTGTGCCCAATTCCAGGCCTCTGTGGCCACCCCCATGAATCAGGCAGAGAACACGGCCATCCAGAGTCTGGTCAAAGAAGAAGCCTTCCTGGGCATCACTGATGAGGAGATGGAAGGGCGGTTCGTGGATCTGACAGGAAGAAGACTGACCTACACAAACTGGAATGAGGGTGAGCCCAATGATGCCAATTCCAGGGAAGACTGTGTAGCGCTCCGGAGAAGTGGCCAGTGGAATGATGTCCCCTGTTCCTACTCCCTTCTGGCCATCTGCGAGTTCCCTGTCTGAAGGGTCACATGACTCGGGCCCCCCTTGTCCTTTTACTGTAATCCACAGGCCCACACTCTGCTTGGAAAGATAAATTATGTCAATTTCCCCATATGCAGTGTTGTTGCTCCTTTGTGGGCAATCACTAATAATGATCACTAATAGCACCACCACCAATAAAGCAATAAGAGAAGTAGTAATAGTAGCAGCAGTAGTAGTCATACTAATTATATTTTTAATATATACTATGAGACAGACACTTTCTTTTGTATACTACATTAATCATCTAGTTTAATTAAGCTATAATATTTTTGATAGTGTTCGCTTGCTGCAATATAAAAATAAGATGGATTTATTTTTCCATTTACAACAAACCCCTGTGCTCTGTTGTGCCTTCCTTTCTCTTTGGGTAGAAGGCTTCCTAATGACATGACCACCGTTTAATACCATAGCTTTTTAGCAAGTCTCAGGTATTAAAAAACTCTATTTTGTAACTTTCTCTATGAACTCTGTTTTCTTTTTAATGAGACATTAAACCATGTAAAGAACATAAATAACATAAATCTCAAGCAAACAGATTAACATATTCTCATACACATACATACCTATATATCCACTTTCTAGATTAAGATATGGGATATTTCTGACTCCCTAGAAGCCCCTTTATAACTCCTCCTAGTACTAACTCCTAGGAAAATACTACTCTGACCTCCAACATCATTTTGTCTGTTGGTGTACGTTGTATATTTGGGATCATACTGTGTGTCATGTTGTATGTCTTGTTTACTCAGAATTAAGTCTGTGAGATTCATTCATGTTATATGTAGCAGAAGTTTCATCCTTTTCCTTGCCATGTAGGGTTTCCTTATAGTAATATTCCTCAGTTTATCCATTCTATTGTTAATAGGCACTTAGGTGGCTTCCAATTTGGGGCCATTAAGAAAGAGAATCCACAAACATTCCTGTACTTGTTTTTTTCATAGACATGGTGCACTAATTTCTCTTGGCTGCCTATCCAGAATTGGAACTTTAAGGGGATGAGGGAAGCATGCATTTAGTTTTAGGAGATACTACCAGTTTTCCTAAGTGATTGTATAAATTTATTTTCCCAGCAATGTGTGGCAGTCCTAGATGCTGTATGTGCTTATAAAAAGTCAATGTTTTTACTTCTCTTAACGTTTATTATTCCTGTAGATATAAACTGTATTTCCCCATGGTTTTAATCTGTATCTCCCCAACATGTAATAAGATTGAACACATTTTTTATGCTTATTGTGTACTTGGATATCTTCTTTTGTGAAGTACCCATTCAAATCTTTTGTATTTTGTTTAAATTAGTTAGCCAATATTTTTCTTACTGATTTTTATGTTATTTTTACATTCTGAATATGTCCTTGTCTATGTGTAACACAAATATTTTTCTAATTTTTGACTTGCTCCTAATATTGAATGTTGATGAGCAAAATTTACTAATTTTGAGAAAATCTTATTTATTCATATTTTCTTTCAAAGTTAGTGCTTTTTGTGTCATGTTTAAGAAATTTTTGCCCATCCCAAAATCATGAAAATATTTTTTTATGATTTTGAAATCATGAAGATATGTTTCCATTTTTTTCTAATAGTCTTAGGATTAAACATTCTATCTATTCCTGGTAAAACAGATATCCACTTGATACAGCACAATTTGTAGGAAAGGCCATTTTTCCTTCATTGAACTAGGGTGGTCCATTTTCGTAAATTAAGTAACTGTGTATGTGTGTGTCTGTTTCTCGGCTATCTATTCTACTAGTCTATGTGTTGGTGCTTGTGTCAAACAGGACACTATTTTAATTACTGTACATTTATAGTTGTAACTATAGTTCAGCTTTGTTCTTCTTCAAGTTAAGATTTCCATACAAATATTAGAAACAGCTTCTCAATTTCCACAAAACCCTGATGAGCTTTCCATTGGGACCGCATTGACTCCATCAAACTTATGCAGAACTGACAGCTTGCTACTGAATCTCTAATCAATGTTCACCATGTATCTCCATTTAATTAGGACTTCTTTAACTAATATTGTTATGTTTTGATATTTTAATTTTTAAACTAAAATAAATATCTTAAAATATCTTGTTTCAGTGGTTTTGGTAATTTTAATAATATATTTTTAATATTTTTTCTTTCTTTCTTGTACACAGAAATACAGTTAAGTTTTATATGTAGACTTACGATGTTTAGTAATCTCAATAAGATTATTTCTTAACTCTAGTAATTCGTAGATTCTTCTGGATTTTGTATGTGCATACTCATGTAAGTTGAAAATATGGCAGTACTTATTTCTTCCTAATTGCTTTAGTTTTCTTTCTTATCTTATTGCACTGGCTAGCAATGCCAATACAATACTTAATAGAAATGTTGACAATGAACATTCTTCTCTGATTCAGTAAGCTAACTCTGTTTTATTTTGGTTATTAGGCATTAGTATTTATCTTTTTAAAAGCATCAAATTTATATTTAACTTAACTCCCTTTTCTGCCCAACTACTCCCCTACACTGTAGGGGCTTGTAAGGTTCTATTCTCCAGCATTCCATTCCTGCTTCCTTGAATATAGTCTTCAGGGGCTGGGCTGAGAGGATGGACGGTAATTCTTGAAATGACTAGCTGTGACAACTGCCTGTTCTTTCTCTGCTTTTACCACTACTGACGTAGCTCACTGTTAGCAGATCCCCTGACAGTGACTGGAGTCTCAAAATAAGTTGCTGAAGATAGGCTCAATCCCAGTTCCCCTTTGCATAGCTACTTCCTATGTCCTATTCTTTCTCTTTCTCTTTTTTTTTTTTTTTTTTTGAGACGGAGTTTCACTCTTGCTACCCAGGCTGGAGTGCAATGGCGCAATCTCGGCTCACCGCAACCTCCGCCTCCTGGGTTCAGGCAATTCTCCTGCCTCAACCTCCTGAGTAGCTGGGANCGCCTCCTGGGTTCAGGCAATTCTCCTGCCTCAACCTCCTGAGTAGCTGGGATTACAGGCACACGCCACCATGCCCAGCTAATTTTTTGTATTTTTAGTAGAGACAGGGTTTCACCATGTTAACCAGGATGGTCTCGATCTCTTGACCTCGTGATCCACCTGCCTCGGCCTCCCAAAGTGCTGGGATTACAGGCTTGAGCCACCACGCCTGGCTTTCTCTTTTTTTTGAGATGAAGTCTCACTCTGTTGCCCAGGCTGTAGAGCAGTGGTGCGATCTCAGTTCACTGCAACATCCATCTCCCAGGTTCAAGCGATTCTCATGCCTCAGCTTACCAAGTAGCTGGGATTACAAGCACATGCCACCATGCCTGGGTAATTTTTGTATTTTTAGTAGAGACAAAATTTCACCATGTTGGCCAAGCTGGTCTGGAACTCCTGACCTCAAGCGATCCTCCTGCCTCAGCCTCCCAAAGTACTGGGATTACAGGCATGAGCCACCATGCCCAGCCTCCTATGTCTTATTCTTGAGAGCTGCTTTACAAATTCCTCATGTCCAAAAATAATCTTACAATCAAGGCATTATTATTTGCCAACTTGAGAAAATCCAAATATTCCTGAAGGTGGTTTCTGGATATGTGTTAAATGATTTAAATCCTGTCAGCATAGATTCTCTTCAGTGGAAGATTTTAAAGAAAAAAAAAAATATTTGGAGAAATTTGTCCTGATAAGCTTGCTAAAAGAAAGTCATATCACTGCGTAAGTTAGAAGTCAAATCATTGGTAGAAACAGTAAACACTATACATACAAGTTTAGTCACTGTATTCTCAGGTCTGGTGCTGAAGTGTTGCTAAGAAAACTTCTGCTATTGTCCAGAGACCACCAGAGCAGGTGTAGACTCCTGAAAGACAATATAATGAAGTGTTTCAGAGTACAAGTGCTCCAGTCAGGCCTATCTAAACTGGATTCACAGCTCTGTCACTTAATTGCTACACAATCTGGAGCCGCTTAACCACTCTGTATTCCAGCCATTTATTTGCAGCTGGGAGAAAATAATGATTCCTATTTCATGAAAATTATGGGGGCAATGAAATAAGTTAGCACCTTTAGAGTGTGTAGTGAAGTACCAGGATACTATATTTGAGGCCTTGACACACACGGTCATGCTGCTAGATACATACTTTTTGATGAGATGATATGGTGATATTATAAATAATACAAATTGATTTTAAAAAATTAAATCAACCCTCCTTTGATGGACTAACTCCATTTAGTCATATTTTATCTTGTGTACATATTATAGGAGTGGACTTACTAGTCGTTTGTTTAGAACATTTTCATATGTTCAGGAGAGATACTGGTATTTTTTTTCCCTCCTTAATGCAATCGCTAGGTTTTGGTGTCAATGTTTTGCAAGCCTCATTAAAATGAGCTGTGATGTGCTGTCATGCTCCCTATTATCTAAAATAATTTGTGTAAAATTATACTTTAATGTTCGATACATTCACCAGTGAAGCCATCTTGGAACGGTGTTTTCAGTTGGGAACTGATTTTAATTTCAGATTTAATTTCCTCATGACCTAAACATATTCATGTTTTCTGTCTTTTGTTCAGTTTCAGTGAGTTATATCTTTCAATGAATTTGTCAATTTCCTCTGAATATATATGTATTGGCAAAAATTTTTACAATATCTTCATCATATTTCTTTTCAATATAAGTGGGATCTATAGCAATGTCTATGTATCTGTTATGAATACTTGTATTTTAGCTCTTTTCTTTTTTCTTTCTTCTTTTTTTAATCACTCAGGCTGGAGAGCAGTGGTGTAATCTTGGCTCACTGCAACCTCTGCCTCCCAGGTTCAAGTGATTCTTCTGCCTCAGTCTCCCAAGTAGCTAGGATTACAGATGCCCACCACCATGCCTGGCTAATACTGTATTTTTAGTGAAGAAAGGGTTTTGCCATGTTGGCCAGACTGGTCTCAAACTCCTAACCTGAAGTGATCCGCCCACCTCAGCCTCCCCAAGTGCTGGGATTACAGATGTGAGCCACCACACCTGGCCTCTTTTTTTCTTAATCAATTTTGCAAAGGATTTGTCAATTTTATTAATCTTTTCCAAAAACTTCTTTTTTGTATTTTCTCTAATAACCTCTATGATTATGTTTATATATATGTGTTCTTATCTTTGTCATTTTCTTGTACTGATCTTCTGCGGGTTTAATTTGACATCCTTTTTCTAGATTCTTTTAATTTACATTTAGAGAACTGACTTTCTTCTTTCCCTCTTTGCTAATATAATCATTTAAAGTTATAAATTTTTATTTAAGAAATATTTCAGCTGCATACCACAGGTTTGGATATGTATCTTTTGTCACCAATTCAAAATATGTTTTTCATATTCAATTTAAAATATTTTATAATTTTCATTGTGACTTCTTTGACTCATGGTTTATTTATAAATGTGTGGTTTAATTCCTAAATATTTGAGTATTTTTAAAAGTTATATTCCTGTTATTTATAGTTTAATTCTACTGTAACCAGAAATATACTTTTAGTTGAGTTCAGTCTTTGAAATTAGTTAAGATTTAATTTTATGATCTAGGTTATGTTTAGAATGTTAAATGTATTATGTGCGCTGGAAATAATGTGGCTTTTATAGTTTGTTAGTGTGTCATTAGGTCAGAATATTAATCTTGTTCATATTTTCTATATTCTCACTAATATTTTGCTCTTTTAGAAGGAAATAAAAATCAGAACAGGAATAAATGACATACAGAGTAGAAAAGCAAATAGAAAAGATCAATGAAACTCAAAGTTAATTTTTGTGAAGATACAATTTCCAAACTTTAGCTAAAATAACTTAGAGAAAAACAGAGAAGACTCAAGAAAAATCAGAATGAGAGAGGAGACAGGAAAACTGATAAAATAGACGTAAAAGGATCGTAAGAGCTACATTCCTTTGTGTTACATTGTTTTCTATTGACATTTTGGTTCTCTCGCTCTTGCTTCCTGTCTTCTTTCAAAGTTTTATTTCATAAGAGCTAAAAAATCTAGGTTTGAATTGTACAGATATCCTTTGTAACTTAGCATTAGGCAAAATTGTCTTAGATTAGAGAACTCAATTATTCAAGTATAAAATGATAAATTGAATTTCATCAAAATTAAAGATTAACTCAGTTTGTTAAACATTAGGAAAACAGGCAAACCATGACCGGGAGAAAAATATTTGCAAATACTAGTCTGTATGTGTCAAAGGATACATAGGAAACAGAAGCAACTGCTCTAACCCAGTAATAAAAAGACAAAACTGGGAAGAGATGGCCAGTTACCAAAGGAGGAAGAATGAAGCACAGGGCAGGCCTTCAGTGTCCTTGGTCAGGAAATTTGCATTCTTTAATTTTGTGTGTTAAATTGTGTTACAAAAACAAACAAAAAAAATCTATCCAAGCCCTAACCACCAAGACTTCCAAACCCTTATGTGGATTTAGGGTCTTCACAGTTATAATAAAGACAAGACGTGGCCACACTGGATATTAGAGCAGGCCCTAATCCACTGACTGGTGTCGTTATAAGAAGAGGGAAATTTGGACACAAAGTCACGCAGGGAGAATGCCGTGTCATGAAGGAGGCAGGGACTGGAGTGACGTGTCTTTAAGACAAACAATGCCGAAGATCGTGGACAATACTGGTATCAGAAACTTCTGCCAGCTTCTTCTGCAATGTCTGCCTACAAACTCGTTTTCTACTAAAATCTTCCATTCCATGATGAATATGATGAACCTTTCAGCCAGGAAGCTGCTGTTAATTCCTCAGTGCTGTTTACCTGTAATGGCCTATATCAGAAGCTGAGCGTGAGGCAGAGAAGAATCTTCCTCAGAGCCTCCAGTAGGTACCAACCCTGCTGACACCTTGATCTCAGACTTCTAGCCTCCAGCACTGTGTGAGAATAAATGTATGTTGTTTGAAGCCACCCAGTTTGTGGTGGTTATTATTAAAATCCTAGAAAACTAATATACTTGGCAATGGAGACTCCTGTTGTATATACTACAGTAGACTGGTTTGTTCCCGGGAAAACATCCTCTGAGCTTCAGTCTTATGATGGGGAAGAGAAAATCAGAGAGAGAGAGAGAATTGAGATATTCTCATGAGCTTTCCAGGACCTCCATAAAAAGTCATTCCTGGGTCTGGGCTCACATCCCCACTGGGAGATTCATGAGGAGGGAGTGGGCTACTGTGGTGTGTGTGTGATACAAGAGCTGGGGCCTGCCCGCAGTCATGAGGATAATGATGCTTTTGATGTTGACCTCACAGGAAGGTGTCTCCACAGTACTGAAGGCCAGTCTGGGCAAGGAGCTGCAGGCCACCCTCAGGCAGACACCAGGCTTTTAGCAAAGGGTGAGGGGGAACTTTGGAGCCCAACGAGCCCATGTAACCCACAGCAGGAGTTGGTCACTGCAACCAAAGTGAGTAGCAGGGAGCTGGCTGGGAGAGGACCAGGGATGAGCCAGGTGTGTGCACAGGTTGGGTGCCACGTTATTTAAATCTTTTCAGGAGAATCAGAGTGGAACAAGAGGTGAAGAAAAAGTTGTAGAGGGGTTTCTGAGTACCTGTTATGTGCCATATTTTGTACTTAGAAACTTTGCACCATGGCCTCATAAAACATCATTTTACAAATGAGGAAAAGAGAATCTAAGAGACTGGGATACTTGCAGAGAGCTCATAGTTCACGTGAGGTAGCTTTAGAAAGCTGAAGATTCACAACTGTCTCACTCCAAACTCATGTCATCAAGTACATTCTCCATGTGTTAATCCATACTCCAGGTCATAAACAGGTTCAAGCAATTCCTCTGGTTCCTCTCTCCAAGTTTCTGGCCAGTGTTACGTAACCTAGCTCTTCCATTCAGATCTGTCTCCCCTTAACATCCCACCTGACGAGGTGTCACTTAGAGATGCCAAAAGAAGAAACTGCTGAGGACAGGCAGCCACTCTCACACTGAAGAACAGGAACAGAGAGACACACTGAGATCCTGGGTTAACAAACGCAGGAAGAGAAGCCACTCTTGATGGGATGGAGGTTGAAATCAACTGATTGAAGACATGAGTGGGAAACAGACCCCATATGACACATATAAAAGATGACCAGGCAGTACCATACCCCTCCTTACATACACACAAGCACACATACAACAAACACCCAAGACATACACAAAGGAAACACCTATATAGCAAACATACAAACACTCACAGATGCACAGAAGCCAGATTCTAGTCAAAGTCCTGACTGTGATCCCTCTCTTCTCCAGCTCTGATCTTGCAGGAATCCATGATCATGGAAGGAAACAGGGTCTTTGCCAGCAACAGGCTGTCATTTGTCAGCCCAGTGAGAACTCTGTGTCCATAAGTCCATCACCACCCTCATGGACCTGAAGAACACAGGTCTAGTAGGTCTCCTGAGGAAAGTAACACACCTACCTGGGCCTAAGGGAGGCCCCAGACCCAGGAAGTTTCTCCACCTGAATAGGCCCCCTATAACTGTACATTTGCTACTCAGAGGATGTAGGCCCCCTATAACTGTACATTTGCTACTCTGATGGATGAAACAGAGGTGTGTGGAAATGAACAGGATTCTATTCCCTTTCATATTCTGCATAAAGTTTATGCAGAATAAACTTTGTGCAGAATATGAATCAGAATAGCATAATCCTTTGTGCATGTGACTTCCACATACATCACCAGGGAAGTCAAGAAGATTAATGCTTGCTCCAGAGCAGGGACTGCTCCCTCAGAGCACCCTTCTGGGCTCCAATATCTGAATAGTAATGGTTAGGTTGGGCCTACCAGTTTGACCAATTTTATATGAAAAGTACTGTGGTTAGCTGAAAGGTAACCTTCAACGATATATTCATACCCCAATCTCTGGGAACTGTGACTATTATGTTACATGGCAAAATAGTGCATACTATCTTATATGTGATATGACTAAGGATCTTGAGAGGAGGGATTACCCCGGATTATTTGGTTGGGTCCTTTTTTAGTCATTTTATATTGCTATAACAAAGTAATGTAGACTGGGTGACTTGTAAATAACAAATTTATTTCTCACAGTCTTGGAAGATGGAAGTCCAAGATCAGCATGTTAGCATGACCAGGTTCTGGTGAGGTTCTGGACCTCTTCCAGGTTCTAGACAGCTGACTGCTCCTTGTATTCTCACATGGTAGAAAGAGGCTGGTAGAGCTCTCCGGAGTCCCCTTTATAATGGCACAAACCCCATTTATCAGGGCTCTACTCTCATGACCTAATCACTTGCAAAGGCCACAACTTCTAATACCATCATATTGAGGGTTAGATTTCAAGATAGGAATTTTGAGAGGAGACAAACATTCAGTCCATTACAGGCCCTAAATAAAATCACATGTATCAAGATGGGCAGGGGGAGAGTGGAGACAGACACCCAGAAGAAGAGGAAGCAACGAGGAAGCAGAGATTGGAGCAATTAAACCACAAGCAAAGAAACATCTGCAAACACTGAAGGAAAGAAGAAGAAAGCTGAGGCTGAAAGAGGCAAGAAACAGATTCTCCCCTAGAGTGTCTGAAGGGAGTGTAGCCCTGCCAACACTCTGACTTCAGACTTCTAGGCTCCAGAAACTGGAGCAAATGAATTTCTGTTGTTTTAATCCACCTAGCTTGTGTTAATTTACTACAGTCACCCTAGGACATTAAAACAAGTACACACGGGGGTTTCCCCTCAGGACTCATGAAAAACTACAGGCTCCTAAAGGAGGCATGAGCCTGTCCTTTGGACAGTCTGTATGCAGTGGCTCTCACCAACAGTAGCACCCCTCTCCTGTAAAGGGTGTCCGTGAGTTATGAGGCAAACTCCAGTCACTCCTCTTTCAGGATCCATGGGGTCACCTCATGTCTACTTATATACACAAATGCATGTATGAATTATCTATTCTACTCCGCTGGTTTATTGATGCATCCCGTGCCAATTGAACACTATTTAATTGCTGTGTTTTATAGTTTAAGTCTTGAAAATATGTAGTGTAATTCCTCAGATAATGCATGCTATATCAATTGTAGAATTGGCTGGTTAATTTCTCTAGAATTTTGATTAAAATAGAGTTGACTCCAGAGACTATGGTGCTGAGAATTGACATTGTACTCTACTGACTCATTTATGTTCCAATGACCTGTTGCTAAAAATATAGAAATAAAAATGAATTCTATACATTACCTTTATAATGTAAAACTGTGCTAATCACATTCATTAGTTCCATAGGTCTAAAAATACATTCATTTAAATGTTTTCATATCAATTCATGTCTTTGGTGAATAAGGAAGTGATACTATTTTTTTTTGCAACATTCTGCCTGATTTCTCTTTTGTTTGCCATGTTGCATTTGCTAAATATTCTATCTAAAGTTGAAGAGAATGATGAGAGCTGTAATCTTTGCCTTGCTCTCAATCACAGGGAGAAATGATTTCCACATCTCACACATCATATTAGGTTAATTTTCTCCATTGATGTACCTTATCACATAGAGAAAATTCCCCTCTATTTCAAATTTGCTGGGATTTTTAATACATAAGTCACCTATTTTTAAAATCAATATTTGATGAAATTAATGAGTTAATGTTTCAAATATATTGAAGTGACTCAACTGTGTCTCCCTGATTTAATTAACATTGTGCATTTCAAAGTTACACAATAAAATACAAACTTGCAATTCTGTATAAATGCCACTTGGCCACGATGTCCTATATTTGTCATAGGTTACTGGTTTGGCATGCTAATATTTTATAATCAATTTTGTGGGCAAGATCATGGGTTATATTAGTCTGTCATTTTATTTTGGACACTGTTTTGTATTATGGGTAGCAGGGTATTGCTGGTATCTCACAATTTCACATCAAGTGTTCCTTCTTCCTGTATATTCTGATGGAGTTCCCATAAGAATATTTCTTCCTCAGAGTTGATAGAATTCACCAAGAAAGCAATTTGAACTTGAGGTTGACTATGTGAAAAAGTTTGTTTTCATGCAAATGTGGGACTTTTCAGATTTTCCGTCTGATCCTGCGTCACTGTGGTAAATTTCAGTGTTTACTGAGCAACCGGGCTTGCCGTTGTCTAAAAAGCTGCACACTTAGAGATCACATCTTCAGCAGTTCCTCTTCCTTAATATATTTTTCCTCCAGAATCTGCCTGACTTGGGTGACTCTCCAGCAGCTTCTGTGAGGTGCTTGTTCAGGAATCATCTGCCCAAACTGAATCACTGGTGTCTGTGGGAAGGTGGCACTGATCAACCTCCTCCACAATGACCAGAGCTGGAGCTCCCCAGCACCCCATGGAAGAGAAAGAAAAAGGCCCTCCCTCCTCCTAAGCCCACAGCTTCTGCCCCAGAGTGAAGAGCAGTGAGCTGGGCCAGGCTGCTGGTACATCATGATTTCAGTCCCATACCAATCTGCCAATCTCAGTCAGCAAAACTTGCAGACCATGGAAATGTGAGGAGTGCAGCAGGACCACCCCAGGAGGAGAAGTGACTCACAAGTCCTTCATTCCTCACCACCTGCCCTTGATCACCTGGCCATTCCTCAGATTCCTTTTTCTAGGAACAAAGTTTCAGATACATGTCTGGAAGAGAGGAAGGCCCTACCTTTCTTGGATGTCTATGATGTTGCCCCGCCCCGACACACACACAAACACACAAGCACGCACGTGAGTGAAGACCAGGATTTGATAGAGTGTGCAGTGAGCCATCCTGGCCCACCATGCTCATCCCCTGCAGACATCCTGCACAAGGCCTGGCCCTCACAGGGCCTAGAGGCCAACTTTATTGAATGTATTCAAATAGCAATCAAGAAAGAAAGATGGCAAGACACTTGTTAAGGAAAAGAGAGAGGAACAAAGGCAAGAAGGGCAAAGAAACTAGGGGCAGTGAGCTGTCCAATGTTCTTATGACTTCTGCTGAGCAAAGGACAGTTCCTTCCAGGAGGGGCATTGAGGACAGGCCTCTTTTGGGTACCCAGTGAATGCTGCCCCTGGCAGGCCATATTCAGATCAAATGGTCATGACTGTCCACAACAGAGCAGTCTTCTCAAAATGAGGGTACAGAGAGTCAGGAGGCAAGGCACACCTTGGCAATGGCTAAGACAAGGATAGAGCCTGGGCCCACATTCTTCCTTATAACTTGGTTTCTCCAGCAGCTCTATTGACTCCTGACCTTCGCCCAGACATTCCAGGAAGCTGAAGGAAGGTGAAAAAAAAGTGAACACCTGTGAGCCACAGCCCTCATGGGTTGGCTTACTGACAGGACACATGGATGCTGGTCAGCCTCGTGTCAACCCCGACATGGCCACAGGGCATGTGGCACAACTTCACCGTCATCCTTGCAGCTCTCATGACCATGTTCCATTGCCCAGGGCCATGGGCTAAATCTATACCCACAGCTCACTAGGCACCCAGATCAGAAGGTTGGAACACAAAGCCTGTGACCTGCCCAAGGATAATTTGAAACTAGAGATGAGTGTCTCTGCCTTACAGAAAGAAATAGTCAAATCGGCAGAGCCAAGACATGAGAGTGACAGGAACTAAAACAAAGCCTAGTGTCCCCAGCCTGGGATGAAGAGGAGAGCAGCACAGTCTTCCTCATCCAGTCAATGCTTTTGACTGGAGTCAATTCTGAAAGGTGCTTTCTAAGGGTGGGTTGTCAGGCAGAAATGCAGTCCACGGAGCACATGGGTACAAGACCCACTTCAATCCTGGGCCTCCAAGACTGAGTCCCCCTGAATACCTGCCCCTACCTAAACTCTGTTTCCCTCACTGGATGATACAGAATAAGACAGTCCTTATGATGGTTCCTGTCTTCTGAGAATGCCTTGGTACTTGTCCCATGCCTTTTTGCCACTGAGGCCTGGCTTACAATTGCATCCTTCGGGAAGTGTTAGGAGTGACTCCTCTCTATTCTTAGGTATGTGGTAGGGGTGAGGGACCCGGGAGACCCTTGATTCCTATTGGAATCTTTCCAGAACTCTTTGTAGGCATTCATGAATGTTGGAACCACATGGAGCAAAAAAGCCTGAGACCTGGCGGTGGTCAGGCAGCCTGCAGGTACCCGAATTCTGTAACATACCTTAGTCACACCATCCGACACCCCAGATGTAAGACAAGACCCCCTTGAAAACTCTGACAGATGCTTTATCAAGTGGAGTTGTGACTCTGAACCAGGGTCCAGATGAGCAAAGCTTTTCCTGTTTTTCTTTGTGGTGGGACTTGCCTGGTCTGAGACCCAAAACCCTTGGCCTAAGAACTCACAGTTGCACTCTTGCACGCACACTGACATTCTCCACCATCAAACCTGAAGACATTCTTAACCACTGTCAAATCAGCTGCTGGTCAGATCGGTTCCATAGGCCATATTTTCAGCCACCCAAGGACTTGGCACCTGATGCCACCCAGGATATTAATGTAGGAGCTTAAAAATGGTATTGTCAAGAGGGCTTGATGTGGGCATAGGTTCATTCCTCTACATGAAGAGTTTGAAGGCTGCAGTGGCCCAGGTCTCCTAGGGATGTGAGATAAAGAGGGACAGGCTAGCCCACCTCCCTCTTCACTGAGTGTCTAGCCCTGAGTCCAGCCCCTTTCAGACACCTATACAGCCAGAAGGCAATAGTTATGAACAGGTTCAGCCCTACTGGACTCCCCACATAACAGACAGCCCTCTCCACTCAATGAACAGACAGAAGCCAATCTTAAATTCAAGTCTAATTTACCGAAACTCAAAAGTTCACCATTCTCTTTTACCCTGCTGCCAGATCAAAATATTCAAATAGAGAAAATGTTTTCTCTTTCAAATGTCTCTGTAAGCTAAAGTGCTCAAAAATCATATTGTGTTTCTTAAAGAAAAGCAGGCTGACTCATCCAATGAGAGCCTACTGGAAGACAGGGCATGGTGGCTCATGCCTGTAATTCCAGCACTTTGGGAGGCCAAGGCGGGCAGATCACCTGAGGTCAGGAGTTTGAGACCAGCCTGACCAACATGGCAAAACCCCGTCTCTACTAAAAATACAAAAATTAGCCCGGCATGGTGGTGGGTGCCTGTGATTCCAACTACTCAGGAGGCTGAGGCAGGAGAATCGCTTGAACCAGGGAAGCGGAGGTTGCAGTGAGCCGAGATCGTGCTACTGCACTCCAGCCTGCGCAACAGAGGAAGACTCCATAAAAAGAAAACCTACTGGAAACATATTTTTCTAGAGAGTATCTATCATAAGTTCTAATCTCTATTCTCTAAATCTATTTTGAAATCTATATGACTATCAAGATTCTATAAAAAACAAACCACTTGTGTGAAAAAGACTCTATCATAAATATAAATATAAATATAAATATAGAGGGAGAATTGAAAGACATTATGGGGATCAGATATGAAAACTCATGACTGAAGACCACTGTGTGGTTTCAGAATTTGGAGGACTAAGGTCCCATGGAGGTTGAATGAAACCAAGAGGCAATACACATCCATTTTCCAGATTTGAATATCCAGGGGGAAAAAAAAACATACTAAGGCAGATGCAAAAGGGGTGAATTCTACTTTGAAGAAAAAGAAGCCTGGCATGTGTGCACCAAGCCTTCTTGAAGAAGGTAGCAGAAGAACATAGCTTCTTGTCAGAAACTCCCTATTAAGACTCAGTAAACATCTTATTGGGGAAAAGGAAAGAGGTAAGAAAAAGTGAAGGTAATGGAGACAGAGAAGGTGGAGTGAGGAGAGGGTCATCAAGGGAAGGGTCTGAGTGGTTGGGCCAGAGACTCTACAATCTCTAAGAAAGCACCACTTTATGACCAGGGATCAGGGGACAAATGATGTCAACCATATGCTCCATTGGGATCATCAAATCCATGAAGATCCATGTCCAGAAGCCGGAGCTGAATGGCTCTTTCCCTTCTTCTTTGTCCCAGGTCTGCAACCTCCTGTCTCGTGATGATGAGGTTTCCTTCAACCTCCTGAGCTCTCAGCCAGTCATTGGGAGCTTGACACCTGATTGATAGAATCTGCCACTGCCTAGAAAAAATGGTTCTTTCCAGCTGTCATGCAAGATCTGGAAATAGCTTTCGGGAGTTCTCCAGCTCTTTATTTCATGGCTCATCAGGCCATTGGCTTCAGAGCTTTCTACCTCTTGCTCTAAGTCAAGATCTGCCTTGACAGGTAGCATCCCCACACACTCCACTTCTTTTAAGCTGATGTTATTTAATCATTTCATTTTCCCTCTCCTCGAGATGTCAATCTGCTCTTTCCATGGAGGCTTCTAGATGCTCTTGTGTTGACCTCTCAGGTGAGCTTTCTTCTTTTCTTTGGCAATATGGATGTCAAATGGGTTTTTTCCTCTCTCTTGAATGTTGAAATGGGCACATGACCTGGCAGCATCCTTCAGTCTTTTCCTGGATCCTTTTGCCTGCTTAGGAATATGATCACTATTCTTTGGTTCTCCTGTTCCCAACTTCTCACCCAACTCCTTCTTTCAGGGACAAGCTGATGCATCATTGATCTTGAGTCTGTCTTCCTGCAGAGATATGGCCTGACTCTTTACAGAGGACACAAATGTCACTATGGTGAACTTGAATCTTTTTTCAGTCTCTCTTGTTAGTCTGAAGTGTGTTTTAGCTTCTTGCACATGTGGCTCAATGGCTTTTTGTGCCTGGTGTAGAGACTGTATCTTTCTTGCTATCTAAGATATCAGCTATTTTTGTTCTGAACAATGAGGGTTTACTTTTCCCCTGTGTGTCACCACAATGCATATGAAGTTCCTCCTCACAAGCTTGAACCCAACCAAGTCATCAACCACTTCTGACTCTTCCTCTTCCTCCACCGTAGGATGAAACTTGCCAAGAGCATTACATTTGACTACTGCAAGTGCTAAATTGCTACTGTCATGTCTCTTATCTCTTGATAAAGAAAATTTTAGTTGGATTACTAAACAATTTTGCCTACAAACAAGAGAACTAGGAATACCTGGACTATCAAAACACACTCCTCCATCTCCCGCTGAAATATAGGGACAGTGAGATTAGGTCATCAGAGGCTTCTGCCATGAAATCCTCCAGTGTCTCGTGGGTTGGACAAGAATACACATCCCCAGCAGAATGACACTTCTCCATAGTGGCCCAGTCTGATGCAGAGGTACCTAGGGCCACCCTGGGCAGTCGGCCCATACCACACCATGAAAACGACGCTTCTAGGTTTTGCCTAGAACCAAACCTGCACTGGGCAACCAGGACAAACTGTGTCTGCTGAGGGTGGGTGGGCAGGCCCAAAGCAATCAAGGATTCTCATATCCTTCCTCATATTTTTGGCTTTTTATTACTTTGACATCTTTATCTGGAACCCAACAAGGACCCTAATGTGTCATGCACACTGTTCACTCAGTCTAGAAAGTGGCTCACTCCATTCACCCCATGTGGGGCATACCCCTGTCTTGTGATCACAGGTCTCTCACTCTAGCGGGTCCAGTACCTGAGGCTGGGCCTGGCTATGATGAGGTGCACAGTGTTCCATGCATATTTGTGGACAGAATCAATGAACAAGCTTTGGAATCAATGAAAGAAGGCCAAAGTCATTCTTTGTCTTCTCTGGAAAATCACATCTAATGGTCTGCAGACCTGGCAAACAGCTTACTAGAAAAATTTCATTCCAGTGAAGGCAAAAAAATAAGTAATGTATTTGAAAAGTGGACTAATGGTGAACATCAAAATACCAACTGCTGTTTCTCTACTAATCATAGCTTTACCCATCTTTGTTCCTCCACAGTTCTAGAGAAAAGTAATGACATTGAATCCTATTACCCCTGCTTCCTGACAGTGCCCAGACCAGATCAGACTCACACTTTCTTGAGTGCCCTGCTCCTGCAACCAAAATCACAAAGCGCAAGCCCAAATTCCATATGAATTCCCTCCTAACTGACAGTGGCTGAGTGGTCCTGTGGTTCCTTTTGTGGTACAGTCCGCCTTGATACAAGTACCAAGAAAATATACTTTGCTTCATCACAGATGTGTTCCTGGTGGTTTTTAACTGAAGGTGTTTGATTGACGGTCCCATTTTCACTGCCTTTATCTTCCTCACAACATTGCTGGGAAAGCGGCATGGAGCTAGAAAACCTATTTTATGCCGGTGTAAGTGATTTGTTCAAATTAACGTAGATACCAAATTCATAGTTATGAGTCAGAACCTCTCAGTCTTCAGCTGCTTCTTCAAGATGGGTCAGTCCACGAAGGCTGCATCCCAGAGTAAAAGGAAGTAGAGATCACTGCAACTGAGGCCAGCTGACTCAGGATTATACTGCCTTCATCAACGAATTAGAAAGTGTTTCTTATTCCTTCTTCCTGAAAGAGTTTACGTAGGATTTACTTTCCTTCTTTCTTCATATTTAATAGAATTCACCAGTGAAACCCATCTGAGCCTAGAATTTTCTTTGTGGGGCAAGTTTTGATAACAAATTAATTTTCTTTGGTAGATAGAGGGTTATTCAGGATTGTCTGTTCAATCTTGTATCATTTTTATTATTACACTTTAAGTATAAAATCTTAATAGAAGAGCACCCTCTGCTGTCATGACAAGAAATAGCACCACAAATTGGGAGACATAATTGCACTTTTGATTTTTCCAGTTACCAGTTAGGGCAAATAAAAATAAAATGAAATCAAGGCATGACAGCATAGTCAACTTAAAGAATTTAACTTCACAAATTTATTGACAAAGTTGTTCACAATCTTTTTTTATGCTTTTGATATCTATTAAGATCAGTTGTGATTTTTTATTCTTGATATTGCTAATTTGTATTTTTTCCATATTTTCTTGATTTGTCTTGCTAGATATTTTAAAACTATATTAATGTTTACATGAACCAACTTTTGCCTTTATTTCCTCATTTTTTAGCTTTCTATGCCATAAATTTTTGCTCTGATCTTTATTTCCTTTCTTCTGCTTACTTAAATTTCAGCATATTTTTCTAGTTTTATAAAATGAATAATTAATTTATCTCATATCTTTATTCCACTCTAATATAAACATTTAAAGCTTTAATTTTTTTTTGTGAGAGCTGCTTTAGCTATGCCTATCTCCAAAATGTAAACGTTTCATTCTCATTATGTCTCAGAGGAAAATAATTTCTAATTTCTCCTATGGCTTCTTTGTGGGTTTTCTACAAGTGACTTGCTTAAATGTGAAAAATATCCTGGTATCCAGTTAAATTACTTGGAAGTAGTTGGTTTTTTCTCGGGTCTCGCTTTTATGTGCAGTCCAGAGCACTGCTCTGTCCCAAGCTCATGGTTCTCCTCCATTGAGCGGTTTCCCCAAAGCTCCATGAATTAAGAGTTTTCCTAGCTGGTTGGTGGGTAAAAGCACTGTTCTTAGACTTATGTGACTGCTGAACACTATTCACTCTAATCTTTTTGGATTTTTTTTTTCCTCACTTTGGGCAAAATCCTCACAAACCTGCATGAAGAGTTTTGAATGCTGAAAGATCTCTAAAATCCTCTCTCTGCGTAGTGCTCTCTGCTGTGGCACTCTTTCCTATAAATGCTAAACACCCATGTCTCCAGGACCTGCCTGCTCTATCCCCTCAACTCAGGGCATCCAATGCATTTCATCTCATTTTCTGTTTCTGAACTTCGACCTGAAAACTGTCTCAAGGAAGTGAGCTGGGGGTATCTTAAGGCTCCCTTAGTTTGTTTATAGTCTCTCCATTCTCCTTTGCCTGATGTTCAATGTCTTAAAAACCATGGCTTCATTTATTTTATAGTTTCAGATGTCAATGAATAGTAGTGGTTGTGTACACATAAACTTTTTCTTTTTACCAAAACTGGTGGTGGACTGGATTTGCTCTGTGGCCTGTGGTTTTCTAACTCATGAACTAGAGCAACCTGAATCTAGGTTATATATTGGATTCTCAAGAAAGATAGTTTTAGAAAAATGGTTTTCATCATTACTAAATTGTTGGAAAGTATCTAAGTTCTATCTCTGCAGATTGT
>NW_016107412.1:3402885-3417009 GCF_001604975.1 Cebus imitator
AGGAACTGTGATCCCCTGTAGAGGGAGAGGCGTTCTGAGTTTGGTTATTCTCAGCCTTTTTAGGCTGTTTTCTTCCCTTCGTTATAGATTTATCCATCTGGGGTCTTTATAATCACCATCTTTATAGTTAGGCTTCTGAATGGACGTCCAACTTGTTGATTCCCGGTGCTAGAATCTGAGCAACCCACTGCTCCGGCCAAAACGGCGGCTTTAAGATTGACGGTGATTTTCTGACTCTGCACCAAGAACCGCGGCACCAAGGCAGCGGCAAAACCGCCTCACCGGCCTCAAGAGTCACGCTGGCGACACGTGGGGCTCCTCCGCTGGGAATCTCCTGGTGTGTGAGCAACAAAAATTGATCTGAAAGTGTGGCGTCCTCTCGTTCCCTGCTCTTTCAGTGGGAGCTGCAATCCCGAGCTGCTAGTGATCAGCCATCTTGGATCTCTCTCCCTCTTAATATTAATAAATATTAATAAATATTTATTAAGATTGTAGGTGGTGAATTTTTAAAAATTAGAAAAAAGAAGTGGGACTAAAATTCAGGGTTCTATCACATAATCTTTTTTTAAATTACACTTGCCATATAAAATTGTTTTGAGGGAAGTGATTTTTTTTATACAGAGTCTCATTCTGTTGCCTGAGCTGAAGTGTCATGTCATGATCATGGCTACCTGCAGCCTTGACCTCCCAACCTCAAGTGACCCTCCCACCTCAGTCTCCTGAGTAACTGAGGCCACAGGCGCAAGCCATCACACCTGGCTAACTTTTTAATTCTTTGCAGAGACAGGCTCTCCTTATGTTGCCCAGGTTAAGTAATTATTTTTGTGAGTCTCAGTGTTTTTAATTGGGATATAGAATGACATGAACTGTATTGATCACATACAAAGGTCTCAGGGAGAGAAAAATCCGAAGAGAAAAATCAGATGTAAGCACAAAGAACATTTATATTTTCTCTCCGTAATTCCCATGATACTGGGTTTAAGTGAAAAGTTGGCTATTCGTACTTTGATTTCACTTTATTTTTATTTGCCATAACTGGTAACTGGAAAAATTAAAAATGCAGTTGTCTTCTCATTTGTATTGATATTTCTTGTCAAGACAGCAGAGGGTGCTCATCTATTAAGATATAATAATCTCTAGGCAATCTGTGTAAGATGTTTACTGGGAAGCAAGAAACATATTTTAATAAAATTATCATCTTTATGTTTTATTCAATTTGTGTTTTCCAAGGAGGTCATTTCTTGAATGTAAGTATTACAAGTTGTATTTCTGTTTATTCAATCATCTTCGAAAGCAGGATAAAAGCTGTTCCCAGAAAGACAATCTCTTCACATACACATAGAAAATTGGTAAAGAACACAAGAAGGAACATAAAAAGTCAATTGAAATATCACCAAAATTTGCCAAATAATTTTGCAGAGCCAGTTGAAAGAGTTTTTCTTTTGGAAAGCCTGAAACATAAAAAGTAGAGAAAAGAACACAATGAGCTCAATAGCCCTGCCACTTCTCCACTGTTTTCTCTCCCCTGTTCCCCAGTGTACACTGGATGATTTTGAACCGAGTTCTAACCACCATATTCAGTTCTACCATAAATTATGTGTGTATCTAAAAAAGATAAGAATATTTTCAAATATCAAGTTATCACTTTCTCATAATTTTTTACACTGATTAGTTCAATGAATCTAGAAGAAGAGGTGCACATTACACTTGATTATTATGTCTCTGGAGTCACTTTTATAGAACACTTTTCTTTGTTTTCCTTGCCTTTTTTTAAGAAATTAATTTTACTTTGTTGGGGCTTGCTACTCAAAGTATGGTTGATGGACCAGCAGTATCAACAACTACTCAGAGATTGTTACAAAAAAAGAATTTCAAGCACCACCTACATTGCTAAATCAAAATGTGTATTTTAATAAGATCCTTGGGCAATTCATGGTCATGTTAAAGTTGAGAAGCATTCTTGTCATTTCTTACAGGCTAGATTTTGCAGATTGCAAATCCGTGAAGTCACTTTGCATTTTCCTCTGTCTCTTCATTTTCTCTTGTTATCAAGTCTAGAGGATTGATAGGATTCAAGTTTACTTTCTTGGCAGAACATCTTCCTAAGGTTTGTGTACTTTTACTGTGAGGAGACCTATGTCTAGTTTTATATCTTTTTATGATGTTATAGCCCTTGATGACTAATGCCTTTGTCTAGTAGTTTTTTAAGGGTTTTCAAAAGAGTGACATGCTAATCTGTCATCCCTTCTTCTTTTATTAACTTAGATAATTTTATGAAGAGAAAATTTTTTTTAATCTACCATTTTATTGCATTTGAGCTAAATTCACACAGAAAATATAGGTTACAAATTTAACCCCCACTGTTTTTTTTAACCGGTTTCACTGGGTCCTCAAGTATGTTACAAAGGTGCCCTAAAGATTTTGTTTGCTTCTGAAGTATAATTATGAACTTGTGGAATTTTTTAAATACTTGATAGTTTTAATTTATCACAGTTGTTATTCTTTCCAGTTCTTAGTTTGTCTCATCTTTCACTGTTGGGATGCACTTCATGCTGGCTCCTGATTCCTTTAGACATGATCATGACCCCAACAGTCTTGAGTAGCTCTCTGTTATCACAAATCACTCCCAGTTTATCTTGTACATTTCCTCTTCCAGTCCTGGATTCAACCATTTTCCAATAACCTTTGGCTTGAGTTAGTGGGAAATGATATTTAAAGACAGGATCATCTGTGCATTAATGGTATTCATTGCTACTGAATAGTCACTGGCCACGGTGTCTAGAATGTCAGTGAACAGAGCTAAGAAATTCATATTTTTAACATTTATGTTATGAGATTACACCAAAAATTTCAAGTTCAAATTTGTAAATACAGAATTTTGGGTTAATTTCTCTGATTTTATAATTATATTTCTTTTTATTATGAAAATCTTAATTCCTGATGTAATGGTAATGGCATTACTTATAGTTTTATCTTACTACACTGAAAACCAGTAAAGCAACACAAAACTATTACTAATGATATAACCAGTGAAAACATGTTTTAGGTTTTGGGGAGGAGAGTTGGTTTGCAGTTATTTGTTCTAAAGATATATTTCACTAAGAGCATACAACTTGTCAAATTACCCTTCTTCAAAGTAACCTGAAAGAATTCCTGTTCATATGTTTAATCCAACAACTCAGTATGGAGTTACATTTATTTGTGTCATTTTGCTTTCTATTTTTAGGAAATTTTTAATATTCATTTTGATGTAATCTTATTTTATAATTACATATATTCATTGTTTCACAGTCAAATCTATAAAACAACATATATTCCGAGGAATGCAATTGTGAGAATCTATTTTATTTGAATAGGTATTTGGGGAACAGGTGGTGTTTGGTTACATGAATAAGTTCTTTAGTGTTGATTTCTGAGATTTTGGTGCACGTGTCACCTGAGCAGTCTACACTGTATTCAGTGTGTAGTCTTTTATCCCTCATCCCCTTCCTACTTTTCTCCCCTAGTTCCCAAAGTTCACTGTATCATTCTTATGCCTTTGGATTCTCATACCTTAAGTCCTACTTATGAGTGAAAATATATGGTGTTTGATTTTCCATTCCTGACTTATTTCACTTAGAGTAATGGTCTGCCATTCCATCCAGCTTACTGCAAATGCCATTATTTCATTCTTTGGTATGGCTGAGTAGTATTCCATGGCGTGTGTATGTGTGTGTGTGTGTGTGTGTGTGTGTGTGTGTACATCCACACACACACATATATATGTATATATATGTTGTGTATACATATATGTATGTGTATATATATATATATGTGTGTGTGTGTGTGTGTATATATATATATATATATATATATATATATATATATATATAAAACATGTCCTTTATTCACTCATTGATTGATGGGCATATCAGAGGCTTCCATATTTTTGCAATTATGAATCATGCTACTACAAACATGCATGTGCAAGTATCCTTTTCCTATAATGACTTCTATTCCTCTGGGTGGCTACCCAGTAGTGAGACTGCTGGATCAAATGGTAGATTTATTTATAGTTCTTGAAGAAATTTCTACACTGTCTTCCATAGTGGTTGTACTGGTTTACATTCCTACCAACAGTGTAAAAGTGTTCTCTCTTCACCACATCCATGCCAACCTCTATTATTTTTTTATTTTTTTTATTATGGCCATTCATGCAGGAGTAAGGTGGTATTGCATGTGAATTTGATTTGCATTTCCCTGATAAGTAGTGATGTTGGGCATTTTTTTCATAAGTTCGTTGACCATTTATATATCTACTTTTGATAACTGTCTATTGATGTCCTTAGCTCACTTTTTGATGGGATTTTTTTTTTCCTTGTTGATTTGAGTTTGTTGTAGATTCTGGATATTAGTCCTTTGTCAAATGTATAGATTGTGAAGATTTTCTCCTATTCTGTGGATTATCTGTTTACTCTGCTGATTATTTATTTTGCTGTGCAGAAACTTTTTAGTTTAGTTAAGTCCCTTCTATTTATCTTTGTTTTAGTTGCATTTGTTTTGGGGCTCTTGGTCATCAAATCTTTGCCTAAGCCAATGTCTACAAGGGTTTTTCTGATGTTATCTTCCAGAATTTTTGTGGTTTCAGGTCTTAGATTTAAATCCTTGATCCATCTTGAGTTGATTTTTGAATAAGGTGAGAGATGAGGATCCAGTTTCATTCTCCTACATTTAGACAGCCAATTATCCCAGCACCATTTGTTGAAAAGTGTCCTTTCCCCATTTTATGTTTTTATTTACTTTGTCAAAGGTCAGTTGGCTGTAAGCATTTGAGCTTATTTCTGGGTTCTCTGTTCTGTTCCGTTGGTCTATGTGCTTATTTTTTATACCAGTACCATGATGTTTTGGTGACTATGACCTTATAGTATAGTTTGAAGTAGGGTAATGTACTGCCTCTAGATATGTTCTTTGTGCTTGATCTTGTTTTGGCTGTGCAGGCTCTTCTTTGGTTCCATAAGAATTTAGGATTTTTTATTCAAGTTCTGTGAGGAATGATTGTGGTATTTTGATGGGAATTACATTGAATTTGTAGATTGCTTTTGGGAGTATGGTCATTTTCACCATATTGATTCTACACATCCATGAGCATGGGATGTGTTTCCATTTGTTTGTGTCATCTATGATTTCTTTCAGCAGTGTTTTGTAGTTTTCCTTGTAGCAGTCTTTCACCTCCTTGGTTAAGTATATTCCTAAGTTTTTTTTTTGTTTTGTTTTGTTTTTTCAGCTCTTGTAAAAGGAGCAGAGTTCTTGATTTTATTCTCATCTTGGTCATTTATTCCTTCAAATATGTTTTCCAAACTTTTAGATTTCTCTTTTTCCTTGGGAACACTAATTATTTTTAAATTTGATTATTTAACATAATCCCAAACTTCTTGGAGGTCCTTTTCAGTTTTTAAAATTCTGTTCTCTTTGTCTTTGTCAGATTGTGTTAAGTTCTTTCTTCTGTTTGCTCAATTCTATTGTAGAATTTTTCCAGTGCATTTTGTGATTCTCTAAGTACGTCCTTCATTTCCAGAAGTTGTGAATAGAAGTAAATGCTATTTACTTCACTGAAGATTTTTTTTCCATTTATATCCTGTATAATTTTGTTTGTTTTTTTAAGTTGGACTTTACTTTTCTCTGGTACCTCTTCAAATGGCTCAGGAGTTGACCTTACAAATTCTTTTTCTGGCAACTTAGAGATTTCATCTTGGTTTGGATCTATTGCGGGTGAGCTAGTGTGATCTTTTAGGGGCATTATGGAATCTTTTTTGTCATATTACCAGAATTTTCTGGTTCCTTCTCATTTGAATAGACTATGTAAGAAGGAAGATCTGGAACTCAAGGGCTGCTTTTCAGATTCTTATGTCCCATGGGATGCTCCCTTGATGCAGGGCTCTCCACTTCCCCTAAAAATTGGACTTCCTGAGAACTGAACTGCAGTGGTTATTTTCTCTTCTGGAACTACCCACCCAGCAGAGCTACTGCACTCTGGGCTGGTACTGGGGAATGTCTGCAAAGAGTCCTATGATGTGATCCATCTGCAGGTTTCTCTGCTGTGGATACCAGCACCTACTCTGATGGAGGTAATAGAGGAGTGAAGTGAAGTTTTACGAAGAGACATAAAACTCACTTGGTTTTGTTTGTTAAGTGTGCTGTTTTACTGTTGGTTAGCCTCCTGTCCCAAGGTGGTGCTTTCAAGAGGGCATCAGCTGCAGTAGTAGAGGAAGGATAGGTGGTGGGGGGATCATAGCACTTACAGGAGATTATGTCCTTTGTCTTGGGCTACCAGGGTGGCTACAGAAAGATCATTAGGTAGGGGCAGGGTTAGGCATGTCTGAGCTCAGACACTCCTCGGGCAGGTCTTGCTGTGGCTTCTGTGGAGGATGATAATGTTCCATAGTTCTCAGGCCAATGAAAATGTCCCGAGGGGGATTATGGCTGCCTCTGCTACTTCACACAGGTTGCCAGGGAAGTGGGAGAAAGCTGGCAGCCATAGGCCTTTCCCAGCTCCCACGTAGCCCATAGCCCGAAAGGGGGTCCCACTCCCACTGTGCCTCCTCAACAGCACTGAATTTATTTCCAGGCAGCCAGTGAGCAGAGCTGAGAACTTGCACCAGGCTACCAGCCTCCTGGCTGAGAAAGAAAGCAGATGCACATGTTTCCTCAGCTGTCCCTTGGAACCTGCAGCGGTCATCCAGCTCCTTCAAAAGGTCTGTGGATTCCCTCAGCTTCCCTGCTTATGTTCCTGTGGTAGTTCTTGGAACAAAAATTCACGATGTGATCTCCATGCTGCTCTGTTGGTTTGAGTGGAAGCTGCAAATTAGTCCTGCCTCTTATTCCGCCATTTTCCCCAACATTCCAGGAATCTATTTTTTAAAATCATAACCTAAGTTGATTTCACAATACAGAACAATAGTTTAATCAGGTCAAAACTGTACATGTTATAAGACAAAATGCAGCCAAAATATAAAACCTGGCCTTTTTTCTTACTCCCTAAAATGAGACAGAGGACAGCTAAATTTATTTTCTGAAATATACTTTATTGATTTTAGGAAATGCTTGTTATGTGTAATTTACACATGATCTTTTGCTAAGTTGCATACAAACTATTGCACTTAGTGTGAACAATCCTGCCACATTGTCAGGCATTTAGTTCATGAAGGGAAAAGAGATAAATGTGTATATTTTATGTGGGGCAAATGATTTTATCTTTTTATGCTTGAATAAGCTTTTACTTAAATATTTTATTATTATTATTGAGTCTGGGTCTCACTTATCATCAGGCTGGGGTGCAGTGGCATGAGCACAGCTCACTGCAGCCTTGACCTCTCAGGCTCAAGCAGTCCTCTCACCTCAGCCTCCCAAGTAGCTGGGACCACAGGCATGTGCCATCATGCCCAGCTAATTTTGCTTATTTTATTTTATTTTTTTGTGGAGATGAAATATCACTATATTGCCCAGGCTGGTCTCAAAATCCTGGGCTCAAGTGATCCACCTGCCTCAGCCTCCCAAAGTACTAGGATTACAGGTGTGAGCCACCATGTCTGCCTATTTTTTTATTTTTATTTTTAAAGTTGCTACTCTTTTATTCTTCTCGTTATGTGTTGATATGGTTACTCTGTCTTTCCACACCCCGATCTCATGTTGAATTATAATCTGCAGTGTTGGAAGTGGGGCCTAATGGAAGGTAATTGGATCACCGGGTGGTTACTCATGGCTTCTCAATACCATCCCCCTTGGTACTGTCATTGTAATAGTGAGAGAGTTCTCACAAGATCTGGTTGTTTAAAAGTGGGTAGCGCCTCCCCACTCTCTCTCTTCCCCCTGCTCCTGCCATTTAAGATGCCTGCTTTCTATTTCCTTCCACCATGAGCAAAAGCTCCTGAAGGCATCCCCAGAAGCAGACGTTGCCATGCTTCCCATATAGTCTGTGTAGAACCAGCAACTACTTAAACTTCTTTTCTTTATAAATTACCAAGTCTCATGTATTTCTTCATAGCAGCATGAGAATGAACTAATACACACTTTATGTGTAGAAATGTTTACTTTTATTTTACTCTATTATTTTTTATTGTGGTAAGAACACTTAACATGAGATCGACCCTCTGAGCAGATTTTTAAGTGTACAATACAGTAATCATTAACTATTGGCACATTACTGTACAACATATTGCTAGAACTTACCTTGCAAACTAAAACTTTATACGTGTTAAACAGAAATTCCTCATTTCCCTCCTTCCCCTACTCACTGGCAATCACCATTCTATTCTCTATTTCTATGTGTCTAATCATATTAGATACTTCATATAAGTGGAAATATGCTACATTTGTGTGACTGGCTTGTTTCACTTAGCATAACATCTTCCAGGTTCATCCATATTGTTGCATATGGCAGTTCTTCCTTTTTTTTTTTTTTGCAAGTCTGAATTATATTCCATTGGATGTACATATTATTTTCTTTTTCCATTCATTTGTCAATGAACATTTAGGTTGTTTCCCGAACTTGGCTATTGTGAATAGTGCTGCAATGAACATGAATGTACATATATACTTTCCAGATCCAGATTTCAATTTCATTGAATTTATCCCTAAAGATGAGATGGTCAAATCATATGGTAGTTCTATTTTTACTTTTTTGAGGAAACATATTATTTTTTATTGCAGTTGCACTATTTTACATTCCCACCAATAGTACATGTGTTCCAATTTTTCTACATCCTTGCTAAAACATGTTTTAAATATATATATTTAAATTTAAATATATATATATTTCTATAATAGTTATCTTAATAGATGTGAGGTGATATCTCCTTGCAGTTTTGATTTGCATTTCTCTGATAATCAGTGATACTGATAATATTTATATATATCTGTTGCCATTTGTATGTCTTTTTTGAATAATTGTATATTCAAGCCCTTTTCCCAGCTTTAATTGTTTTTGTTTGTTTCATTTGTTTTTGCTATTGAGTTGCAATGATTTCATGAGTATAACACAAAAACACAAGTAGCAAAAGTGAAAATAGATAAGTGAAACAGCACCAAACTGAAAATTTTCTGCACAGCCAAGAAAATAATCAACACAGTAGAAACTAGCCTATGGAGTGGGAGAAAATATTTGCAAAACATAATCTGAGAAGAGGTTAGTATTCAAAATACACAAGGAGTTCCTACAACTCAATAGCAAGACAACACTAAATAATCCAATCTAAAAACAGGCAAAGAACTTGCACATACTGGAGATATGAATATTTCCCATGCTAGCAATGTGATTATGATTCATATTTGAATAGCATTTATGAAATAGTATTCATATTTTTAGTAATTGGTAATTTTTTCTCCATTAAAGTGAGAAAAATGTATCAGATGATCTTTCAAGTTCTTTTCATCACTGAAATCCTCTTTTGTTTTACATGTAGGTAGGTAGTCTCCAAAAATGGCCTCCATCAATTCCTTCCCTCTCTGCACATGCATGCTGCTCTTCACACTGAGACGGGGTCTATGCTCCTTTAATGCTTCTCTGCCTAAATCTGGGCTAGCTTTGGTGACTTGCTTAGCCAACAGCAATTCGTGGAACTCTCAAGTCTAGGTCATGAGAAACTTCACCATTTTCATCTATATTTCTTGGAACACTAGCCCTGGAGGAAGACAGACTCCATATAAAAACTCAGTTATCCTGAGGAAGCCCAAGTAGGCTACACAGAGCAAACACATGGAAAAACAAAGTATCCAGCCAGCCCTAATCTGTCCCTGTTATCTCAACCAAAGTACCACAGATTTGAGTGAAAAAAGCCTTCATATCAATTCAATAAGCCTTCAGGTGACTCCATTCCCAGCTACTATCTGATTGCAAACACATGAAATAATTGTTCACCTGATTCTGGTGAACTACAGAAACAGAAGAAAAAATAATACATTGATGCTTTAAGCACTAACATTTAGGGTGAAATCTGTACAGCAGTACACAGCCAAAATAGCATGTAATCATTGCAATCAGAAAAGTAACCTAAACACAGAGAAGGCAAAACTAATTTTGACTGCAGAGAATGGTGATTTTTTATTGAACAAGTTTTTGAGTTAGGTCTTAAAGGATAAGAAAACATCTTAAAGAAAAATATGGGGCCAGGAATATATACAGAATATCTGGGGAGAGCTTATTATCAAGAGTATTTTAATTTATAATTTAAATATGAAACTATATTTCATATAGTTTCATTAAAAAGAAGATATCACTAAAATAAAAATAAAACTCAATAAAAGGAAATATAGTCTAATTACGTATGTATATCCTTATGGTGGATGTGACATTAACAAAGAACAGCATTTGGAGTACTCACTGGAGAGGATTCTCTACATAACTTTCAAATAGTTTATTCATTCATAGTTTCCTCTAGCTCCTCCCCTTTATGCGAGTCAGTAACAGAAACTCTTTTAAATAAAATAATTTAAGTTCTGGGATACATGTACAGGACGTGCAGGTTTGTTACATAGGTAAATGTGTGCCATGGTGGTTTGCTGCACCTATCAACCCATCACCTAGATTTTAAGCCCAGCAATGCATTAGCTATTTTTCTTGATGTTCTCCCTTCCCCTACCTCACACTCCTGTTAGGCCCCAGTGTCCATGAGTTCTCATTGTTCAGCTCCCACTTATAAGTGAGAAGATGTGGTATTTGGTTTTCTGTTCCTGTGTTAGTTTGCTGAGGATAATGGGTTCCAGCTCCATCTGTGTCCCTGCAAAGGACATAATCTTGATCCTTTTTATGGCTGCATAGTATTCCATGGTGTATATGTACCACATTTTCTTTATACAGTCTATTGTTGATGGGCATTTGGGTTGATTCCATGTCTTTGCTATTGTGAATAGTGCTGCAATAAACATACATGTGTATGTGTCTTTATAATAGAATGATTTATATTTCTCTGGGTATATGCCCATAATGGGATTGCTGGGTCAAATGGTATTTCTGATTCTAGATCTTTGAGGAATCCCCACACTGTCTCACACAATGGTTGAACTAATTTACATTCCCATCAAGAGTGTAAAAGTGTTCCTATTTCTCCAGACCCTCACCAGCATCCGTTGTTTTTTGACTTTTTAATAATCACTATTCTGATTCACATGAGATGGTGTCTTATTGTGGTTTTGATTTGCTTTTCTCTAATGATCAGTGATGTCAAGATTTTTTTCATATGTTTGTTGGCCCTATAAATGTCTTCTTTTGAGAAGTGTCCTTTCATGTCCTTTGACCACTTTTTAATGAGGTTGCTTGTTTTTTTCTTGTAAATTTGTTTAAGTTCCTTGTAGATTCTGGATATTAGGCCTTTGTGAGATGTATAGATTACAAAAAAGTTTATCCCATTCTGTAGGTTTTATGTTCACTCTGATGATGATTTGTTCTGCTGTGCAGAATCTCTTTAGTTTAATTAATCCCATTGGTCAATTTTTGCTTTTTTTGCAATTGCTTTTGATGTTTTTGTGATTAATCTTTGCCCGTGCCTATTTCCTGAATGGTTTTGCTTAGATTTTCTTCTAGGGCTTTTATGGTTTGGGGTTTTACATTTCAGTCTTTAATCTATATTGAGTTAATTTTTGTGTAAGGTGTAAGGGAGGGGTCCAGTTTCAATGTTCTGCATATGGCTAGCCAGCTTTCCCAGGACTGTTTATTAAATAGGGAATCCTTTTCCTATTGCATGTTTTTATCAGGTTTGTTGAATATCATATAGTTGTAGATGTGCAGTCTTACTTATGAGGTCTTTATTGTGTTCCATTGGTCTAAGTGTCTGTTTTTGTACCAGTACCATGGCTGTTTTTGTTACCGTAGCCTTGTAGCATAGTTTGAAGTCAGGTAGTGTGATGCCTCCAGCTTTGTTCTTTTTGCTTCTGCTTGAACAGACACTCTTTACATAGGTTTAAAGTACAGGGACTCTACTTTATAAACCTGATACATAGAGAATAGTTTTTTGCATGCTTTATAAACCTGATACATAGATAATAAGTTGCTTATATTTGGGAAAACAATTGATGAGTCTGATTGGTTCCAAAAAAACACAATTCTATCTCTGCCTGTACTAAGACATAAGAGAAAATCTTATTCATTTTTGTTTTATTTTATTTTAGCTTATCAGTGTATAATGAACAGTAAATGCTGTTATGTAACATGATTTATATTGGCTAAATATTATCCTATCCCTGTGCCTTTATCATTTGACCATTACACTTTAGAGGTACATTTAGGTTATTAATTATTCTTTCTTTTAAATAATTTTTGGTGACCATCCTTATGGTAAATTCGTTGTTCATATTCAAGACGTTTTTGTTCAAGGAATGAATAGGTAATCTTTAGTGTACTTTTTAACCCTGATTATGATAAGAAATAGAATGATAAAATTGGCCGTAGCTGAGGATAGACAATTTAAGACATGTAACGCCCTGACTTTCCCCTAATTATTATTTCTCTTCAACCAGGCTTCCAGTACAAGTATTGCAAATTGTAGAATAAGAAACAAGTTTCAAAGAGCTAAATGTCAAAATTTCTAGATTAGAGATGTCTATAATCCAGATTCAAATATAACAGTGATCCTGGGTTACTTTTAGGTAGCTTAGCCAAGTTATTCTGAAACTGTATTCTATAAAATCATCAACTGGATGCTTGTTTATGGTCTAAGTTCTTGAGGGATCACTGATCCCACAGAAATACCAACTACCATCAGAGAATACAATAAACAACTCTATGCAAATCAACTAGCCAATCTAGAAGAAATGAGTAAATTCCTGGACACATACACCCTCCCGAGACTAAACCAGAAAGAAGTTGATGCCCTGAACAGACCAATAACAAATTCTGAAATTGAGACAGTAATTAATAGCCTACCACAAAAATCCCAAGACCAGATGGATTCACAGCTAAATTCTATGAGAAGTACAAAGAGGAGCGGGTACCATTTTATCTGAAATGATTTCAAACAATAGAAAAAGAAGGAATCCTCCCTAACTCATGTTATGAGGCCAACATCATCCTGATACCAAGACCTGGCAGAAACACACACACACAAAAAAAAAAAAAAAAAAAAAAAAAAAAAAAAAAAAAAAAAAAAAAAAAAAAAAAAAAAAAAAAAAAAGGAAAATTTCAGACTAATACCCCTGATGAATATCAGTGTGAAAATCCTCAATAAAATATTGGCAAACCAAATCCAGCAGCACATCAAAAAGCTTATCTACCATGATCAAGTTGGTTTCAACCCTGGGATGCAAGGCTGGTTCAACATATGTAAATCAATAAATGTAATCCATCACATAAACAGAACCAATGATAAAAATCATGTGAGTTTCCTAATAGATGCAGAAAAGGCCTTTGATAAAACTCAATACCCCTTAATGCTAAAAACTATCAATAAACTAGGTATTGATGGAACGTATCTCAAAATAATCAGAGCTATTTATGACAAACTCACAGCCAATATCATACTGAATGGGCAAAAGGTGGAAGCATTCCCTTTAAAAACTGGCACAAGACAAGGATGCCCTCTCTCACCACTCCTATTCAACATAATATTGGAAGTTCTGGCCAGGGCAATCAGGCAAGAGAAATAAATAAGAGGTATTCAAATAGGAAAAGAGGAAGTCAAATTGTCTCTATTTATAGATGACATAATTGAATATTTAGAAAATTCCAGCATCTCAGCCCAAAATCTCCTTAAGCTGATAAGCAACTTCAGCAAAGTCTCATGATACAAAATCAATGTGCAAAAATCACAAGTATTCCTATACACCAATAATAGACAGACAGCCAAATCATGAGTGAACTCCCATTCATAATTGCTACAAACATAATAAAATACCTAGGAATACAACTTACAAGGGATGTGAAGGACCTCTTCAAAGAGAACTACAAACTACTGCTCAAAGAAATAAGGGAGGGCACAAAAAAATGGAAAAATATTCCATGCTCATGGATAGGAAAAATCAATAGCGTGAAAATGGCCATACTGTCCAAAGTAATTTGTAGATTCAGTGCTATCCCCATCAAGCTACCACTGACTTTCTTCACAGGATTAGAATAAATGATGTTAAATTTCAAATGGAACAAAGAGCTCATATAGCCAA
>NW_016107412.1:3422396-3505785 GCF_001604975.1 Cebus imitator
CCGGCTAATTTTTTGCATTTTAGTAGAGATGAGGTTTCACCATGGCCAGGATGGTCTCGATATCCTGATCTCATGATCCGCCTGCCTCTGCCTCCCAAAGTTCGGGGATTACAGGTGTGAGCCACTGCACCTGGCCTTAGCCAAGACAATCCTAAGCAAAAAAGAAAAAAGCTGGAGGCATCACACTACCTGACTTCAAACTATACTACAAGGCTACAGTAACCAAAACAGCATGACACTGGTACCAAAACAGAGATATAGACCAATGAAACAGAACAGAGACCTCAGAAATAATGCCACACATCTACAACCATCTGATCTTTGACAAACCTGACAAAAGCAATGGGGAAAGGATTCCCTATTTAATAAATGGTGTTGGGAAAACTGGCTAGCCATATGCAGAAAACTGAAACTGTTCCCCTACCTTACACCTTATACAAAAATTAACTCAAGATGGATTAAAGACTTAAATGTAAAACCTAAAACCATAAAAACTCTAGAAGAAAACCTAGACAATACCAGTCAGGACATAGGCATGGGCAAAGACTTCATGGCTAAAACACCAAAAGCAATGGCAACAAAAGCCAAAATTGACAAATGAGATCTAATTAAACTAATGAGCTTCTGCACAGCAAAAGCAACTATCATTAGAGTAAACAGCCAACCCACAGAATGGGAGAAAATTTTTGCAATCTATCCGACAAAGGGCTAATATCCAGAATCTACAAAAAACTTAAATTTACAAGAAAAAACAACCCTATCAAAAAGTGGGCTAAGGATATGAGCAGACATTTCTCAAATGAAGACATTTATGCTGCCAACAAACATATGAAAAAAAGCTCATCATCACTGGTCATTAGAGAAATGCAAATCAAAACCAAAATGAGATACCATCTCACACCAGTTAGAATGGGGATCATTAAATGGTCAGCAAACAACAGATGCTGGAGAGGATGTGGAGAAATAGGAAAGCTTTCACACTGTTGATGGGAATGTAAATTAGTTCAACCATTATGGAAGACAGTGTGGTGATTCCTCAAGGATCTAGAACCAGAAATACCATTTGACCCAGCAATCCCATTACTGAGTATATACCTAAAGGACTATAAATAACTCTACTATAAAGACATATGCACACATATGTTTATTGCAGCACTAATTCACAATAGCAAAGACTTGGAATCAGCCCAAATGCCTATCAATGATAGACTGGATAAAGAAAATGTGGCACATATACACCATGGAATACTATAAAAAGTGATTTCTAGATTACTATAAAAAGGACGTAGTCATGCCCTTTGCAGGGACACGGATAAAGCTGGTAACCATCATTTTCAGCAAACTAACACAAGAACATAAAACCAAACACTGCATGTTTTCACTCATAAGTGGGAGTTGAACAATGAGAACACATGGACACAGGGAGGGGAACATCACACACTGGGGCCTGTTGAGGGGTGGGGTGCTAGGGGAGGGAAAGCATTAGGAGAAATACCTAATGCAGATGACGGGTTCATAGGTGCAGCAAACCACCATGGCACATGTTTATCTATGTAACAAACCTGCACCTTCTGCATATGTACCCCAGAACTTAAAGTATAATTAAAAAAGAAATCACTAAATCTGAAGATAAGAGAGAAAATAAAAAATGACAAGGAAAGCCAGGTGGCTTACACCTGTAATACCAGCACTTTGGGAGGCCAAGGTAGGTAGACCTTGAGGACCAGAGATAGAGACTATCCTGGCAAACATGGTGAAACCCTGCCTCTAATAAAAATATAAAAAATTAGCCAGGCATGGTGGCACTTGCCTCTAATCCCAGCTACTCAGGTGGCTGAGGCAGGGGAATCGCTTGAACCTGGGAAGTGGAGGTTGCAGTGAGCCAACATTGCGCCACTGCACTCAAGCCTCCTGGGCAACAGAGTGAGGCTCTGTCTTAAATAAATAAATAAATAAATAAATAAATAAATAAATGGCTAGAAGAATAGCACCTCAGGGACCTATGAGACTACAACAACAGGTCTAATAGTACTGTCATCAAAGTCCAAGAAGGAGAGAAGAAAGAAAAAACGGCTGAAAAGATATTCAAAGAAATAATGGCTAATAATTCTCAAATTTGGCAAAAGCCATAAACCAACAAATTCCACAAACTTCTGAACAATAATGACAAAGTAAATATTTTGAAAGGGAGAGAAAAGTGATAGCTTTCTTTTAGGAGGAAAGATAATTAGGATGATAACAAATTTCTCATCACAAACCATGGAGGTCAGAAAAAAGTGGCACAGAATTTTTTAAGTGCTAAAAAAAACCTGTTAATCCTAAAATCTGTATCCAGTTAGAACACTTTTACTAATTAAGAGGAAATCAAGACATTTTCATTGATGCAAAGACAATTTGTTACTAGTAAACTTATTATAGAAGAATGGTTAAAGAAAGTTCTTCAAACAGAAGAAAAATAAAAAGAAAAGTAGATATTAGAACATCATGGGGAAAAAAATAAAGAGAAAAAGTAAAAATGAATTTCCTTTTCTCTTAAGGTTTCTAAAGTATGTTTAATCATTGAAGCAATAATTATAATGCTGTTCAATGTGGTTCACACTGTACATAGAGGATATATTTTAGACAATTATAAGTGTGAGAGGGTAAAGAAAATTAAGGTTTTCATATTTCATTTGAGTTGGTAAACTGTTGATACCAATAAGCTGTGACAAAATATGTATATAAAATATTATATCTAAAACATTATAGAAAAATCAAAATAAAATCCCAAAAAATATTCAATTTAATTAACTTACAGAAAGGCATCAAAAACAAAACAGAAAAATGAAAAATAAAACAAACAGAAGACAAAAAATAAAATGCAGATTTAAGGCCTAACATACGTATCCTTGCATTAAGTATAAATGGCCTAAATACACTAATTAAAATGTAGAGGTTGACAGAATGGATTTAAAAACATGATCCTACTATGTGTAGTCTACAGGAAACTCACATCGAATATAAAGATAAAAGCAAGTTGAAAGAGAGAGGATGGAAAAATACACACAACACAGACATTAATCGAAAGATATCAGGAGGGACTAAATTAATAATGTAGACTTTAAAATAAATAAAATTACCAGAAAGAGAGGGACCTTACATAATGATAGAAAGGTGAATCTACCAAGAAGACGTACAGCCCTAAATGCAGTAAACATCAGAGTTATAATATACATGAAGCAAATCTGATACAACTTGAAGAAAGACAACTCCACAATTATATTTGTAGATTTCAACATTCATCAATAAACAATTGATAGAACAACTAGACAGAAATCCACAAGAACTGAACAATACCATCAACCAGTTGGATTTAATCGACATGTATAGAACAACAAAATTGACATGCTTTTCAAGCACTCATGAAACATATACCAAGATAAACCACCTCTTGCCCCATAAAACCAACCTTAACGTTTTTAAAAGAACTGAAATTGTACAGAGTGCATTATATGATTACACTGGAATAAACTAGAAATTAGTAATAAGAACAGGAAAATTTTTAAACTCCTGGAAAAAAATATTAAGAACTGAGTAAACATGTTTATGTCTATTAATATTTGTTTGCTACTGCTATATTTTAAAAGATCAAATGTTATACTGTCTCTGACTGGAATACCACTTGGTTTTTTAAAAAAGATACTGCATTTATTCCCATATGATAAATTTATCTGTTCAAATTATTACATTAATGAGTAAATTACATATTTTGTATCCATCACCATTACATATACATATATATATATGTATATGTAATGGTGATGGATACAAAATATATATATATAATGTGTGTGTGTGTGTGTGTATGTGTGTGTGTGTGTCGGGCTTGGTGGCTCACACATGTAATCCCAACACTTTGGGAGGCTGAGGCAGGCAGATCAGTTGACGTCAAGAGTTTGAGACCATTCTGGCCAACATAATGAAACTCCGTCTCTACTAAAAACACAAAAATTAGCCAGGCATGGTGGTGTGTGCCTGTAATCCCAGCTACTCAGAAGGCTAAGACAGGAAAATCACTTGAACCTGGGAGGCAGAGGTTGCAGTGAGCTGAGACAGCACCACTACACTCCAACCTGAGCAACAGAGTGAGACTTTGTCTCAAAAAAAATTTTTTTATAATAATATATAATTCTATACTTTAACTTAATCATCTAAGCAATATACAAGCAGTCCCTACTATGTGTCAAGTACTACTTTAGATGTTTGGCTTATATCAGTGGGGAATAAGAAAAGGAGTATCTCTGCTGTTAAGAGGCTTGCATTCCAGTGGAGACAACATGACTACTAAATAAATAAATAAATAAATAAATAAAAAGATAGAAGGTGGTAGTGATATGAAAAAAATTAAAAGAGAAAAGTAAGAGGGTTTGAGAGTACAGGGCAGCAGGGGACAGAAGCTGAGAGACAATACAATATTATTTACAACATTAAATAAAAGTATTTATGGTAGACTTCACTGATGTGGTAAAATTTTGAGCAAAAACTTGAATGAGGTACATAAGTTAGCAAGCAGTTTATGGGAGTTGAGTGTTTCAATGAGAGGACACAGCAACAGGCAAGTCTTTATACCAGACAAGAACATCTAGACACGTAGATGTCACAGGAAGCGGGTGGTGTAGATGAACTGAAACAGGTTAGAGGAAGAGAAGATGAGACCAGAAGCCAGACGCAGTGGCTTACTCCTTTAATGCCTGCAGTTTGGGAAGCCAAGGCAGGTGAATCACCTGAGGCCAGGAGTTCTAGACCAGCCTGGCCAACAAGGAGAAACCCCATCTCTACTAAAAATATAAAAAGTAGCCAGGTATGGTGGCAGTTGCCTTTAATCCTACCTACTGGCAGGAGAAGCTTTGAACCGAGGAGTCGGAGACTGCAGTGAGCCAAGATTGCACCACTGTACTCCAACCTGGGCAACAAAAGTGAAACTCCATCTCAAAAAAAAAAAAAAAAAGATGAAGAAGAAGATGATGATGATGATGAGACCAGGGAGGAATGGGTATTGTGACATGTAGGGCCCCATAGGCCATCAAAAGGATGATGGCTCCTACTCCGAGAGAAAAGGGAATCATTACAGGGTTCAGAGACTGAGAACCAGCATAATGGCAATTACATTTTAAAAGACACTCTGGCAAGACTAGAAGCAGGGAGATTTGTCAGGATCTCCTACAGTAATTCTAGCCACAGACACTGGTGGCCTGGACCAGCATGAAGACTTGGAGGTAGCATATAATTGCTTTGTAGATTTTTGAAGAAATACTAAAACATATACATATAAAAACATAATAAAATTATGAATTCTATTTTTAAAAAGTTTTATTTTGCTGTGGAGAAGATGCCTAGCAATAAGCCTCCAAAACTAATTTCTAATTCTAGGTCTAATTATTTTTGCAAAATTAAAGTCTTTACATTTCATTTAAATATCGGTTAAATGAGGATTTTTTTTTTCCTTTAGCGGGTCCCTAAATTTCCTTTTAGCTTTGAGGGTTACAAAACAGGTTATTATTCTGAGTGAGCCAAACTTAACTTTAGTCAGGTTAAATGCCATTATGCATTTTTTATTCTTTTATTTATTCCTTCAATATTTACTTATAGCATGGTAAATAACAATATATGAATTATTTAGAAGATGAGGAAAATACATAGAAAATATCTTCCTTCTTTTCATAGAACTATTAGACTTTAAAGTTGCCCTGTTTTGAGTAGAGAATTATTTCCTTCTTTTCTGTTGATGTGTCATAAAATTATCATTTCTTTCTGGCTTGCTACTTTCATTTAAATATTTTTCTAAACACTGTGGTCAATATGAACCAGTAACGAAAGATTTAGCTGCTAAATAATAAGATTTTAGTGTAACTAGAAAAATGTATAAAGCAATAATTTTATATGACTTAGTCATGCATTCATTTCTCGTGCGTCAGCTGCTACACATTCTGATGGTTTTCTCCATTATGTGAGATCTGTTCAATTGAACAAGGTAATGACTGTCTCAAACATAAAACTGCTCATCATTCCACAACTATCTATTGAATGCTTATTATAAACCAGACACAGTTTTAAGCCATGAGGAAATTATACGGGTTTGTGGTCCCTGCTCTTAAGAATCTCACTGTGTGACCAGGAAGACAACACAAAATACATATCAACATAATGCATTTGATTATATGCTACTATGAGAGCAAAAGTGAGCTCCATTACCTAGGTGTGATAGCATGCCATTTATGTAACCCTTCTAATCCTCAAGATCTTTGCCTGAAGATTAAAATAAAAGAATTATTTTAAAGATTAAAAGTATTATGTACATGACCCACAATAAATGTTCAATAGGCATCATTGACTGTTATCGTGGTTATGAAGGTTACATTATTAGTATAACAGAAGTTTAAGGCTAAAAATTCTTAAAAGCACAGAGGCAAGAATTCTGCCGTCTTAAATGTCTTAGGTATTATTTTATCATCAGCCACAAAGCCTCAGGGAAGCAGAGTAGACTGGGAATAAGAGCATAGGGTTGAGAATGAAGTAAAGCAAAGAGTTCAAATTTCAGACTTGTCATAAGTTGTGTGACTTTGGCAACTTACTAAACTTGAATGAACCTTAGTTTTTTCCTGTAAATGGAGACAACCCACTTTGCAGTGCTTGGGGGAATATCTAGGAAGGTAACAAATATCTATAGTGCCTAGTGCAGGGCTTAGTATATGAAGGGTTTTCCATAAAAGGTGGCATAAAGGATTATTATTAGTACAGATAGTCATGAGTTGCATAATGCATTTCAATCAATGACATACTACACATAGAGCAGTGATCCCAGAAGATTGTAATACCATATTTTTACTGTATCTTTTCCTGGTTTAGATATGTTTAAATACACAAATACAAGGCACTGTGGTACAGTTGCCTACAACATTCAGTACAGTAACATGCTATACAGGTTTGTAGCCTAGAAACATCGGCTGTACCGTACAGCCTACATATGTAGTAAGCTCTACCATCTAGGTTTGCGTAAGTATACTCTATGTCTTTCATACAACATCACCTAACAACACATTTCTCAGAACGTATCCTCATCCTTAAGCAGCAACATAGGAGTGTATTATGAAAAGCAAAGCGTGAATAAGGACATCAAAGTGCTAATCTAAGTTAAGTGAGCATTCTTTCACTTCTAGATGTACTACATTTCGAATCAGTTATTTAGTCTCTTTACAGGCTCATTTCTTTTAAAGTCTCCATTCATATTCAGTAGCACTGAGAGTCTTACTATAGGCCTGGCTTAATTTAGGAAGGAAAGGACACTTTTAAGAAGAAACTGGGCAGAATAAACTCCCTGCATCTTCCCCATTATTGCCATAGACAACTTCTTTTAAAACTATCATACAGAGTTTTACATTTTTCATTTTAAAGCTGGAAGTCATAAATCTTATCATCTGCCTCCATGTTAAAATGCCAGCATTGTCACACTGCCACAGTCCTGGCAGGGAGGGCCCCTTGGGTTATTGTAAAACTAGAAGGTTATGATGTACAGTTTAAGCTAATGAAGGTAGGCTTCCAGTCAGGATGTGGAGTCACTCCCTGTGGTGAGGCCATTAAATAGCCAGGAATGAGACATGTCTATAATTAGAGAAGCATTAGGCGTTAGTGATCCCAGTGACCAGGGAGCCTGTGCCCAATGGCCTAGTCAGACTGGCTGGCTACCCACCCAAAGCTATTTCCTCCATCATTCAAAGTCAGAAGCAACGTAATGAGGGGTGGGCTAACAAATTCCATGGGCTGAAACTATCCATTCAAAAAAATAAATAAGGTTTCTGAAAAATAGGCTTGAACATTGCATATGCTTAGAGAAAAACAAAAACAAAAACATGAAATCCATTAAAGCAGCAGATGGATAAAAACATATCTCAGAACTATGAGTAACAACCACAGAGGGTTATCACATCATTGTTCTCCTGAATCATTTCTATGGGCTGAAAATAAAAGCCAAGAAAACTGCAATAAGTCATTATGTTTCTCTGGAATATATATTTATTTAAAATGCAATAAGTGTTCCTTGTCAGGGATCCCAATATAATCAGCGAGGCTTCTAGGCCTTGAATATTTTGAAAATGAGGGCTCTGAGAAAGGTGGAAGAAGTGCTAGTCTACCTTCATTGTTTCACAGATGAGGGGATCAAAGCTGAGGAGGAACAGAAGGAAAATGAATGTAACCACAGCTATTAATTAAAATGCATTGTGTATGGCCGGGCATGGTGGCTGACACCTGTAATCCCACCACTTTGGGAGACAGAGGCAGGTGGATCACTTGAGGCCAGGAGTTTGAGATCAGCCCCGCCAACATGGTGAAACCCTGTCTCTACTAAAAATACAAAAATGAGCCAGGGGTGGTGGCGGGCGCCTGTACTCCTGGCTACTCAGTAGGCTGAGGTGGGAGAATCCCTTGAACCCAGGAGGAGGAGGTGGCAGTGAGCTGAGATCGCCCCACTGTACTTGGCCTGAGTGACAGAGTAAGAGCCTGTCTCAAAAAAAAAAAAAAAAAAAGCATTAGATGCATTTTTTAAATTTTGCTCAATTTTCATTTTTGGCCTTATTTAACCTTCAGTCCAATCTAATGAAACTGATTATTATTCACATCTTATTCCCAAGAAAACTAAGTAACAGAGGGGATGGGTAACTTTGAAGTGCCAACTTTGAAACCATTTGCCTCCAGGTGCTATTTTCCTTATAACAACGTATTCCATGCCTTGTCTAATTTCTCATCACTACCAATATTCTTAGAAAAATATTAGGATCTAGGTTACATTTTATCAGGCCTTGCATTCCTTTCGGTATGCAAGGCCACAGCCCTGTATGTTCTGAATACATTTATGTGCATTCATTTGCTTGTAGTTGTGAAAATTCAGACATTAAAAAAGAACATTCCCTGTAAGAATTGAGTTTATCTTAAACCTGTCCACTGAATAGTAACACATCTATTAATTCATTCATACATTTAATCTGTTTTATTTATTGCTTTATCTCCATTGCCTAGAACAGTACCTGGAGCAGAGCAAGTCCTTACTAAATATTTGTTAAAATGTATGAGTTTATGGTATTTCTACAATGTCCAGCTTCATACTGCTCCAGGGCCTAGGGCAGTGGTAAAGAAATACAAGGTTCTTGCAATATGAACAATATTTTAATGGTTGAGTGAGGTATTAAGTAATCATACAAATACTTAAATGCTTTCTAAAAGACAGCTATGAAAAAAATAAAACAGGATAATGAGATAGAGCATAACTGTGGCTGGGGGTAGGGGGCACTTGGTGAAATTTTTTTTGAAGTGGTGACATTTGAGCTGATCCCTGAATATCAAAAAGAAAAGTGTCATGTAAAAATAGACTCAGGGAAGGGAAATTTGCAGGTAGAGAGTACAAGAAATACAAATGCTCTAAGACAGGAAAAATTTTGGTGAATTTGAGGAAGAGAGAAAAGTGTGGCTTGAGTTTAGCAGGCAGATGGGAGAGTGGTAGGAAGAAAGGAAGAAAAAGTAAGCAGAACATGGAGGCCAGTGGTTACAAGAGCACTTTAAAAATATTGATACCTGGCCGTCCAGGTACCTCCCCCTGGACCCCCACACCACTCCTGCAATTCTGTATTAGCTGTTTTAGGGCCCTGGACTAAAGTATTTTTAATTACTTCTGGTTACATTTACATGTACCAGGGTTGAAACCATAGAGGAGAGTGCACATAGGCCACAGTAGAAAGTAGTTAGAGTTTGATAAAGAGATTAAAGAGAAAGAAGGAGAGCAAAGACTTCAACCAGTCTACCAAATATTTCTCAGATATCCACTAATTCATTCTCAATGTGTTCACTTAGCCCAATGAGACACGCAATATGTGTTCTCTGATTTCTTGCAAATCAATTATTAATTATTAAAGACTAATCATTTCCATATTTATCAATATTGTCCTCTATGTCCTTGATGTATTATCACTTTTGTTCATAATTTTAAAATTAATTTAGATTTCTAACTAACAAGAGTTACCTAGATGAGCTGCACACACAAAAAAATATTTTTTAAGATGGATTATAATGTGGGGGCTATCCACACAAAATAAATTGGAGAATTGTTCAACTCATGAATCTGGTAACTATAGCCAGACAAGCCAGGTAACTTAGGCTAATTATTTATACAGTTGTTTTTGCTAAATCTAAGTGTGCATTTAACAGAATAAGCCACATCAAATTCCTCTTTTCTTGAGGGGAGCAGTCTTTTCCCATTTGTTTTTATGTTTTCAGTTGTCGCTTGTAACTATGATCTCATGTTCCTGTTGATTCAATTCTAAAAGTCTTGCTTCATTAGACTACCAAAAAAAAAAAAAAAAAAAGCACCTTCAAATATTTAGACTAAAGCATCCTGTGTATTACCAGTCTGATTGTCAATTATGGTAAATTTCCTATGAGGAAACAGTGATCAGCAGAAAAACCACAGAAAATGGAGCCCCTCCACCCCCAGTCTTTCTTTAAATGGGTGGGGCTTCTTTGGGCAGTCTTAATGGCCTTGTCAGCCAGTCTTCCTAATCACTGATGCTTGCTGATACAGCTCACCCAATCACAATTTATCTCACAGTCTTGTTCTATCAGAAAGAAATAACTTTTGATTTACTGCTAATTAGAATAGCCATGTTTCCCCAGGCACAGGCAACAGTTTGAGGGATGATGTAACCAAAAACCATGTTTTTGTGATAAGTCGGAACGATTTAATGTGATAGAAAAGACATTATTTTCTCTGCAAAATACACGATATCGCTTCTGTATCAGACGGGAAGACTGAAAATATTGAAATTGGTTTTCTTACAACTGAAAGACAGACAGGAAATTATTCCAGAATGCTAAATCAATCCAGAAGGATGTATAAAAAATTGTAGGTTTCTGACTCATTGTCAAACAGATAGTAAATAAACAGATATAGAATTGCTATCACTGTTCAGAAAGTGTGTTTGCCTGTTTGGGAATTGAACTAGATGTTACAAGCTAGCTATAAATAATGATTCATTTGAGAAAAAGGAAAAAAAAGAAAGGCATGAAAGGTGAATTGTGTAGTTCCCAAACATAAGCATTTTGGTATGGACCACAGGGAGAGCAACTCAACAACCTTGCAACTGTCTAAGTATAAAACGCAAAAATTCTGTGGTTAAAAATGCTCTCAGCCATTGTATTTATATCACTCAAAATTCCCAAGGTTACAGGTTGCTGTTTTTAGATATCCTCAATTTCAGTGCTACCAATTTTATCTAATGATTTGGTTTATTTGGGGGTGAGGAGTAGTTTGGGGAGAGGAATGTTATATTCTAATTGTTTTACTCAGAAAACAAACACAAGTATGTCTGAAGTTCACTCTAACATACATTAGAAGAATGGTGGATTAGTGTTTTAAAAATCTATATCTGTTGGGATTATAGGCTCAAGGAAAAAATCACCTGTGCATTTTGAGAAATGAAAGTGAAATGTATATTTCTAACAAACACATCAATAAATTCCTTAGTAAATAAAGTGAACTTGGACTGACTGAAGTAATCGACTAGCCATGAGACACAGGGCAATTATGAAAATTGTACCTGAAGCCCTCAAAATTCTGATTTACTTTCTTAAAAGAATCTATTCTAGAGTGTAGCATTCAGGGCCTTTAAATAATTCAGTCTTAAGATTAAATAGTCAGATCTCAAGCCTGTATTCCACAGTATATCCATTTGCATAAGGTTACTGGGCATTTACCGTGTTCAAAATCATTTTATATAAGTGTCTGACATAGTCCCTGGAAGTTCAAAATAAAAAGTATGTGACTATAAGCTTTGTTTGCTTGTTTTGGTTTCTTGCTTAAAAAACACTAAACTAAATAGTCATACACCATATATATACATATATATACATATATATATGTATATATATGTATATATATGGAGAGAGAGAGAGAGTTTTATATATATATATAGTTGTATATATATATATACAACTTAACTTATATATATAGTTATATATATAACATATACAGTTATATATATATAATGTACATATAATTTTATATAGTTTTATATATATATGTTATATATATAAAACTATATATATATATACATACAACTTTATATATATATATTTTTCAATTTACTGAAAAGGGTTCTTTTAATATATAATACATATACTTTATTTGCTGAAAAAAGCTATTTTATTACAAGATATATCTTTTTCAATTACTAAAAGAGGCTACTTTTAATAGATTAGAAGACAGTTGAGATTTGTTTCAGTACAGACAGGAAACAATTTTTATTTAGGGCCACCTTTTCTCTGAGAGAGTACGTGTAGCATGCAGAAGTATCTAACTTGCTAAATAAGATGAAAAAAATCTCTGACTTTGAGATTTTCTAGTCTCAAACTTTTCCACCAAAATACCATAATTGGTACCCAGAAAAGAAGAAGCTTCTGCTCCTGAAGGGTCTGATTGTTTAGCCTAAAACCAGACTCTCAAAATTTAATGTTTTTGAAGGCTCATATTTTTAAAACTGTGTATGGACTTTACATACTATACAAATAATATTTTTGTTTTGTCTTAATATATTCTCTACCAACTAATGGAGTAAAACTGATAGTCTATGAAGATGAACCAACATGATGGACCTTCTGGCCTAGAATAAAATAACATCGCTCTTAAAAGTACGTACGTCCCAATTGTAAAACAACTCATTAAAGAGAGTGCCCTTAGACTAATATAACTTGTTTTCATAAAAATTATGCACTTTATTAAACTATGACTATTTGTACAGCATTTATGAAGGGAAAAATAGCAGTTTGGATTGGCTTTTTTAAGATCCACCCCAGGCTAGAAACTGAAGGGCTCCAAGTTGTAACGAAACCCACACCTGTTATACGACCTTGAACAAGCCAAGCAGGCTGTGGCCATGATTATGTATACAAACCGCCTACATGGGGTGTCATGCGAAGGTCAGTGTGTTTATGCCAGCTGTTTTTGTTATACATGTGGAATGCCACACAGTTGTTCTGTGTATGGCCGTCAGAGTGGATGCCAGCACAACTGTAATGGATAAACTGCCAGCAACACGCTGATTATATAGACCAAATGCAGAGTCAAAACAATTAAGAGAATAAATCAAGTAAACAACTGTCTTTGTACAAAGACTCTATAGTCTGGACAAACTATACTATTGATCATGTAATCAAAGTAATTGTTAAATAATCTCAGTATAGATTGTCTTACATATAGGGCATTCCTGGCAACTAACATGTATTTTAAAAATTAAAACAATAATAATAGTAAAATCTAGGACACATCACTCCATTAATAAACTTTAAGTTTTCAACAAATTCACATTCAAAAGGAATGGAAATTTTAAAAAGCCAGAAGACCTTAAAAATTATTGTAAAGTAATAGCCATGCGTTAGCAAAATCTGGTTTGTAGTAATGTATAATTTTTGTATAACAGCTGTATTTTTAAAGGAAAGGAAAAGCACATAAACTTACTAGTGTATTTACTTAGTATGATAAATTAATCTTATTTACTCTGTTTGTAACCTGTATTTCAATACATTTTAGTTTGACCCAAAAACATGATGCAAGTCAAAAATTCCCGTAGAAAACCAGTTTACTAAATCCAGACATTTTAATCACACCTAATGATAACTACTGCACTCAGCTATGGACCCTTTTTCAAGTCCTGAGGTCTCGGTTACATCTTCATAATGTCAAATAAATGGTAAGATTGGTAGAATTATCTGGCTTAGTGTAGGAAAATAGTTCAGTCAAAATAATCTATTTGTGATTTTATTTTTCTGTCCGTTGTAGTAACATCATAATATCCTGATTGAGAAATATGGTAACTGGCATTCATTATTTGATACTGGCATTCATAATTTATGCTGGCATTCATTATTTGAACTGGAAGATACTTTAATGAAATCTAATATATAAATAAAATATAAAATTACTAAATGAAAATTCTTAGTAAATATAAAAGGTCATATAGTATGCACCTATATAAATATATTAACATTTTTTATTTCTCATTATAGTATTAAAAGGACTTATATATGGATTTTTAAAATAACCTTTTTCAAAGTTAATATTCCTAGTGAATATTAGAATTAATTAGAACCTTGGTTTTTAATATTATTTTTCACCCTTTATGCTTATTATTGTAAATTTTATAGGAATGCTTTTTACTGTATATACTTAAGTGGTACAACATACTGTTTTGACATACATATAAGTAGTAATATGATTACTATAGGTAAGCAAATTAACATAGCCATTACCTACCACAGCCATGTATTGTTGTTTATATGTTGTTTATGTGTTAATAGCACCTAAAATCTATTCTTTTAGCAAATTTTCAATAAATAATATTATTTAATATTCTTTGTACATTATTTTAAAGTGTAGACTAAGGGGTAGTATATATATTAATATATAATATTATATATTTTATATATATACATGTATATGTATCTATATTATGTATTACATATATGTAGGATGGTCATATAATTTATCATAAAACCAGGACACTTTCAGTGATGAGGGATGCTATTTTACCTTGCAACATCAAGCGTAAACTGGGTTTGTCTTGAGCTAACAGATACTTGTTCATCCTAGAAACAATCATAATAACTTTATTCATAGACATTAAGGGAGGGAGTTATTAGCTTGCTTCATAATCACAAAATATGTCATATTTCACAACCTAAAATTGAATCAGTATTCTGTATCTGTACAAGTTCCGTATAAGTAGACTCGACTATTTTTTTAAAATAATACAATAAAATAATACAAATAAAAAAGCAATACAGTATAACAACGATTTATATAACATTATATTGTATTATGTATTTTTAGTAATCTAGGGATTATTTAAAGTATACAGGAGAATGTGAGTAAGTTATATGCAAATATTATGCCTTATTACATGAGACTTGAGCATTTCTGGATTTTGGTATTTGCAAGGGGTTCTGAAATTGATCCCCTGTGGATTCAAAGACTATACACTCTCAGCCCTATCTCATTAAGAGGACAGAGAGTATCCTAGACATCAAATGTGTAGTATATACTTCACATTTAGAGGACGTAGAGAAATTTAAGTTATTGAAACTAAAGTTGAGAGTCTAAGAATAGGAAAAGACCAAGAGAAGTAAACTGATTCATAACAGCTTTGTTAAATTTTTAAATCATAGGACAGAGTTGTTGGAACAATTTTTAACTTAAGTTTCAACTAAAATAGAATTAAAACCGTAAATTAATTCTATAGATTCAATTATGGTTATCTGAATCTCCTACTTTTCAATAGATTTGGGTCCATGTCTTAGAATAATGTATATTTTTCATTTTCTAAATGACAAACTAGAACATGGTTTTTATTAGATTTATTATGAATCTTTTCAGAAAATTTCAACAAAGTAATTTTACTTATTATTTGTATGACATTTTAACCCCACAATTGTGATTGCTATATTTGCCAAAAGGGTAACAAGAATAAAAATTTTCTCACTTCTCTCATTTAACAAACATTTATCACAGTGATTCTCAGATATTAGCAGAAATAAGAATTACCTGCAGAGCTTTTCAAAACAGATTGTGGGTGCCTATCCCCAGAGTTTCAGATTTAGTCGGACTGTGGCAGAGCCCAAGAATTGGCATTTCTAACACATTTATTAAAAGCTTCCAGGTAATTCTGAAGTTTCTAGGTACCACACTTTGAAAACCACCAATATACTGAACATGCATTGTTTGCCAACTGTTATATGCTGGAGATACAGCCGCAAACAGCAAAACGACAAAAATTCCTCCTCTCATGGACTTTTTGTAGTGGAGGGAGATAGATAATAAATATATAATTAAAATGTACACCATGTAAGACAGTGATAAGTACTATGAAGAGAAGAAAAACAGAAAAAGGCACGTATGGGGAAGCAGTGAGAGTCATATGATGAAGAGGATGAAGACTTACTCAGAAGAGAAAAGTCAAAGACCTTAAATAGCTGGAGTGTAAATTAAAGATTCTGGAGAAACAGTAAGTTCAAATGCTCTAAGCCTAGAGAACAGCCAAGTTTAAAAACATGAGGAAGATCAGAATGGCTGAAAGAATGGATAGGAAGAGTGGAAGAAAACAAGACAGAGGCAATGGGAGAACCAGCTTAGATGAGAGGCCATTGAGAGGTGCTTGGCTTTAATTGAGAGTGATATGGGAAGCCATGGGTGAATTTGGAGCAGAGAAAGGGCATTAGCTGATCTGCATTTTTAAAGAACCTCCAAAGTTACTAGGCTGAAAATAAGAGACTTGAGTTCATGAAATAGGTGTAGACTGGATATATAAATTTGAATATCAACATCATATTAATGAGTTAAAGCTGTGAAATGCATGAGCTCCTCAAAGGAATGATTAATGCCTTAAGGAATGCTTTAAGAAGAGAAATTGTCCAAGAACTGGCCCTGGGGAAATTCAACTTTAAAGGACAAAAATCAGCAGAGAGTGGCAATCTGGAAGCCAAATGAAGAAAGTGGATCACTAGGAAGGTATTCATCAGCTGCTGATAGATGGAATATGATGATTAATGAAAACTAAGTTTACACATAAACAATGTGAATGACAATGGTAGTGTTGATAAAAGCTGTTTCAGTGAAGTGGTGGATATGAAAAGCTCGGCTGGGGTGTTTCCATGTGAGGACAGGAGAAGAGCTGTTAGAGAGAGAGAGTGAGCACACACAATTTATTTGAGGGGTTTTGCTCTTGAAGAAAGAAAATATTTGAGTGACAATTGGAGTAGAATGTGAGATTAGAGAAGGGTTTTTGCTTTTCTAAGATGAGAGAAAGTATTGAAAATGTTGAGGATGATGGTCAGTTAAGGTAGAAAAATTGATGATGCAGAGAAACAGTGGATAATACTAGAGTAATATACTTCAGGAAGAGGGAAGGGCTGGGAGCTTCTGCCCAGGAAGATTTGAGATTATACTGAAAAACGAACTGTTCATCCATGGTAAATAAAGGAAGGCAGAGTATATGGGTACAGATTCAGATGAATGTGTAAATGAGGTGGTGAGTATAAGGACATCAGCCTAGAAAGAGAATATCAGAGAGGTGTCTGAGATCTAAGGGGAGATGAAGATGTTTAAATATTTCCCAGTTGAGGAAGAGAAAGGGAGAGAGAGAGTGGGTGACCTGAGAAATGTGATAGGATTGTTAGTAGTACTAATGCAATCAATCTGATATTTCAAAATCATTTTTTACTTAAAATCCTCTGGGTTTTTTTCCAAGTTTTTGTAGAGCTACTAATCACAGCAATATGTCCCCTCCTAAGATCTTCCTTACTCAAAATTTGCACAAAAAATTAAAGTAATTTGTTGGACCTGTCAAGGAATCTACTCAAATAGAAAGGTACTAGGCTGGATTTCAGGATGATTTGGGCTAAAATATGCTAGTGCATTCTTGCCTTGTGAAATTTAACATAATGAAGTGCTAACTATATTGTTATTATAGTGTTCCAGCTGACAGAGAAGCAATGACCAAAACAAGGAATCCAGAAGTTCCAGGACATAAAATAGAATAGTGCTCCTCTAACTTATGGAATAATTCTATATTTCACTTCAATATTGTGTAATATAAATCAATTACAGTTATAGTATACATTTCTATTCATTAGAAACTGGCAAAAACTCATTTATTCAAAAAAATTCTTCTCAAATGTCACCTCCCCTATGAAGCCTTCTCTGGCCTCAGCCTAAAACGAAGTACTATTTTCCCCTCTGAAAGAGTACTGTACATGTATAGACCACCTTTATTATCATCATTACTCAGTGTTGTGGTTGGTTGTTTACTTGTATGATTTTCTTATTGAGAATGAGTGCCTTAAAGGCAGGAACAATGTCTTATATATTATTGTGCAATATGGCATGCTTTGCCTAGGAAATGTCCAGTAAATATTTCTTGAACTTAAAGTTTTCTGGAGCCAACAAATTTGGTTACAAAATAATATTGTGTATTTTCATCATATATAAGTTATAAATTAAAATAATTTATCAAAAGCTAAAAATATGTTTGGAAGTGATTTAAAAAATCAGAAGGGGTATAAAAACATTTTTAAATTTCTTATAACCTCACCCTTGGTATGATCCTTTTGCACTACGTTAATTTACTTCTTTCCAGTTCTATTTTTAAATGTAAATTTTCTTTTTTGATTTGAAATTATTTTATATATAGTTTTAGGTCACGCTTTTTCTTTAAACAATATAAACATATTTATAAGTAACCATTTCCTACATTATTACATAATATTTAAGAATATACTATTTATTTTATTTTATTTTATTTTATTTTATTTATTTATTTATGTACTTATTTAGAGATGGAATGTCATTCTGTCACCCGGACTGGAGTGCAGCATCACCATCTGAGCTCACTGCAACCTCTGCCTCTGGGTTTCAAGCAATTCCGGTGCCTCCGCCTCTGAGTACCTGGGACTACAGGTATGCACCACCACGCCTGGCTAATTTTTGTATTTTTAGTAGAGACAGAGTTTCATCATGTTGGCCAGGGTGGTCTTGAACTCCTGACCTTAAGTAATCCGTCTGCCTTGGCCTCTCAAACTGCTGGGATTACAGCATGAGCCACCGTGCCTGAACAAGAACGTACTTTTTAATGGCTGCAAAATACTGTTATTTCTCTTTTGGAATTTAACTATCCCTTATTTATACATTTATATTATTCTGATTTGGGAGATAATATGACAATGAACATCTTTGTATAAAAATCTTTACACTTATCCCTATTATTTCAACAGGATAAACACATTCAGGATTTGACACATTCATAACTAGCAACCCAAATAACATGCAAGACTTACTGTGGGAGGGTCAGACTCATAGAATGTTACCCAAGCTTTCTATAATTTTTCTATAATTTTTTGATTCAGAAGATACTGAATCTGGGTTGGGTGTGGTAGCTCATGCCTGTAATCCCAGCACTTTGGGAGGCCAAGGTGGGTGGATCCCTTGAGGTCAGGAGTTCAAGACTATCCCCACCAACGTGGTGAAACTCCATCTCTACTGAAAATACAAAAATTAGCCAGTCGTGGTGGTGTGCATCTGTAATCCCAGCTCCTCAGGAGGCTGAGGCAAGAGAATCACTTGAACTTGGAGGTAGAGTTTGCAGTGAGTCAAGATGGCGACACTGCACTCCAGCCTGGGTAGCAGAATGAGACTCCATCTCAAAAAAAAAAAAGAACTCAATTCCCCCTATGTCAATCCTTGGAGAACTATGTCTAACTGCTCCCCAGAAAAGATGAGAAAAACAGATCCTAAAATATTAAAAAACAAAAACAGAAAAAATACACTCATTATGTTCACACAGAGCCTATACTAGAACTAGCTATTTCACAATAAAGAATGTTATAGGCAAGTTTACCCATATAATTTATGATGGTCCTGGTTAAAAGGAAAATGGAGGCCCCTCTACCATGTCAACTCTGCTTTAGAGGAGACCCAAGATCAACTGAGTGCCAAACTGGGGCTTTTTTTTTTGACAGAGTCTCGCTCTGTCACCCAGGTTGCAGTGTAGTGGCATGATCTTGGCTCACTGAAACCTCTGACTCCCTGGGTCTAGCAAGTCTCCTGCTTCAGCCTCCTGAGTAGCTGGGACTACAGGTGCGTGCCACCACTCTCGGCTAATTTTTTGTATTTTTAGTAGAGATGGAGTGTCACCATGTTGGCCAGGATGGTCTCGATCTCTTGAGCTCGTGATCCCCTCGCTTTGGCCTCCCAAAGTACTGGGATTACAGACATGAGCCACTGCACCTGGCCAAAGTGGAGCTTTTTAATTCACAAGACCAAAACAGGAGTCACTCTTGCCAGTGTCTAAGCATGGTACTGTTTATAAGACTTCAGAGGAAAGAGAAACCACTGTGGTTAACTGCTATCTGAGAAAGCTTCATAGAAAAGGTGAACGGGGCATTGAAGAATAACCAAAAAATTATGGTTTATAAAGGAAGAGAAAGTGGTCATACCATGTATGCTAGGCAGAATAATTCCCCACTCCACTTCCCAGTGATCACGTCTTAACCTTCAGGATCTGTGAATATGTTATCTTTCAAGGCAAAGGTAAATTAAGGAGCAGATGGAATAAATTGATGCTAAATAGCTGATGTGAAAAAAGAGATTATTTTGGATAGTCTGTGTGAGCCCAGTGTAACCAAAAGATCCTCAAATGTAGAAGGGTGAGGCAGAAAAGTCAGAGTGCTGCAATGTGAGGAAGACTCAACAAACCATTTCCGGAGTTGAAGCCAGAAGGAGCCACGAGCTTAAAAATGCAGGCAGGCTCTGGAAGCTGCAGACGTGTTATCCTCTAGGGCCTCCAGGAGGGGGGCAGGCCTGCCAACACCTTGATGTTAACACAGTGAGGCATAGTCAACTTCTAGCCTCCGGAACTGTAAGATGTTTTAAGCTACAACGTTTTTGGAAATTTATTACAGCAACAATAAAAAATAACACAACATTCACGAAAAACAAAGCTCCACCACAAAGGCACAAAATGAGAATGCACTGAGATAGGAGAGAAACATAAAGATTGGAGATTCATGCTAATGAATGAATAGTGAAAGACAAGTTAAGGAAGGTAGGTTGTGGCTGGAAGGGAGGAAATTATGAATGTCTTTCAAAATAATTTGAATTTCATCCTGTACATGATAGAGAGCATTTGAGCAGGATAGTGACATAATAAAAAGAATATATTTCAGCAAAATTAATCTGGTGGCATTGTGCAAAGCAGACTGAATGGAGAGAAAACAGTTAAGATTTCATAATAATCCAAGAATGAAGTGATATGAGTCTGGACTATGATGTCAGCTTAAATGGAAATGGAAACTCAGGCATGAGGAAGGTTATAAAGGAAAATCCATTTTCATATTTTTTCCTGTATCTATATTGTTTTATGAAATTACTCTAATTCATAATTGTCAATTGAGTGCTGATAATATAGATGAATTATGAGAATTCAAGTAGTCCACTTAAAGCTTTCACAAAGGAATATATATCGTCTTTTTAAATCTGTATAGTTCAACACTGAAGGATTTTAGAAAGAGATTGATGTTCTGTCTTGTTTTACCTTGTAAATCCAAATGATTGAAATTTGTTATTCTCTATAGACAGTAAATGTGAAATAAATTGCCTACCAAGAATGTAATTCCATCTAGCAAGAATGTCATTTCATGTATTTAAGCATATAATTTACTCCAGGCAATAGGAAACATTTTTTTCCCAGTAACTACTTTAGATTCTGCCTTCACACAAAAAATATGTTTCAAAAGAAAGAAAAATAATAAAACATTTAATTCTGTTTTCAAAAGAGCCCTTGAGAAAGTGAAATGAAACAACCATTTCTTTTCCTAATATTTTTTATAGTTGATATTGCTTAAGTCAGTAAAATAAGTAACTAAAAAAATTTATTCCCCCTTGAGTGTGTGTGTGCATGTGTGTGTGTGTTTGTAAATTATTCACATACATATATTAGGTCAACTTTATCTATAATGTAAATAAATGTGAATATACTATGTAAATTGCATGAGATCTCTTGGGTGTCAACTTGTAAAAAGTAATGTATTTTTCTTAAGTGCCCTTTCTCATATTCAAATTCTACCCATTATTCCATTTCTTTCTTTAATGAAGATTTTTTTCTTATAATCTGGACATAGTAGTTGCCCAGTTGGATTTTGATGAATGGTTGGGAAGATGGATCGATTGATAAATAAAATAGAATATTAGGGTGAAATGTTTACATTATTTAAGGACTTTGCTATATACTGCCCAAATGCTTTTGAAAAGGTTTTATCTCCCTAGTACAGTACTCATTCTAGCTCTCCTTTACCTGTCCTGGTTAACATTTTATTTACTATATTTTTGTGAATTTGATATATGGAGCTGCTGAATAAAAGTATGATTAAGGCCAGGTGCAATGGATCACCCCTGTCACCCCAGAACTTTGGGAGGCTGAGGCGGGCAGATCTCCTGAGGTCAGGAGTTCGAGACCAGCCTGACCAACATGGAGAAACCCTGTCTCTATGAAAGTACAAAATTAGCCGGGCATGGTGGCGTATGCCTGTAATCTCAACTACTTGGGAGGCTTAGGCGGGAGAATTGCTTGAAGCCGGGAGGCGGAGGTTGTGGTGAGCCGAGATTGGATCATTGCTCTCCAGCCTGGGAAACAAGAGTGAAACTCTGTCACACACAAAAAAAGTAAGATTAAATCTCTTCAATATGCATTAAATCTGTGTATTTTATCTTCAATGAGCAGTCTGTTTATTTCTTTGGTCCATTTATCTGGGGAGTTGAATATTTATTGATTAATTTGTACACTGTAACTAAGACTATTACAAAAAAATATTTTCTTCAGCTTGTTATTTGTACTTAAGAATAACTGATTTTACCATGCAAACATTTTACATTTTTAGGTATTCAAAATTTTATGTTTATATATACTCAGAAATTTTACCCAGGCACATTGTACCTCACTCTTCTCTTTATGTGACATAACCTGTTAACCATTATTGATAGCTCTCAATAGACCCAACCCCGGTCCATTCATGGCCTTTCCATATACAATATACCCTTTTCTGAAATGTTATCCTATCATATCTTCCTGCCTACCCCTCTAAACTGTTTGCCTCCTGTACTGCCCTCATAGCTTCATGTCTCAGAACCAGTGTCACCTCCTTAGGGATGTTTTCTATGATCCTAATGTCAAAAGACAGGTATCTTGGTCAAAACTCTTATAGTACCAAGTAGTAATTAGCCATTAAAGTAAATATGGCTTAATGTCTGTTTAGGCTAATGGCTGTGCCTTTAGAGCAAAAACTGGTTCTCCATCACTCACTATGACACATATAATGCCTTCGTATGATACCTGGAAAATAAGAGACTCTTAATATTTGTTATTATTTTATTGCATTCAGAATTAGAAAGCTTTATTTAAACAACAGGTGACATCAATTCTATTTTATGTTTTATTGTTGTATTTCTTTCCATTTACTTATCCTTCCATCTGGATTTGAGATGTGTGATATGTGATATAAACCTATTTATTGATATGTAAACCAAAAATAAAATTTGAAGCACCCCAACCAATTGAACAGATCCCTCCGCTTGACCAACAACATTCCCAAGTTAACCTGAAAGCTAGTTCAGGCCATAATGAGAAGTGTGGGCCAGACATGCCTCATCATACTGTCTACCCTTTGGAATTCAAGCATGGCTTACCAACATTTAACATTAAAACAGAGACCTTAAGAATTACAAAGCTGATACTTTGTAGCACTAAGATACCAACAAAACAGATGGCTGTCCCCAAAAGAAATCAAATAATTTTCTCCAAAATATATTTATTTCACATGTTTTGAAATGGTCCTGCAAAGCTCTCTCTTGTGAGGAAAATCTACGTTCTGTAGAGAATTCTTTTGCCTTTCCAGGTCTTCATTCTGACCTAGGAGAGAATTAACAGTCTAGTACCTTTTTAAGTCTAATAAGAATCATTTACAATTTATTGTAAATTGCTACCCAGAGTCTTCATCTACGTAATAAAAATCTTGGTTTCCACAACCCCTTATCTTAACCCAGACACTCCCTTTTCTCCCTTCTATTGATTCCAGGTCTTCAGAGAAACTCTCACAACCAATTGCCAATTGAGAAATCATTGAACCCACTAGGACCTGGAGCTCCACCTCACCCCCTCTTTTTAAGTCACCCTGTCTTCCCAGACAGAACTAATGTACATCTTACAAGTCTTGATTGATGTCTATGTCTCCTTAAAATGTATACAATCTAGCTGTAGCCTGCTCACCTTGGGTACATGTTTTCAGGACCTCCTGAGGCTGTGTCATAGCCATGTCCTTAACATCAGCAAAATACACTTCTAAATTGATTGAGACCTGTCTCAGGTACGTTTTGGTTTACAAATGCCTTCTAATACATATATATATATATCTAAATCTGAATTATAAAGCAATTATTTCCTTATTTAAGACTCATTTAGGATTACTGTAGCTCTTTTTTTTTTTTTCAATTTGTCATTGGAAGTGAAACAAGGTTAACTCTAAATGAAGTCAGGCTTGTTAGACTTAAGTCCTGGCAGCTCCACTGATTACCTGTGTGCAATCTGGAAGAAAATGCATAATTTCTATGCCTCAGCTTTCTTATCTTTAAGAAGGACATAATAATAGTACTTCTACAAGGGTTATTATTAGTGTAACTGAGGGACTTCTGGTCTGCAAGGGGTGTGGTTTCAAAGGCAGGAGTTTCCCAGCTCCATGCCTCCATCCAGGAACCAGAGGGGTTTCAAACGTAAAGTTCTTTCTGTGGGTTCCCCACACCACAGGCTAGGTAGAAAAAGCTAAGTGAGGCTCATTTGTCCCAAAAAAAACCATCAAAAGCTCTGGGAGGAGGGGGCTTTGTAACTCAAAGTTGTGGACCAAGCAGCCAATTCAGTATCAGAGTCAAAGATCAATCACTCCAGAAGAAGTTTGAAAGAACTCCTCTCAATAGACGAGAACATGAATGGGGAGGGAATAACTCAAGGGTTAAAACTCCAGCTGCTTCCTACCTATATAGATATCTTCTCTGGGTCCCCTCCCACAACAGCGCGGGAGCTGTCTTTCTTTCTCTCTCTCTGTCTAATAAATTGCTTTTCTGCAAAACTCTTTGAGTCCATGATATTTATTCGAACTGCAAACTCACCACTCCTCCAGGGCACCTTTCCCCATTCTTCAGGGTCAGGGAGGCTAAGAACCTCTTCTGAACGGGGAGCTGAGTGGTTACATAACCACCCAAGGAGTTCACCATGCCCACTGCCTAGACAGAGCCGATTCAAGACAGGTGAATTGCAATAGAGAAATAGTAATTCATGCAGAGCTTGCTATGGGGGAGACCGAAGTTTTAATAAATTACTCAAATAAGTCTCCCCAAGCAATCAGGTAGCAGAGATTTTTTAAGGGTAACTTGGTGGATGGGCTCAAGCTGGTGAGGCAAAAGTGCTTATTGGTCAGGGATGAAAACATAGGGAGTTGATTTCTTAAGCTGAGTCAGTTCCTGGGTGGAAGCCACAAGATCAGATGAGCCAGTTCATTGGTCTGGGTGGAACCAGCTGATCCAGCAAGTGCAGCGCCTACAAAATATCTCAAGCAGAGATCTTAGGAGCAGTTTAGGGAGGGTAAGAATCTTATAGCCTCCAGCTGCAGTCCTAAACCATGATTCCTAATCCTGTGGCTACTGATAGTCCCACAAAGGCAATCTAGTTCTCAGGCAAGAAGGAGGTCTGCTTTGGGAAAGAGTTGTTACTGTCTTTGTTTAAACTATCAACTACAAAGTAAATTATTCCCAAAGTAAGTTCAGCCTACACCCAGGAATGAACAAGGACAGCTTGGCGGTTAGAAGCAAGATGGAGTCTGTTAAGTTAGACCTCTTTCACTGTCTCAGCCATAATTTTGCGAAGGATTTCATTAGGGTTATGTGTGCTAATACATGTAAAATGCTTAAACGTAGGTGCTGGCACATAGAGATGATTTAGTAAATTGTAATAATAAAAAATTTTTATTAAATATTTCCCTAAAAACAACATTTGAAATTTTATAGATTGACATTAAGTTTAAAAATTAGCAATGACTTAATGTGTTTATAATATGAATCTTTCCATCAGGATCCCATTTATTCATTATTCAATCATGTCTTTCACAGTGCTGCCCAGCACATGTTCCTCAGATAGAATCTGTCACTGCCCCTGCAATACATGCTTTTTTACTAATGGTTATTTCCAACTATTTCATATTTGTGATGCTATTGGAAATGATCTATGTCTTATTTACTTGAGACAGGGTCTTGCTCTGTCACCTAGGCAAGTGCGGTGGCATTGAGGGAATGTATTCTCTTCCCAGGTCCAAAAGGGAGTGTGGTGTCAAAGGCAAGAACTTCCCAGTGCCATACCTCCACTTACTTCTCCATTCAGGAGCTTAGAGGTCTTTGTTTAACTTTCACGCATGCGGAAGATGGACTGCCCAGGTGAGCTTCCTTTGTCTAGAAAGGCCATGACAAGCTATTGGAGGACTGTGGGCCAAATACAAATCAGATGTCAGAAATCAAAGATCATGTAATTCAAGCACTTCGGAGGTCAAGGCGGGCGGATCACCTGAGGTCGGGAGTTCAAGACCAGCCTGACCAACATGGTAAGACCCCGTCTTAAAAAAAAAAAAGAAAAGAAAAGAAATCAAAGATCAATCATTCCAGTGGAAGTTTAAAGGAACTCCTTTCAGAGGACAGAAAACTTGAATAGGGAGGGAATAACTCCCAGGTTAAAAGTCCCCTTGTCCCACATCTGGTGGACTCCATTTCTGAATACCCTCTCACAACAGTGTGAGAGTTCACTCTCTCTCTCTCTCTCTCTCTCTCTCTCTCTATTTCTTTCTCCTTTTTCTCTCTCTCTCTCTCTGCCTAAATAAATCACTTTCTGCAAAACTCTGTGGGGTCCAATATTTACTTAAAATGAGCTCACCGCGTCCAGCGGGGTCCTCTCTCCCATTCTTGGGTAAGTGAGGGACCAAGGGCCTGGAAGAACACATTCTATCGGAGAGCAACCTGAGCCCATTTTCCACAATTCAGTCACAATGTGATCACAGCTCACTGCAGGCTTGACCTCCCGGGCTCAAGCAATCCTCCTACTTCAGCCTCCCAAGCAGCTGGACTACAGGTGTTCACCACCACACCTGGCTAATTTTTAAATTTTTTATAGAGATGGAGTCTTGCTATGTTGCCTAAACTCATCTCAAATTCCTGGGCTCAAGTGATCCCCTGGCCTTGGCCTTCCAAACTGGTGGGATTACTGGTATAAGCCATGGCACCCAGATGGAAATAGCATATATTTATAATACTTTCCAAATAGTTAAAAGCAAAAGTTATTGAGGTTTTTATATTTATCTTTCAGGTAACGACTTTATTTAATTTGATTAAGACTTTCTGTTTATTCTCTTTAGATAGTTTAGGAGTACAGATATATATATATTGTCTAAAAACAAGAGTCATCGTGTGTGTCATTCCATCGGTTTTACTTCTTACTTTTGCTTCATGTGACATAATCTATTGATGTGAAGTATTAGAATCCTTTTTGGTAAAACTCATCTCTAAAAGCTAGTTCTGTGGAATATTAACATGGGCTTTGAAGATAATAGGCAGCATAAGTCTGAAAATGTACATGAGACCTAGAGAGCAATTTGCACAAAACTGCAGAACTAGAACTGGGAGCAGAAATTGAATCTTAATTCTTAAACAACTGTGTCATGAAAATAAACTATAAATGACCAATTAAAATGAAACAAATAAAAAATGATGAAAGAGGTAAACTTTGTAAAACATTACAAAGAATTGAAGTAGACTACTTACAGAAGTCTTTCTTCCCAAGGCTAGTTTAGCCTACACCCAGGAATGAACAGACAGTTTAGGGGTTAGAAGGAAGATGGGGTCAGTTAGGCCTGATCTCCTTCACTGACATAATTTCCACAGTTATAATTTTGCAAAGGAGGTTTCAACAAGGTCTCTCCCTTGACAAGTGGCATTACAAGTTGAGATGGGATTTGAGTGGGGACACAAAGCCAAAAAATATTAGGCAGGAAAGTATAAAAGAACACAAGGATTCAGGCACAAAAGTGTAGCCATCATTTATAGAGCGTGTGTTATCTACTAAGCATTTCAAGTACATTGTTTTTGCTAATCTTCTAACAGTCTATAAAGAAGTCTCTATTATCTTCATTTTACATATAATAAGACTGAAACCTTGAGGGGTTGAATAAGTTGCTGAAGCAATCATTTGCATAGTCAATTCAGATTTCATTTTTTTTTTAGATGGAATTTCACTCTGTCACCCAGGCTGGAGTGTAGTGGTATAATCTTGGCTCCCTGAAAACTCCACCTCTCAGATTCAAGTAATTCTTGTGCCTCAGCCTTCTGAGTGGCTAGGACTACAAGCATGCACCACCACACCTGGCTAATTTTATTTTTTTATACTTTCAGCGCTGGGATACATGTGTAGATGTGCATGTTTGTTACAAAGGTATACGCATGGTGGTTTGCTGCACCCATCAACCTGCCATCTACATTAGGTATTTCTCCTAATGCTATTCCTCCCTTAGCCTCCCACCCCCTGACAGCTCCTGGTACGTGATGTTTCCCTCCCTGTGTCCATGTGTTCTCATTGTTCAACTCCCACTTATGAATGAGAAAATGAAGTGTTTTGTTATCTGTTCCTGTGTTAGTTTGCTGAGAATAATGGTTTCCAGCTTCATCTATGTCCCTGCAAAGGACATGAACTCATCCTTTTTTATGGTTGCATAGTATTCCATGGTATATATGTGCCACATTTTCCTTGTCTAGTCTATCATCAATGGGCATTTGGGTTCGTTTCAAGTCTTTGCTATTGTGAACAGTGCTGCAATAAACATAACGTGTACATGTGTCTTTATAATAGATGATTTATAATCCTTTGGGTATATACCCAGTAATGGGATTGCTAAGTCAAATGGTATTTCTGGTTCTAGATCCTTGAGGAATTGCTACACTGTCTTCCACAATGGTTGAACTAATTTACACTCTCACCAACAGTGTAAAAGCATTCCTATTTCTCCACATCTTCTCCACCATCTGTTGTTTCCTGACTTTTTAATGATTGTCATTCTAACTGGTGTGAGATGGTATCTCACTGTGGTTTTGATTTGCATTTCTCTAATGATCAGTGATGATGAGCTTTTTTTCATGTTTGTTGGCTACATAAATGTCTTCTTTTGAGAAGTGTCTGTTCATAGCCTTTGCCCACTTTTTGATGAAGTTTTTGTTTCTTTCTTATAAATTTGTTTAAGTTCCTTGTAGATTATGGATATTAGCCCTTTGTTAGTTGGATAGATTGCAAAAATTTTCTCCCATTTTGTAGGTTTCCTGTTCACTCTGATGATAGTTTCTTTTGCTGTGCAGAAGTTCTTTATACTACAAGGCTACAGTAATCAAAACAGCATGATACTGGTACCAAAACAGAGACATGGACCAATGGAACAGAACAGAGAACTTAGAAGTGACATCACACATCTACAACCATCTGATCTTTGACAAACCTGACAAAAATGAGCAATGGGGAAAGGATTCCCTATTTAATAAATGATATTGAGATAACTGGCTAGCCATATGCAGAAAACTGAAACTGGATCCCTTCCTTACACCTTATACAAAAATTAACTCAAGATGGATTAAATACTTAAACATAAGATCTAAAACCATAAAAACCCTAGAAGAAAACCTAGGCAATACCATTCAGGACATAGGCATGGGCAAAGACTTCATGACTAAAACACCAAAAGCAATGGTAATTTTTGTATTTTCAGTTGAGGTTAGGTTTCACCATATTGGCCAGGCTGATCTCTAACTCCTAGTCTTGTGATCTGCCCACCTAGGCCTCCCAAAGTGCTAGGATTACAGGCATGAGCCACCGCACCTGGCCGAGATTCAATTCTGTCTGACCACAAATGGCATGCCTTAACTCTTATGCCTGATTCAATTCTGTATGAACACAAACTGTGTGCTCTTAACCCTTATTCCTATGTTAATAGCTATCCTGGTGAGGATGAACCACAGGGGACAGGATTTTTTTTTAAAAAATTCCTTCCTGTCAGTAGACAAGTTGAAAAAAATATATATATATTATATGTATATAATATATATATTTTATATATATATAATATATATATAATATATATATTATATATAATATATATAATATATATATTATATATATTCCTGACATTGAGCTTGAAAAGGAAGTCTCAGAAGAGATTGTAAATGGTTATGTGTGCAAAGTTAAAAAATGTAAATTTTTTATTCTCTGGGCAGTAACAAAAGCAGTAACAGTAGTACAATTCAGCTTATGACTATTTATAGAGTGCATATTAAATATCACATACTCTACTGAACAGAGTTGGGACCAGGGTGAAGCAATACATGCTCTTAGGACACAGAATTGAAGGAGGCATTCACCTTCAGGGTTACTTGTCATGTACTGAGTGCTTTATATGTAAGTAATATTAAATGCAAGTCTCATTGTCTAGAAGTTTTACCAGCAGCACTCCAGGGTTAGAACAATGCAGTAGGTAGTGAAACCACCTTTGCAAAAATTACAACTGAGGAAACTATGAAAGTGAAACAGATTAGACCCAACTGACTCGATTTTGCTTCTAACCTTTAAGCTATCCTTGTTCATTCCTGGATGTAGGCCAAACTCACCTTGGGAAGGAACTTGGTTTATGGTTTGACTCTGAAACAAAATTGAAAATAGCCTTTTCCTGAAAAGACCTCTTTCTTACCTGGGGACAAGTCAGCCTTTGGAGGACTAGCAAATTAGCTATAAGATTAGAAATTACAGTTTAGGGGTGATGCAACCTCTGACTGTAAGAATCTGAACCTCCCCAAATTTCTCCTGAGGATAACATCACTTGTAAAATCTAGGATCAGTGCTTGAGATATTTGGCAGACTGTATGGATCAACTGACACCACCCAGACTGGTAATCTGGCTCAACCAGTTCGGCGATCCCACTCAGGAACAGCAGACAGCAGGAAAGCTTCACTTTGACCGCTCTATGATTCCATCTCCGACCTGACCAATTAGCACTCCCTGCTTCCGGAGCCCTTACCTGCCAAATAATCTTTAAAATATCCTGTCCTCAAATGCTTGGGAGACTGATTTGAGTAATAGTAAAAATCCGGTCACCCATACAGCAGGCTCTGTGTGAATTACTCTTTCTCCATTGCAATTGCCCTGTCTTGATAAATCGGCTCTGTCTAGGTAGTGGGCAAGGTGAACCCATTGGGAGTTTACAGTAGCAAGTATTCCTACACCTTCAAGCAAGATACTATTAGGACAAAGTAAGATATGGTGAAAGCTGTCCTGCCTCCAGTTATGACTGCTCACCTCCAGCCTATTCAACAGGCTAAAGAAGACATGGGGAGATTCTTTTGAAGCCTGCGCTGTAGCAGTCTCTTTTAGCATTCCAATCTCCATTGGGAGATGAAGAGGCACTTTTTCCTACCTTAGGCCATTTGAGAAGGGATTAAGACATTTAGCATAATATGTGTCTCTGGAGGCCAGGGCACAGTGATTGGCTGGATTTCCTGAGGCAGCAGAAGAAAGAGAAATACTAGTTGCGCTTCCAGTGATGACAAGCAAGATGAACAGACATTGAGGAAAAGTTATACAGAACATGGAAATAATGCAAAAGAAAGACTGGACATCCTTTCAACGTTATATACTAGAATATTATTTAATTATCTTAAGAGGGTGTTTGCCATTAAAGTCCAGAGTCTATGAAAGTACATATTTACCTGCAGATTCTTATCCGGTAAAGATGCAGGTCATTTCTGTCTACTAAAAAGGCAGTCCCCAAATTTATCGTTTTCTTGATCTTTATGACTTTTACCAGTTTTTTTATGTAAACTATCAAATATTTTCTAACATTTTTCTTCAGTACCTATACATAGTTTCTTTCCCATATACCTTTTAAACTGGGTTTACTATCCTGCGGGTTCCCTTATTAAGGCATCAAATAAATCTTTCACATATGCTCACGGTATACTTGTATAAGAGTCCTATTTACAACTTTCTTAAAATTCTATTTCTACATGCTACCCTTCCCAAAAATGGAAAAAAAAGTCGGGGTGGAGGTGGCAAATAAGAAACAGGCCACCTGGACCTTCTTGAAAGGGATCTCATTCAGGAAGGCCATTGGAGGGGCCAAGCGATTCTTCAGAAGGATGACTTAGCTGAATAAGAGAGAACTTGAAGTGAATACCTTTAGAAGGTATTCCCTAAATCAATGGAATTGCAAATGAAAGCTTCTTTAAGAGAAATGTCTGAGAAATGTGCAATAAAATCTTATGGAAAAATCAGTTTGATGCCTTGCAAGCCTGTAAGATTCGACTGCACGTTCCTCAGTGATATGACCAGCCATATGACAACAGTACCTGTCACTAGACCAGTTTTACCTTGTTTCTCTCTCCCTTCTAAGAAAAATTCAGAGATTAGAAACCATGGCTAGCTAGTGGATGAGAAGAATAAATTTAAGGAAGAGAAAAATAAACCATCTATACATCTTAGAATCTTTAGATTTACATTAAGTTTGAAATTAAATACTTCATTACTGTGGAGTGCATCTTAATTACTAAATGAGCCTTGTATTTTCTTGTGATTAAAATAAAGCAGAGAAATAGTCCAGTCTACCTAAATTTATTCCATACAGAGAAAACAGTAGTACTATCCCAAAAGGAGTTTCAAACACAATGGGAAAAGGAATAGAGTTGCTTTGTGACTACTCTCTATTGAGTTCTGAGGTTTTGTTGTCATTGCTGTTTTAATATACTGACTGAATTTTTATAGCAATTTATTTCTTAAGGAAACTGTATGAAGTGAGTAGTGACCACTGTCTTTGGCTAGCAAGATCTGTAACTGACAACCACATTCTGGCCACAAGAATGAGTATATAATTTAGACATCACGCCTCATACAGTTGACCACAGTGATTGAGTTGGGAATGGGCAAGTAGCCCAAGTCAGGTCCAAATATACATTCATTCCTAGGTCCTTTCCTTGCTGCGCCTGATAGATAGATAGATCATTTTCTCTCAAAATAGTAGGAGAGAATGAAATCAACACACGAAAAGCAGCAGAAATAAGGTAAAGTCCTGGGGAGGATCCAGGCATAGGACCCCATTCTTCCTTACACTAACTTTGCTTTCCCATGTTCAAGTTCTATAATTCAATAAATTTTCGAGTAATCCAGTTAGATCTGGATTTCTGTCAAATGTATCAAAAATGTTTACTATTAAAATATAATAATGTATATTTAGAAGATAATGAGGTTGAAAGATTATTTTCCTCAAGGACATACATGCAGTAAGTTGCAAAGAGTGAACTACAGTCTGAATCTTTCTGAATGTGTAGTTGTTGATCTTAACAACAATAACTCTGTATTATGAAAACTCAAGGACAGCGCTGAAGTTTTACAACTGGGAGAGACATTTCAGTGGTATGGGAGTTTAAAAGTTGTTGAGTGTGCTCTTCCCCTCCTCCTTTATTTTGTTTTGCTTTCTTTGATTTATTTAGTTTTTCTTCCCCCATCCTCTCTTCCCTTTCAGAACTACTTCATCCTAATGCCTATGCATAACTTGGGACGAGCAGGTTAGGGAGTTGGCTCAGGGTTATTGAAAGTCACTAAAAAAAAGAACATGTACACAGAAGCTGCCCTGAGTGAAGAGTCAGAGCTGACCAGGGTGAAGAGGGCATGGTAAAAGGATTTAAACAGACCTCAGTTTCTCTTGTTCCAAACCTTGCCTTATTTGCTGTTTTTCTTTTTCTGCTCTTTTCACCCACCCTCCTTTTTTTTTTTTTTTTTTTTTTTTTTTNTTTTTTTTTTTTTTTTTTTTTTTTTTTTTTTTGCTTTTGCTTCAAAAACTGCAAAGATGGTAAAAACAGCTCCTTAAAGAACTGCTCTGACAGCTGCCAGGAGGAAACTGAACCAATGATCCCGAACAAGAGGCATGAAAACCATAACACTCTCCAATCGTTTGAACTGAAAGTTTTGCAACAGTTAAAGATGAATACAATTTCGATCTTTGCCAGACCAAAGCACACATGTACCTCTCCTCTCCTCACCCCATAAAACTCCAATCCTGCTTCAGCTAGGGAAGTTACCTGATATTCAAGTCATTCCTGATGTGCACAAGCTGGATAAATCTTTTAATCTCAATTCGATTCACTTAAACTACTTTTTTCTTTTGACAGTATCCATATGGAAAATGGAGTCATGACCCAGTTTAGGATGTAAGAGCCTGGAAGGGGTGACAGAGGGCAGCATGGTATGAGGCATCTGAGTTTGAGTGGCATAAGGAGGGCATCTTTGCAGAACTAGGGATCTAATTTGTGATTAAGGCTTCTAAAGCCTACAAAGAAAAGGGATTTTTACATGTCGTATTGATGTATCCCCTAGTATCTAAACAGTGCCTAGCGCACAGTAGACAGACACAAAGTAAGTATTGTATAATGAATTAATTACTGAATAAGTATCTAAGAGATAGTTCAGAAGATAAATGAAAAATAACATTATTCATCCTAGCATAGCTGATATTCTGTTTTTAAACAAGGGGAACACATTTTTGTTTTATTAAGTTGCTGGAGATTGGTTTTGCTTGATTAGAGGGCTCTGCTGATTCATGAAAGTTAATCTTAGGTATCCAAAATCCCACTTTAAAGAAATACTTAGCACCACAACAATAAGACAAAAGTCCATGTAAAGTAAACATTCCAGAGGGCTTCAGAGGTTAAAGAGGAATCTGGAAATAATTATCCTATTGCTAAAAAATAAATAACATATGGAAAATGTAAGCAGTGGGAGAGGACTTCCTCTTCTTAAGCAGAACTTCATTATTTAATTGTTTTAAATTGACAAAATAATATTTAATTGAAATATTCTATAAAGTTAGGAGTAATAAAATGATCATTTGGTATTTAATATTTTTATATTTCTTTTTATTATTTCAGTTGTTCACTAAGACAGCAAATGATGGTATCTAATATTATTCTTTCATATTTCACTTCTTATAATTTGTTGTTTTTAGATGGAGTCTTGCTCTGCTGCACTCAGGCTAGAGTGCAGTGGCAGGCATGATCTCGGCTCACTGCAACTTCTGCACCCTGGGTTCAAGCAATTCTCTGCCTCAGCCTCCCAAGTAGTTGGAATTACAGATGCCTGCCAGCACGCCTGGCTAATTTTTGTATTTTTAGTAGAGACAGGGTTTCACCATCTTGGCCAGGCTGGTCTTGAACACCTGACCTTGTGATCCACGCAACCTCGGCCTCCCAAAGTGGTGGGATTATAGGCGTGAGCCACTGCACCCGGTCCCACTTCTTATAATTTAAAATTATTCACATTGTATATTAAATGATTGAATTTCATCTATAGAAAAATAGAATACAATATATATTTTTGGAGAGGAGTAATAGGTAATATATATGCTTATAACCTATATATGGCCATTGATACTTTATGGTAGATATATACAAACAGATTTTATATATGTATATGTATAAATCCTTACACCCCAGGAAAGAAATAAAGAAATCAAGCTGGATTTATTCTATAGTTTCGTTTTGTTCTCTGTCTATTTTGTGTTACTTTCTATGCTTTTTGAAAGTGTCTGGAATATCACCACTTCCTCCCTTCGTCTTCCTCCCACAGCAGTCTGGTTTCTGTCTGTACCACCCCACTGAAACCACTTTCACCCAGAAATTGTCCCCTTGGTCATTAAATCAGAGGGGAAATTTTTGGTTCTTAACTGACTTGGCAGGTAAAAGCACTTAGCACTACTGTCCACTTCCTGAAACTCTCCACACTCCTGATGCACTCTTGATGTACATGCCGTATTACTTGCTTTCTATATTTCTTCCTAATTATTTGACCATATGTTCTCAGTCTTTTTTTTCTTCCTCCATTATCTTTCACAGTTGTTGATGGTAAGGTTTATTCATCTACTCATCCAAATGAGAACACTAGGCACCATCCTTGACCCCTTACTTTCCTTCTGCCCTTATAGCCAGCCAGTTCTAAATATATCCCAACTCTTGTCCTCACATCCTTTCCCACTGTTGCTATCTTAGTAAACGCCTCATTATCTCTCACCAAATGATTGTAAGAACTTCTAATTAGTTTCCCTCTTTCCCGCCAGACTCCCCATATTCCATCCATCATAAATGTCAGCAGTCTGATGGTATCAAGTCACTCCCCATTAAAAACCTTTCTATGATTTCCCATTAATTGCAAGATAAAGCCCAAGCTCTTTAGCATAACTGACATACCAGATTTCCCTCTATAAAATCTGGATGTGGCCTGCCTCTTTAGTCTCATATGTTGCGCTTTGGTATCAAACTCCCTCTAGTTTCCCACATTCATCCTGCTATTCCACGTGCCTATGAATGTGCACAAATCAGTCCTTCTGCCACTTCTGCCAGACAATCCTTTTCTCTGCAAACTTGCAGCTCTTATTCATGCTTCACTGAACTCGTTTTCTACATTCTTTTCAATTTACTCTAATAATCTGTTCCCATAGCTCTTTTATCTTCAGCTCAAACCTCTCGTCTGAATTTTAGAATAGTGTGTATTCAGCTTCTTATTGGACATCACTGGATGCTTCACATGTCTAAAACTTACTCATTATTCTTCTCCCAAACGTACTCCTATCTTCATTACCCAGGTTAATGATACCATCTAATTGCTTTCTGCAGATAGCCAAAACCCTTCTTTGTCTCTTCCTCTTTCCTACTTCTTCCTGCCCATTTTTTTTTTCAGTACTGTTGATTCTATTATTAAAACAAAAGTTAAACTGATTCACTTACAAGCATCTACGTTGCTGGTGCCCTAATAACACAGAACCGCAAGATCCTTGAGCAGTTGACTATTCTACTTGGTTACTCCTGTTTCTTTTATCAGGACTACCTCAGTCCATGATCTTACCTCCCGCTGGTAGAATTCTATTTCTAACCTGAAAATCTGAACACATTATACCCCTCCTCAAAAGCCTTTCAGTGGTTCCTTACGGTCAATAAATGGCATCTACATTCATTTGCATGATCTTCAAGAGCTTCCTCATAAATTCCTTGACTAACTTGATCGCTCTACTAAAAAGACAGAAATGCTTAGACACTTGCTCCTCAGCTTCAGAAAAGTACACAGATTAACTAGGCATTAGTTAAATTTTCAAAATTGCTTAGAGACTATGACATTTGTTTCTATGAGGTAAATTTGTTAATGGCATGAAACTTTTTAAAGAGTAAGACTATAATATAATAGGGCTTAAAATTTAGCCTTAGACAAAGAAAAGCTAGCAAATGGCCATCAGCCTTCCACAAAATGGAAACAAAACTTAAGACCTTATAAAAACAGCTTGATAACTACATTTCTTGAGAAAAAACATTCACCTCTTTGGAATGTAATGCACAATGTAAAAAAGACTAGAATTCTATTTTTTTTTCAGATGGTTGTAAATTATTCCCCTAAAGTGAAAAAAAAAAATCTAAAATTGTGCACAGGTTTTGTTGTTTGTTTTTAAACTAACTCAAAGCTCTTGAATAGTTAAATTCTGTCTTCTGCATTATCCTGCCTTCATAGAACGTCATTTGAAGCCAATTGATATTTTTGAATGTTGGCAATACTCCAGGGACAACATTACCAGCAATGAGTTTTCTTCCAAAAACCCAGAGAATGCAATGTGAGCTTAATCTGGGATCTGTTAATTATATGTTTGTAAAGCACTCTGTTGGTGTTTTTTTTTTTTTTTCTCATGTATTTTTAACGCAAATGTATACACTCTACTGACTGTGGTACAACCACAGTCCTACCCTAAGAACTTCATGAGAATTTACCTCTTGCATTTATTGGTTCAGCACTCAACAAATATTTACTGAGTGCTTGCATGAGGCAGAGTTGATCCTACTTTCACGAAGCTTACATTCATGCCAGGCATGTGCTAAATGTTCTGATCACATCATCTCATTTAAACCTTTAATTTCACCATAATGCAGTAGCTATTTATCATTATTACTGTTATCATTTTACAGGAAATAAACAAGCTTAGAAAGATGAATACTTGACCATAAGTTTTATGAAGGCAGCGATGAATCTAGGTCACTACCCTAAAATAGTCTTTTTTGCTTCAGTGTTGGGCACGTATGCCAGTATTGACCCACATATGGTAAGCAAGATTCTCAGGTGAGATTTCTGAATAAACTGCTTTAAAAGGACATGGTTCAGCTGGAAGAGAAGCTTTCTGTCCTTTGGGTATCCTTTTTCTTTTTGCTACCCAGGACTAATATTGAACATGAAGAAAAACACCAAAGAAATCACAAACATAGCTACAGCAGTTCAGGCTGTCTACCTCTGGATGTTGTGTCATGTGAGAAAAACAAAAAGAATGATACAAAATTCTATCTTATTTAAGTTATTGCATTGGGTTTTCTATTACATGAAGCCAAACCCAGTCTTCAACCAACTCCTTCAATGATCCATATTCCATACAATAGCCTGAGTGATCTTTCAAAATGGGCATCATTTTAAAAGGCAGCTCCCACTGCAGTATGGTTTCCCATCACACTGGAATGAAATCCAAATTTATTCACCTGCCTCCCTGAGCTTATCACTCTCTTCTCTTCTTTGCCTCTTACCATCCAGCAGGTTCAACTTTCTTTCTGTTCCTAGAACATGACAAGCAGACTCTTCCAGGGCTCAAAACTACCTATTGCTCAGAAAGCTCCAGTTTGTGTGCTTTTCTGCTTGGCTAGATCCTCCTTGTCACTCTGATATTAGCTTCTTGTCACCACTTCAAAGAAGCCTCTCCTAACCACCTATTCTAAGATAACTACGAGTAATTCCCTATCACAATATCCTAGCTTAGCTATTTTCATAGTACTCAATACCATATACCTTCCATTTATTTTTTCATTGAGCTGTGTATTGTCTGTATCACCTATCCCATTTCTACCCACATAAAAACTCCATCAGAGCAGGCATCTTGTCTGTTTTGTTCTCCATGACATCAGCGCCTAGATAATACCTAGCACATAACAGAAACTCAATAAATATTTGTCACATGAATTGTGTCAAAGAAAAAATACACAGAACGAGTTAAAAGGCAAGAAAAACTTTATTAAAGTCTATTGCTATAAAGGTCAAGACTATTGCAATAGCAGATGAGACTAAACTCAACTCTAAATACGGTAGGGACATCTGGGGATTTACAGCCAATGGGCAGGGGGAGGGCATCAGTGGATAAAAAGTTACTAAGAAGAGCTTGGTTAGGTATCAAAGGTGGGGTAAAGAGGAACTTGGTTATACATGAAGGCGGCAGTGGGGGTGGGGTAGGAGTCTCACTAAGCTGGCTTGGCAGCACTCTTGCTAAAAGTGTGCTCCACAGGCCAAGCACAAGGCTTAGTCAAGAACGGGCCTCAAAAGAACCTAATGCTTGGTCAAAGAGGAGGTTCTTGTCACCTGACCCTAGAGTCAGGCAGAAGTGTCAGAGAATTAACAGCCACTGGAAATAATCCTCAACCAAAGACTGACAGTATCAATATGCAAACAGCCCAGCTTCCTGATTCCACAGGAGTAGTCACTTGAAGCAGTGTGTTCTAAATTGGCTCTCATGTTTACACGTTTACTCTCAAGTTTACTTTTCTTATTAGCTACATTTACTAAGTCTTAAAATCCTTATGCCTTAGAAAATATGAACTCTTACACCCAAAATTATTAATGATATTCTCATATTTATCTTTTCTTCTTTTCATTATTCTACCACAGCCATTTGCCTAGAATATATCTACTCAATACAAATGTACTGTGAGCTACAAATGCAAATATACAATTTTAGATTTTCTATAAAAACAGATGAAATTAATCTTAACATATTTAAATAAATCAAATCAAAATATTATAATTTCAACATGTAATGAAAATTATCAATGACCTATTTTTTTTACACTAAAGCTTCAAAACCAAGGGTATTATTTTACACATAGACTACATCTCAATGTGGACTAAGTATATTTAAAGCACTTTATAGCTACATGTGGCTAGTGGCTACTGAATTGGATAATGCAGATCGACAGTATATTTTCATCTCTCACAGAAAGCAAACACAAAAAGCAACAGTATTATGGCAACTAACATTTCTGCAGCTCCCTGTATTTTGTTGACAAAGGATATCTATTTTATTTCCATTCTAGAGATGAAGATACTGAGGCCCAGAAATTCAGAGAATTTTCCAACATTGATATAGCACCAATACCTCTGGCACGGACTATCCAGGAAGGGCCACTGTGTTGCTCAGCTCTGCAAAGGACTACTCACGTTGTATGCTTTGTGGATGGCACCCTTTGCAACATAATTCCAGACATGGTTCTATGCACAGGCTCAATTTCTTACCAATATTTCTGAGACAAAATTCAGGACCTACAGAAGTGTCTCTGAAGGCAGGTAAATATCAAAAAGCCAGTTACATCCTTCCGAAACTTCCTATTCTTGTATTGAACCTAACCTAGTTCAAATTTTCTGTCATTGTCAGGGTTTTGTTCACTCAAAACTATCACTATAAAGCATAGCATCTAATTATTTTATTATTGGTTGCTAACCACAGGTAACTCACATTTTGTTTTTTTATAATGTACTACATCCATAACAGCCTCATTTGGTTACCATGCACAAAGAGCTGTGGGGGTTCATATGTTTAGAGGTTCAGCTATGTCTGCCTCAATGTGCTTGTCATCTGATTCGTCCATGTGTCAGTCACAGAGGCCTTTTTACCAGTTCAGAGCAGGGTAAAGTTGTAGATTATTGGACTTTTCATAAAGTAGCAGAGTTTTGTTTATTTTAAGTAACTATCTGGTAACTGTCTGTTTCAATAGTTTTTACATATGAAATATCCCCTAATAAAACTTCCTCTGAAAAAAATATACAACTGAAAATGCTTCCATATAACTTACAGTTTCTACAAACAATACTACTTTCGGTAATGGAAAAAGTACTTCCATGTTTTACATTATCAAAAATTTTTTTTTTCTTTTTTTTTAGATGCAGTCTCACTCAGTCGCCTAGGCTGGGGTGCAGTAGTGCCATCTCGGCTCACTGCAACCTTTGCCTCCCAAGATCAAGTGATTTTTCTGCTTCAGCTTCCTGAGTAGCTGGCATTACAGGTGTGTACCACCATGCCTGGCTAATTTTTGTATTTTTAGTAGAGGTGGGGTTTTACCACGCTGGCCAGGCTAGTCTCTAATTCCTGACCTCAGGTGATTGGCCTCCCAAAGTGCGGTATTATAGGTTTGAGCCACTACACCCGGCCTCAAGAATTTTTGTGTATATTCAGAGAGGCATGTTTTGCAATGCCGAGTGTTCAGTATTCATCTTATTTACCTTCAGGGAAGGAGCAATTACTCTGACTCTGACAGAAAGAAAGGAACATAGTTCCCAGGTTTGTTGACACAAAAATATTACATTTTTATCTTTATGTTAAATCATTCAATTTGAATTTCTAATGAATCTTCTCTACAGAAAATAATTAGAGAGCACCCCATATAATCCAACATGAACCAGTGCCTGAATAAGTATTAGTACCTTCCATTATAGGCAACAGTAGGTCTTGAAGATTCAGTTGAAGATTCATATTGTTTAATCTTCCTGATGTCCAACAGGATCTCTCTGTTGGACAAAAAAAATGGGGAAGCCCCCATTTTTTAACTCTAAGTGTCTTAGACCATTTTTATTTCTATAAAGGAAAACTCGAGGCAATTTATAAAGAAAAAGAGAGTTTTTTGTTTGTTGTCTCACAGTTTTGTAGACTGCACTAAAAGCATGGCACCAGCATCTGCTTCTGGTAAGGGCCTTAGGAAGCTTCCGATCTTGGCAGAAGGCAAAGAGGGAGCAAGCATGTCATGGTGATAGGTGGTATAATCTTTTTAACAACAAGATTTCATAGGAACTAAGTGTGAGAATTCGTTCAATCCCAGGAGAACGGTACCAAGCCCTTCATGAGGGGTCTGCCCCTATGACCCAAACACCGACCATCAGGTCTCACCTCTCACATTAGGGATCAAATTTCAACATAAGATTTGGAGGGGATAAATATTCAAATTATGTCATTTAGTGTCTGCCATTAGTAGCATCTATGCTAGTAGTATCTATGAATAGATGTTTATTAAAATAATTCTTTACCCATACACTTTCCTTCCATTTTTGCTGTACTCCCCTGCACAGGAAAATAGAAAAATATGAGACGGAAATATCCTATACAATGTGGTTAAGGTAAAAAGAAAGTAGGAAACTGTTTAACCAAAAAATACAACCAAAATATTGAAAGATGAAATATGTTTTACGTAATGCTAAATCTCCTATGTAATTATGATTTTGCCTGTATAGGCATGTAGGTATCTTGAAATTCAACATGATAGTGTAAAATTGAGCAGAATCAATTTTTTTTTGTAAAAGAGAAAACTGGAAAGGCCATTACTTAGCTCATTGACTTATTCTAGGCACTAGAAGCTTTATTCTAGTTGATCGAACCTACCTAATCTGGTAGAGGTTCCTTAATTCAGATACTGTGCAGCCCCTTATGGATTTGTTGAGAATGATGGAACCAGAACTCTGGGATGCGACATGGATGGATGTTTGTCTGGATCTCCTCCCCTTAACGCCAAAGCCTTCCTCTTACTTTCTGTAAAGTCCTGTGATTTTCTTCATCATGATTTCCTACTTCTGCCTCTGCATCTGCTGCCTTAGTTTTACTGTTTTGATTTCCACAAAACATATCTATTAGAGAGAAGGATCTTATGAATTCACTCTTCTTGACATGTGGTCGTTTTTCTGGAAAGGAGTTTCATTACATAAACTGAAGTATGTCCAGCATGTTTGTGACTTCATTGTTATACTTCACAGTAAACTCCGCAGCCTCTCCAAGACTTTTCCAACATGTGACCCTGCAAACAAAGGCAACACCTCTGAAAAGGGCAATTGTTTTATCCTCTGCGTTCTATTGAATAAAATGTAGATGTGTGTGTATTTACCCTAGAGTTTGGAGACAACTTTTGTCTTCTCTAAATTAAAGACATCATGGAAAATATGACTAAGGTGTCTGTGCTTAGTTTATAACATTTTGTGTCAATGCCTTTGATACCATGTGTAGATTATTGTATTAGTTTGTTTTCACTCTGCCATAAAGAACTTCCCTGAGACTGAGTAATTTATAAAGAAAAGAGGTTTAATTGACTCACAGGTCCACAATGGCTGAGGAGGTCTCAGAAAACTTATAATCATGCTGAAAGGCAAAGGGAAAGTAAGCACCTTCTTCACAAGGTGGCAGGAGAGAGTGAGAGCTAGGGAGGAACAGCCAAACACTTTGAAAGCATCAGATCTAGTGAGAACTCACTCATTATCATGAGAACTGCATGGGAAGACCACCTACGTGATCCAGTCTCCTCCCACTAGGTCACTCTCTTGACACGTGGGGATTACAATTCGAGATGAGATTTGGGTGGGGACACAGAGCCAAACCATATCAATTTTTCTTCCTCTATGTAAAATTTCTCAAAATTCACTTCAGGTACCATTTAGCAAACGATTAAATAAGGTTTTGATTCTTTAAAATATTTTGAACAAAATGCTGACAGCTATATTACCAAGGAAAAGGTTTCCTTTTGCTTGCTCTGCCTATAGCTCTCTTTCTAAATCCTAGCTAATTTTTTGTGACTGCAATCTCCATGATCTGGGATCTGTCCTATGCTGTAGCAAAGGAGAAGGTTGCATTTGTTCTCTTTTGTAGGTAGGGGTAAGAGCTGAAAATAAATTGTCTCCATTGTGGCACTAACAACAGTCTCCACTACATTGTTAAGCATCTCTGGATAGCAGGTGTTCAGACACATTGCAATATAACCACTCAAACCCCTATTCATGTAGGCTCCCTTAATTTGTAACAGTTTGTGTGTTTAATGCCAGCTCTATATAGGGGTTAAAATTCAATGTGAATAAGATATACCTCCTTATTAGAAATGTTCTATAACCTGCATTGCAACTAGGTGAATCCTTAATATACATTAAATGTAATTTTGAAGCAAAAAAGAATATTCTCTTGCAATTGTGGCTAAATTCCACTCAGAATCTGTGGATAAATTCAGTGACATGAACTTTAGAATTTTGGAAACCCCAACATGATACACCAAAGTTTAAGCTTATTCTACAACAAGGTAGTAAAATTTTGAAAGAGTAGGTCAAGTAATTATTCCTAAAACATAAGAACAACAGCCTTTAAAGTCTCACTTGAGCACAATGAATAAAATCACCACTTAAAATATTTGTATGTATGTGTATATATATACATATATATATATGTATATATATATATATATATATATATATATTTCTCTTTTACTTTACTGTAAACCCCTTGATTCATAGACATTTTTTATTATGTTTTGAACCTCCATAACAGTGCAATACTGAGCAACCAATAACAAAGTACTGAAGGAATGAATCTAACACTTTCTAAATCTTGAGCCTGAGAAGAAAGGAAGGAAAAAATTTGTCTTCATTAATGAGTTTGATATTGTGAAATAGACCAATATGCAAAATCAAATCATGGTAAGGCAAGTATCTATCCCCTTACTGAACCCAGCTTTCAGCAAATATTGACTCCACTGGTAGGAATGAGTCCCAGAGAGGTACCAACTTTACCTTCCAATTCTAATTTTGTGGTTTTAGTGGTAAGAAAAAAAACAGAAAATAATAGGCTGTCTACAGCAGAAGAGTATACGTTGGTAGAGAAGTAGTTAAGGCACTATAATTAAAAAAAGGCAGCCTGATTTGTCATAGACTGTTATGCTTAACTTCAACCAGTGAGTCCATTAAGACAAAAACTTCATACAATGATGTTGATAATAATACTAATGATAGCTTTGTATATATTCAGAGATCCTCAAATAAAAGCTAATACATTCCTCATATTCTTTTGTTCTTCCAGAACCATAATGTACTTTTTTTTTTTTTTTTGGTAAAGTTATGTGATTAAACAAAAGGTTGATGAACATTTTAAGTTTTGTTTGTTTCTTCTTTAAAAAAATTATCTTTCATTGATTCCACATCTTACTACAATTAGAATTACCATAACAGTAGGATGTGGTTGGTAGAAATGTATGACTTCATCCTTTATAATCACCAGCATGGCATTTCCTGAAACAAAACACTACAGGATATCAGTGAAGCTGAGCCTCTCTTCTCGGACCTAATGTTTTCATGCATGCCAGTCTAAAAACGCTGACTGCATCATGGCCCTGGCAGACAACATTAAGCTTGTAAAACAAGAGAAAAACAACAATAAAACTGCTATTTGTGTTTTATGGAACTATGTAAAACTAAGAAAATAGTAGAGTACCCAAAAGTTGGATTTTTAAATATTCCCAGTGGTCTAATTATTTTCCACAATTCATTATTTTGTGCCAACTAATTTTGGCACACCTCCAAAGTCTTTTTTTAAAAAACGATTATATATGTCTCAAAAGAAATGAGTTGAAATATTGACTGACATCTGCCTGTGCATATATATTGTTTTAATCACATCTAAGTAAATAGCATATCTAAGTAAATAGCATTCTTTTGATGGTTCTCATGTGTATTACTAGTTTATATTATATTGCAATATATAGTAATACAAGATGTTTCAGAGACATTAATCAGGTGGCTCAACTAAGTTCTATCAATTCAAAATTGACAAAGTTTTGAGCTGTGAGTAATGTCTACCAGTACACAGGTTTAGCTTCATTTAGCCATAATCAGTGTACCACACTATAATGATATAGCTATCGCTAAGCACTTGATTAGCCTTTAAATGTTTACTTGCTTGAGCATATGATAAATAAAGCTAGAAATTTAAAGTGTCTCTGAAAATATCTGCAGGATATTTAATAAATTAATTCAATATTAACTTCCATGCTGTGGTGGATTAAAAATGGATGTGATTCTTTGCTATTCCTCCCATTAAAATATGAAATCTAATTCCCCTCCCTTGAATTCAAGGGAATGTGTGCTGAATTCAAGGGTAGGGGGGAATTAGATTCTATCTCTTAGTGGGAGGAATAGCAAAGAATAGCAATTCAGGTTACTAGCCTTAGTAACTTGCTTGACCAAATAGCATGTTACATCCTGGGCTTCTGAGGATAGATAACAGAAAGACTTGCAATTTCCTCAGGCTTCTTCAAAGTCTCTGACATCCATGAGCTGCTATGTAAGAAATTAATTACTCTGAGGCTAACTTGCTATAGAAATCATTGATACATGCCATAGTTAACAGTCCCAGTTGATTTTAACTTTTCAGTCATCTGTCTCAAGTGAACAGAATATGATGAAGCCATCTTGGATGCTCCAAACCAATCTGATTACCAACTAAATATTGGTAGCCTTAGCTGATACCATATAGAGTAGAAGAATCACCCAGCTGAACCCTGTCCAAATTTCTAATTTAAAATTGTGAGATAAAATATGATGGTGGTTGTCTTTAAGTGCTAAGATTTGCTGATACTTTGCTAGCAACAGTAAATAACAAGCAAACATATCCTGTTATACTGACAGTCTTGCAAAGTTCGTTGCTTCGATTTCATTAGAATTAGTATGAAAGTCTATTTTAACCAGTTTGTGTTAAAGAATGTCATTCCTGTTTTATTTTTCGTTTCATTTTGTTTGTTTGCTTGCTTTTGTTTCGCATACAACCTCTCTTTCCAAATGCAGCTCACTCTTTAGTTTGCAGAAATCTCTCACAAATGCAACTTTGGTGAAAGGTAGTTCCCTTTGGCTGCCAAATGGGTAGATTCTTCTACCTACCTATTTTGAGTAGCTAGAGAATAACAGTTAAGCCTTCAATTCCTCTGGGGCTTTGAATTTTCAGCTAGTATTAAAGATGTGAATCAATAGATAAATTTTCTAAAGCCTAAATATGATCATATCATTCCTTTCCTAAATATCTTTCATTGCTTTCAAATTACATTAAGTCTAAACTCCTAGAGTGGCAAAAAGTACCTTTGTGATCCATTCCTAGTTTACCACCCAACCACATGTCTCAAAATCTCAGGACCCTCATAAACTAATCATTCTAGATTACTAATATGGATGGAATTTTGTCATTCAAAAAAGATATGTGGAATCCTAACTCCCAGTACCTCAGGATGTGACCTTATTTGAAAATCAGGCCTTTAAAGAGGTAATATTTGAGATCATGAGGGTGTGCTCTAAACTAATGTGACTATAAAAAGGAGACTTAACATGACTAGTAAACTAACATTACTTATAAAAAGGGGAAATTTGGACACAGGTAGACATATACAAAGGGAAGATGATATGAAGACATGATCTGGCAACATTATCATTGGAATAGTGCATCTTAAGCCAAGGAACTTGGCTTTTTGGTAAGGTTACCAGAAAGTAGGTGAAAGGTATGAAACAGTTCTTTCCTAGTGCCTTCAGAGGAAGCATGGCCTTGCTGACACCTTAATTTCAGGGTCCTAGCCTAAGACACATGACACAATAAATTTCTGTTGTCTTGCTCCCCCTGGATTTTGGTGCTTTGTTATGGCAACAATGGGAAATGAATACAACTACTGACTGCTTCCTAAGAATATCATACTTGTCCTTATCTCTTAAAAAAGCACCAAATATTATAACAGGAAGGTATATGTTAAACATCTCAAGGTTTTGGAAGATGGAGGAGAAAACAATCAGGGACATTTTCTTGAAAATGAGGCATTTGAATTAGACATTATAGGACATGGGGCTTCAGCAGGCAACGATAAATGATGGTATTTCTAATGTAGTGAGTGCTTGAAACCAAGATGTAAAAACAGGGACACACAGATCATTTTTAAAAGAAAAAGAGATTGTGTTCTTTCTTTGTGGGTTGGGTGAATACAGTGAACTCTAAGAATGTCACTTAAGCTGGGTGTGGTAGTCCATGTCTGTCATACCAGCACATGGGGAGGTCAAGGCAGGTGGATCACCTGAGGTCAGGAGTTTTGGGCCAGCCTGACGAACACGGTAAAACCCTGACTCTACTAAAAACACAAAAAATTAGCCACACGTGGTGGTAGACACCTGTAATCCCAGCTACGCGGGAGCCTGAGGCAGGAGAATCACTTGAACCCGGGAGGCAGAGGTTACAGTGAGCTGAGATGTCACCGCTGTACTACAGTCTGGGCAACAAGAGTGAAACTCCATCTCAAAAAACAACAACAACAAAAAAACACATCAGTTTAATTAGGCTTTTTCTAGAAGCAAGCACATATTTTTAAAAGCCTTGTAGCTTGACTTATAATGCTCTATTAGGCCTTTCTCCAACAAATATCATAAAAAGTTTAGGACTATTTGGTTCTCCAGAACAGGAGTTCCCAGACTTTTAGAATTTGCCAAGTCATAAACATTTTAAAGCGCAGGAGGCATCATAAGAATAGTAACATTTTAATTTGAGATAATTTCAGTTATTATCTTTATCATCATAAATTCATTAAAGAAATGAGATTTTTAACAAAATTGAATGATCATAATTTCAGAGTAATTGTCATCTTTTAAACAGAAAAAAAAAGTTACGTTTGTGAAAAATTCCCAAGGATGATAGCAAATTTGTCAAGACTTCATGAACAAGATGTGATTGTGCATCCTTTATTCTGGAAAGCTCATGAAAGGCTAAAATTTCATTAAAAGCTGGCCACTTGCCAGGGGGCTGTTAGCATTCTGTTCTTATGCCAAAAGAACGATAACTGGCACCTTCCTGTGCTCCCTTGTTTCTCCCTCTCTGTACACAAGAAATGTTTCAGTCGGATCAGCTTTGCACCTGACTGTCTGATGGAGGAAGGGTGTAAGCAGATCACACAGAGCCAATTCAAAGCCTACTGTACTTCCTGAAATATGTGGTTCTCATAAGCAACACATATTGAGCCTAAGAGACGTTTGAAGTGAGTGAAGATAAGTTTTTGTGGATCCAAATGTCGGTGGTGAACTAAAATATTGAGCCTCCTAGTTTTCTTCATTTCTAAAACTCATTACTCAGTGTTTCCTTGCCACTCTGCTGGCACAGTGTGCAAATGAGTGCTTTTGGGAGATTGCAACATAGGTGACCAAAAAAACTTATCCCACATTAGTAAACAGTGAGGAGACCATATGTGAAATGGAGATAACGAATAATTAGCAAGACATGAATCCTTGTTTAAGATAATATTGATTCCATCTTCTGGCTCTCTAATGCATTGAAATGGGAGTAATAACTAGAAGGCACTCATTCAGAATATCATGGAAATGTTTAAAAGTGGGGGAGAAAATTTTTGTGCAATGTTATTTGGTTCTATTAGAACCTATATTCATGAACTGAGTCTATAAACACAGCAGTTGAATAAATCATCTAAGAACTGAAAATCAACCAAACAATGAATGGACACTCCCCAGAGGATGATAAGCTGTTTTCATAAGGCACAGGAAAAAGAAAATGAGAGGAATGAAAGAAGTTAGACTTATAGATGCTTGGGGTATTCCAATCACTTTATGTTTCTGTAAAAGTAAATCTTACTGATGGTTAGTTCCTGCCTCATGCTGACAGTTTACAAATAAGAATAGCAAGGTTCCGTTTTAGAGCAGACAGTGTGGAGCCCTCTTCAAAAGCATTTTTAAATTAGAATGACAGAGCTTCACAAGCATTCTTTGCAGTAAAAGATGAAGAGCAATGCTTCAAAAAAACAATAAACTAGATCTATAGTCTTTCACCCCCACCTACTGTAATGGCAATGATTGGCCCCCTGCAGTTGGATGCTTTGTTTCCTTGATTTTTGTACTTATCAATAGAAAAAGCACAATAGTGTATTCCTCATTAGCAAAACTTGTGATCTACTAAAACACTGTTTCAATTTGAGAAGATCTTCCTCTATGAAACACTGAGCAAGGAGTTTTCGAAATGAAGAAAACTGGGAGGCTCAGTATTATAGGTCACCACCGAAACTTGGATCCACAAAGGCTTATCTTGACATGATTCTAACGTCTCTTAGGCTCCACGTGTTGTATGACTTTGGAAATATGGCTTAATCTCTTAAGTCTCTTATTTAACATTGGGATAATCACCACACTTATTTTATAGGGTTTTTGTGCAGATTAAAGAAGATTTTAAGCAAAGTTCTTACTGTCATTTCTGGTTCATAATTAAGTGTTCAAATAATGTTACCAATTATTAACATTACTATTTATTTTATTATTCAGTCTCAATGATAGATGGTTTTGGCAAGAGAATCCTAAATGTTTGATCCAAGATACAAGCGTAGAAGTTACAGATTTTAAAAAGTCATTTGAAATCTATTGCAAAAATGAGGAAGGAGACCCAGGTATCTAGGATCACCTCCCCCTTGACTTACACACTGCATTTCAATAGAAGAACAGGCTGGCCGACTGGTGCCTCCTAAATCACCTTCCAGCACGAGTGGTATGGGGGAATCTCTCTGGAAGACATTGTTTTTATTTAAACAAGATCAACCCCCAACACCACTCCTCCATCAACCAAGACCCTTTCACATGTAATTTCTAAAACTGTAAACCCAAGACCCTTTTACCTGTAATTTCTAAGGCTGTAAATCTAAGATCCTTTCATGTGTAATGTCTAGAGTGTAAGCCTATATAAAGGCAGAGCTTCTCTTTATTAGGCGAGCTTGGCAGTTAGACAAAACATGTCGCCTCGCTCCCCGGCCATAATAAAACACCTCTTCCTTCCTAGTTTGGTGTCTGAGAGGTCTGTTTCCTGTGGCCCGTCGTGCTTCAAAGAAACAAAAGCAATACAAATCTGAATGGTAGGCAGAAAAAGACACACAAATGCTCTGAAAAATTGACAGATGAAAATAAAGACATAAGAAGAGATTTCCCATTTAAATATCCATACTATGTTAAGCAGTATATAAATTCAATCCTATCACATCCCAATGGCACTATTCACAGAAATAGAAAAAAAAAATCCTAAATGTGTGTGGAATCACAAAAGGCCCTAAATAGTCAAAGAGATTCTGAGGAAAATAAAGTTGGAGGCATCACATTTTCTGACTTAAAATTATTTTACAAAGCTATAGTCATCAAAACAATATGGAACTGGCATAAACACAGCCACATAGACCAGTGGAGCAGAAAAGTGTCCAGGAATTCAAACATATAGGGTCAGCTAATTTTTGACAAGGGCATCAAAAAGATAAAAAGGGAAAAATGTCATTTCTTCAGTAAATGGCACTGGGAAAACTGAATTTCTACTTGCAAAAGAATGAAATTGGACCTTTATCTTAAACCATATTCAAAAATCCACTCAAAATGAATAAAACACCTAAATGTAAGGCCTGAAATCACAAAACTTCTACAAGAAAATAAAGGAGAAAATCTCCTTTACATTGACCTGGCAATGATTCACACTTAGATATCACACCAAAGGTTCAGGCTACAAAAGCAAAAATAAATGAGACTCTATCAAACTACAAAGCTTCTGCATAGCAAAGAAAATAATTAACAAAATGAAAAGGTAGCCTATAGACTGGAAGCAATATTTGCAAACCATATATCAGATAAGGGGTTAATATCAAAGATTTTTAAAGAACTCATACAGCTAAATAGCAACAAAGCACATAATCAAGTTTTAAAATAAGCAAAGGACTTGAGTAAACATTTCTCCAAAAATGACATAAAACCGGCCAACAAGTACATGAAAATGTGGTTAATATTATTAATCATCAGGGAAATGTAAATCAAAACCACTGAGATACCACCTCACACCTGTTAAGATAGTTATTATTAAAAAGGCAAGAGATAAAAAGTGTTGGTGAGGGTGTGGAGAAAAGGGAACATTTGTACACTGAGGTATTGAAGTGTGAGATTAAAATATTTACACCAAGACAAAAGTATGCCAAATTGTAGGGTCGTTTATTATGCCGGCGACCACAGAGGACTCACGTCTCTCCAACCTGTGTCCCCGGGCTCAGGGGGACCGGGGGGTTTTAAGCTGAAAAACCACATCCTGGATTTAGGACCAAGAGGGTGAGGGGATGCAGGGCAAGCAACTTTTCAGCACTTTCTGATAAGCAAAGGCAAGCACTTCTGGCAGTTACTGATAAGTAAAGGCAAGCAACTTTACAGAAGCCCAAGGTCAGCGGTTATTGCGAGGAGAATGGGGCAGTCGTTACAACTTATTTTTGGAAAATAGCTTTGTCTTGTACAAAATGGCATTGCTCAAGTTCTAACTCTGTCAGCCATATCACAACACTGTTGGTGAAAATGTAGATTGGTGCAGTTGTTGTGAAAAACAGTGTAGAGATTCCCAGGCCGGGTTTGGTGGTTCAGGCTTGTAATCCCAGCACTTTGGGAGGCTCAGGTGGGTGGATCACCTGAGGTCAGGAGTTCAAGACCAGCCTGGTCAACATGGAGAAAACTTGTCTTTGCTAAAAATATAAAAATTAGCCAAGAATGGTGGCGTACTGCTGGGGAGGCTGAGGCAGGAGAATCACTTGAACCCAGGAAGCAGAGGTTGCAATGAGCCAAGATTGCACCACTGCACTCAAGCCTGGGTGACAGAGTGAAACTCTAACTAAAATAAATAAATAAAAATGAATAGAAATTAAAAATAGAACAATCATGCTAGGCATGGTGCTCACACCTATAATCCCAGCACTTTGGGTGGCCAAGGTGGATGAATCATCTGAGGTCAAGAGTTTAAGACCAGCCTGGCCAACATGGCAAAACCGTGTCTCTATTAAAAATACAAAGATTAGTTGGGCATCGTGACACATGCCTGTAATCCCAGCTACTCTGGAGGCTGAGGCAGGAGAATCGCTAGAACCTGGGAGGCAGAGGTTGTAGTGAGCTAAGATAGCGCCATTGTACTCTAGCCTGGGTAACAGAGTAAGGCTCTGTTGCAAAATTCTGTTTGCAAAATGCCCTATCATTTTCCGACCCCCAGTATGTTTGTTTGTTTGTCTCAAAACAAACAAAGGAAATGAAATCACCTCCTTGTAAAGATATCTGTAATTCCATGTTCATTGCAGGCTTATCACAGTAGCGAAGATATAAAACAACCTACAAACAACCTAGATGTCCATCAGTGGACAAATGGATAAAGAAACTAAGGAGTGTGTGCGTGTGTGTGTGTGTGTGTGTGTGTGTAAATAACTTCTTACACATACACACACACACACACACACAGTGGAATATTATTCAGACTAAAAAGAAAGAGATCTTGTCATTTGCCACAACATGGATGGACCTGGGAGACATTATGCTGAGTGAAATATGCCAGAAATAGAAAGAAAACTATTGCATGATCTCACTTATATGCAAAATCTTTTATTAAAAAAAAAGTCATACAGATAGAGAGAGAATAAAAACAGAATTTGCTAGGGTAGTGGTGGTGGGGGATGGGTACATGTAAGTTAAAGGATGCAAAGTAGCAAATATGTAGGCTGTCCAAAGATCTAATGTACCACATGAAACTACAGTTAATAACAGTGTTTTATAGTCAGGATTTTGTTAAATTGTAGATTATAGCTGTTCCTGCCACAAGGTAAAAAATGAGTAACTATGTAAGATGATGGATATGTTAATTTGTTCCACTATTTTAATATATATTTTAATATATATTTGTATTTTTAATATATATTTTAACATATATTATATATAACTATTTTAATATATATTTGTATTTTATATCATTTTGTATACCTTAAATATACAATACATAAAATTTATTTCAGATTAAATAAATAAGAGATTCCCTTACTTATTTAACAAACACTTTAAAATACAAAGGGCAAGCACTATTGTTAGCACTTAATACATATTGATTCATACAATCTTAGCAATCCTATAAGGCAAGTACATACACACATACAACACGAAATATTATTCAGACTTTAAAAAGGAAGAGATCTTGTCATTTGCCACAATATGGATGGCCCTGGACAACGTTATGCTAAGTAAAATACACCAGACACAGATTCAGTTTTACAGATAAGGACTACGAAGCTAGGGAAGTTAAGTAATGTACCCAAAGTAATGTAATTAGTAAGCACAGTCAAAATTTGAAACCAGTTAAATGCTTCAGAGTCTTTGCATTTATCCACTTTATGTACCAAAGAAATTTCCTTTCCGTGCTGTTTAAAATATGTGCCAGGAAAAAATGTCCAGAGAAAGCAAAAACATTGCTAGATTAGGGACTTATCCTAAAGGGAACACTGAATCGTTACAGTAGTTATTGTCTTTGAGGAAAATACTTAAACTAGAGTTAAGGGCCAACAAAGGACCCAACAAACAAGGCTTGAATAAGTCCACTATGGAAATAATAAAACTACATCACCTAGTAGTAAAACATAAAGTACGCCTAGAAAATTAATTGGAGATGTAAATTATTTGAAAAGAGCTTTGAAAATAAGAGATGGCAACATTGTATTTTCTCCCTGTGTCTAATCTGTATGGCATTTTGTCCAAAGGATTGGAGAGTATCAAAGAAACTCAGCTGATACTCAGTGATGCTGACTAAGTCAAATCATTCTGGAGAAAAAGGGTAATGATGGAATAGAGTTTTTCAATTGTTAATAGCAAGAAACTTCTGTTTGCAAAATGCCCGAGCACTCTCTGTCCCCCAATATGTCAACATCGAATGATAAATGTTTTCCATTTTTAAGGCTCCATCTCTTCCAATAATCACATTTTGATCCTGACTATATGCTAAAACTAACAGTAACAATAACAACGCAAAAATATAACCATGTAACCATTTTTCCTCTAAATTTTTGGAAAATTTTCTGCAAAGTCATGCAGATGTTGATTAAAGATGCATGACTTGAGTCTTCAACATGATAGATAAGATATCTAAGGTATAATGATTTATTTACTATCTAAGATTTTAACATGTAACCACTGAAATCAACCTTTGTCACTTCCCACAAGTTGAACCCAGGGAGCAATAGTCAAGTACAAATCCTACACATATGGTTTTGTCAGAAGAACATGCTTCTAACAAAAATCCAATGGACAAACTCAGCTTAAGCATGAATGTAGAGGGCAAATTTGGCAATGTGTATGAAAAAGTCTTGAAATTTTGCTTGTAATTTGATCCAGAATTCCCGGCTTTCAAAATTATTTTAAGGATGCATGCAAACTTTTTGTGCAAGAATGTTTAATGTATAGATTGTCATGAGATCAAAAACAATTAAATGTTTAATAACAAGATATGGTTAAGTAATTTATGATACATCTACCTAACGTAATAAAACATCATTTAAAACATGTGGCTAAGAATGTTTAAGGACAGTAACATGGAAAATAGTTCATGATATATTATGTCTATAAATAAAAGTCCATAGAAAAAAGGCAGAATAAATACATTCTAGAACATGGTTATTTCAGCAGTGAGGTAATCGGTGATTTTAAGTCTTGCACTTTTATTTATTTTTTATTTTCTAAATTTATTCCAATCAACTTTTGCTATGAAGGAAAAGTTTATTTTTTTATTTTTTTAATGTAAAAATTTGTTCTCAATCCTAAGAGTCCCAAAAGGACAAATTCAGACTCGCTAGAGCCTATGCCAATAACCAGAGACTAGACAGAACAGGGATGGTATTGAGGACTTTTTTCTCTCCTACAGCTCTTCCCCCAACGCAGGTTTTGTTTAGCTTTTATTGTGATGAAATACAACACATGATGCTCTCCAGCCAAATGAATATTATTTACTCCAGAAGTCCCTTAAAACTCCAGGAACTTGAATATGTTTTTACTTGTGAGCTGAGATGGATTCTATAAAAAACAAACAACCACAACCAAAAAAACCCTTTAAGATATTCTTGGCTTTTGTTCTTTCAAACTTGTATCCAAAAGTAACATTACCCAATAGAACTTTCAATATTGATAGAAATGATCCTTGTTTGCACTGTACTTTATGGTAGCCACTAGATACATGTGGCTAGTGACATTGAGGAACAAAATTTCTAATTTTATTTCATTAAATTTCAGTAGCTGCATGTGGTTACTCATTGGACAGTGTTTGGGAACAGTTTAGCTGGATGTTTCCTCTTCTGAACTCCACCCTGGACCTGTCCAGTGTTTCCAAGTCAGTTTCTACAAAACACTTATCCTCTCATGTATTCATTCACTTATCAACTACTATAACAATTTTACTAAGCATTGCATGACAATCTCAGTATTAAGATCTATTTTACTGTACTCAGGTGTCAACAAGACAGCCATACTCAGAGTGCACATATCAGAAATAAAGATGGCTTTCTTGTCTCAAACTGTATCTTCCGTGTTTTGTCTCACATACTAGTGAGAAACAAAAAGAAGATTCTGGTCCATTCAGTCATTTTTTTCTATGCTGAAACTGTATATTCACAAGTATTTTCAGTTCTGCCTCTGATCCCATCAAAGGTCCCTCTTTCTCCACTGGGTACTTTGAATCCTTCCAGGATACCTCCCTAAAACTGAAGATTAGGTCTTTTCCTACTGCGTTTCTCTTCCTGGGAAAACAGATGCTAGTTAATTCTTCAGAGCACAAAGCCTAATTCATCAGAGAAAATGGGAATTGCATACACTGTATAAAGACTTTTCTCTCTGCCTCTGGGAAATGAAAGCGCTTTCTCTACTAGCTAAAGTTCACAGAAGAAAATCTAATATGTCATCAAATTCAACTTTTGTTGAGCCTATAAAGTATTTTACTTTATTGAGCATAGAAAGTATGTCTAAACTATTGAACTACATATTATGGGTAATCCAAGATTCAAAAGACTTGGTCCCTGCCTTCCGCAAAACCCCAAATTGCATAGAACCCAAGTAGAAGTTACCACATAACTTTACTTTCTTAAAAAACATAATTCCCCCAGTCTTCCTAAAGCACTTGAATGGAAAAAAAAAAAAAAAAAAGCAATCAAAACTTGTGTTCAGGCCCATGGTTCATCTTTCCATCTCAAACAAATATTAAGGAAAACCTCAACACAGTATTCAAAATTATGTTCAGCCTGATGACAAAGGTAAAGCTACAGTTGTTGTATAAAGGAGATTAAAATTCAGTTGGAAACATCTGCCACATAACATGCAAAAGTGTCAGTGAAACATTGCGGTGAACTAGAGTTCTTACCAACAGTGAAGCCCACCTATATAGTCTCTAACAGGCCTTGAAATATTACTCTTGTGCCTCAGGATTCTGCACTCCATTTTGAACAAAGGGCACAGTGGTGTTAGAAAGAGTGCAAATCGGCCAGGCGTGGTGGCTCACACCTGTAATCCCAGCACTTTGGGAGGCCAAGGTGGGTGGATCACAAGGTCTAGAGATCGAGACCATCCTGGCCAACATGATGAAACCCTGTCTCTACTCAAAAATACAAAAATTAGCTGGGCGTGGTGGCACACGCCTGTAGTCCCAGCACTTTGGGAGGCTGAGGCAGGGGAATTGCCTGAACCCAGGAGGCGGAGGTTACAGTGAGCTCAGATCGCCCCACTGCACTCCAGCCTGGCAACAGAGCGAGATTCCGTCTCAAAAACCAAAAAAAAAAAAAAAAAAAGGAAGAGTGCAAATCCTGCAATTTCCACTTACCAGTTCTGTGAGTGTGGGCAAATTATTGAGACCCTCCAAGTTGCACTTTCCTTACCTATAAAAATGGAGGCAAAACCCACCTTAGTTGAATAATGTAAAATTAAAGATAATATATGAGCAGGGCCTATCTTACAGAAGCAAAATGAAAGAAAGAGTACTAAGAGATAAGCTGAGAGGGTACTTAAGGTCCGAGCGCCCTGCCAGTATTTCCCAGAAGTGAGGCTGAAAACAAAACAGAAGCCTAGACTGCTTTCTTCTAGGATGTTCTAAGTAAATGCTCTCTCTAACCTTAAATAGCATTTGTCTCTGTTGCTAGCAGCTATTAGTGAAGACACTCAATCTTAACCACATTTCCCTTGCCATTGTATTTATTCATTTACTAAGAAATGATGTGATGTTATTATTGTATTTTTTCTTTGAGACTGAGTTTTGCTCTTGTTACCCAGGCTGGAGTGCAAGCTGTGATCTCAGCTCACTGCAACCTCTGCCTCCCAGGTTCAAGTGATTCTCTTGCCTCAGACTCCCAAGTAGCTGGAATAACAGGCACCCGCCACCACGCCTGCCGAATTTTTGTATTTTTTAGTAGAGACGGGGTTTTACCATGTTCACTAGGCTGGTCTTGAACTCCTGAGATGGGGTTTACCATGTTGACCAGGCTGGTCTTGAACTCCTGAGACGGGATTTACCATGTTGACCAGGCTGGTCTTGAAGTCAGGTGATCCACCCAGCTTGGCCTCCCAAAGTGCTGGGATTACAGGTGTGAGCCATCACACTGTCCAGTGTGATGGTTATTATTTTCACATCAACGGTATTAGCACTGGATGTCACTGTTGTTTCACACAAACAGAACACAAGTGTGCCTCTTCCTTCATGAATTTCAGAAATGACCCAGTTACTTAGAGAGTAGCTCATCATGTACTCTGGCAGAACCACACAGTACTCCCCACCCAGCCTGGCACTGGTGTTGCTATTTTCAGTTTCTGAATCTAATCTAGTACAAGAACAAGAGTCCAAGGAAAAGGCCGTTAAATGTCTGAGGTACAGAGTTTATATAATACATCTGACACTCAAATTACTAGAAAAATCTATTTTGAGAGCAAAAAGTTCTGTCCTTACTATGTACTTTTTTAAGAAAAAAAAAAAACAAAAAAACCTTAATACTTTAAATGTATATATGAATCAGAATGAATTTCATCATCATCCTATGAAGAGTTCCAGAAGGATTTCTTTGGTGAATGAAACACAAATATTAACTATTGCTTCTTCTCCCTCTCACTTCATAACCAAGTAACAACCAGTCATCAAGGCTATGAAAGTTCTGAGTCTGACCTTCTAACCTGCTCTTGGACATAAGCAAGCACAGCAGGCAATGCATTTCAAGACAATTACAGACATAACTCGACTATTTACAGGACACAGCATTGTAATAAAACAATCTTTTCAGTATTTCCAAGGTAACAGTTAAATCCTGCAACAGTGGTGGCCCATCAGTGGTGGGAAAAGACCAATTGCTCCTGAGGGTGGAAAATAATTTTGCAGTTCAAGTTAGTGAAGGATGGCATTTCTTCTTCCATGATATTAGAAGTGGAATGAGCGTGCTGCAGCTTTTTTTGTTTTTGTTTTTTTCATGATTTCCTCATGATAATGTTGTGGTTACTTTAGCAGGGGGTGGAAAACTGATAAGTCTAATTGCTGTAATCACAGGATGTATAGGATGTAAATATTTGCAGGGCAATTAAAAACTTTGCCTCTTTAGCTTCTTAAAATAAGAGGCACATCTGAGCAGAAAACAAGTGGAGAGTTTAAGAAAACAAGCAGAAAAGATTTTTAAGTGGCAAGAATATGAGATGATTTATCGAGCATTCATTTTGTGGTTTGGTCAGATATGAGAGTTGGGGGAAAAGAGCAAAATGTTGTGGATCAGGAAAAATGTGTCATCAAATAACCAAAAATAAATCTCAGAAGAACACCCCGGGGTTACAAACGATCACAGTGTGTGGCATTGTCAATTATCCTCTCAAGCTGGTACATTGTTTAAGAGGATGTCTAACTGCCAAGTTGTTATTGTAACGAGCCAATGGGCTTGCCTCATTCATTAAATACATGGAGGATGCTAGTGAAAATAAACCATACCAGTGGACCACCATCCAAAGTGACGCTATTTCTTTGAGAATAAGCTTTCTTTTTCACTCTTGCCTGATTCATACGTAAATACTTTCTATTTCTCCTAATGTTCCAAGAAACATTTTGATTGTGTTTGACTCATATCTGCTAAATTTCCGTACATATGATCATCTTTCCAACCAGCAGGGATAGTGAAAAAAGTATATTCTACACTGTGTTGGTGAGAGAGTTTGCATAAGGTAGGAAAGAAGGGGGTTGAACAGAACATAGATACTTCTACAGCAAGGTTAACATTTACACATGCCAATTAAGTTGTACAAAAATAGTAATTTGTTGTGTTCTATAATTGACCTCTCATCTTGCCCTCAATCCTCCATCATGCTGATTAAAAAAAAAAAAAAAAACCAAACAAACAACCCTAAAACCTGATGAACAGTAACTGTGTCTCTTGTGGTTTTCAAGACTCTCAGGTTAAAACACTTGAAGGGTAAACAGTCAATCATTTTGGATTTCTTACCTCTTCAGTGCTTTTAGGTTGGTATCTAGGGACATGCTATCTCATGATAACAAGGAAAAGGGGGCTATGATCCACAGTTTGTCCTCCACCAACCCTGCGGACTCTGACTGAGGAATAAGGGGGAGGTCATGGCATGGTTCTCTCTCCTTGCGGCATGTTTCCTGTAGGATCTGGATTCTAGAGCTAAGGTCTACGCTCTCAGGGTAGGCAGAGCTGAGTGATTGCTTCCATTAAAGTCAGCAAACTCCTCATGCTCGTGAGGCTCCGAACTTTGATTCTTTCTGGCAGCCTTGATTCTCGGAGACTTACTGGCATTTTCTTGGGGCTGTTGACCTTGCAGTGGTCCCCACACCTCGAGCCATGGTAGCCCCTTGGCAGTTATGCCTAATTTTACTTGGCTGTCCTGTCTTTTTATTCTCAACTCACCTACGTCTTCCCTCACATGGTCATGCTGGAATATCTGGACCTGTTTCTTATCATGTGTAGACGGTAGACCAGGTAGGGGCTTGCTGTCCCAAGGCTACACATCTAGACCCTCCCTCTGCCTGTACTGATCCAGTACCAAACACCATGTTGCTCAATACAGAAGAAAGCAGAGCAGAAGCTTGGATGTTCTGTTTTCCCTAGCATAATACCGATAATGAAGAATCCAGATCAGAGTCTATAATATGCCTCTTCTCTCTAAACCTCACCCAAAGGACCATGGGCAGCATCCTCATACTCACTTAAATCACCTGGTTTTTACAGCCTCTCATTTTCTAATCTCAGAAGTTGAAGAGTTTTCTATTATTTTCTATCCCAAGGAAACACCATCTATTTTATCCTTCCTCACAGAGTATGATAGCAAAGCTCTAAGCCTTGATTTCCAAGTTCTATCCTTGATACAAAAAAGTATTAAAAAAATTTTTTTTACGTAAAACCATGACTTGGTAGATGCTATCTTGTGCTGGATTAAAAAAATTAAATCAAATTTTTAAAACTGAAAATTGACTTCATTCTCTTCTTGCTGAAGTAATTATAGGCATTTGAGTCTCTGGATTAAGAGTTATGAGGTAATAAAAAATGGAGACAATCAGTTTAGTGTCTTAAAAATATATCATCTCACCTAAACTTCTTATTCAAAAACCCTCAACAAGTCATCCAGGTTTTGAATCTGTACAAAGCTATATGATGCTCAAGGCCTCCAACCCTGGTTTTCTCTTACTTCTGTGTAAGAGAAAAAGATATAATGATTCTAAGCTAAAAGACTCACAGCTAATGAAGAGACATAGCCAAGAGGCAGATTTTGACTCATCTCACAGAATCCCATTTCATTCAAAGTTAGATTCTGAAATTAGTATGCAAGGCAAATGCTGCATTTATAAAAGTTATTCTTGAAAATTATTTAAGTTGCTGTAAAATACATTTTTTTACTCTATGAAATGGTCCAAAAATAGTATCTTTCAGCCTGCCCAATAACCAGTTTTTTACTCTGGAAATAGGGGAAATGTTGTATGAAAAAGGTGTATCTTCAAACTCTGCAATAATATCCAGTGATGCTCACATTATAAGGGACACATGAACAAGGGACTAACCAACCAATAAAATTTTTTTTCTCTTTTTTGTTCCAGATAACATGGAGTTGAATTTCCTGAGGTTAAATGTAACTGTTGTAACTCCACTATACTCAGGAAAATATTCTAATAAATATTACTATTTGATACAAAATGAGATGCAAGTATGAGGAAAATTATCAGATGATAGTGAAAATTATGGTAATATGAACAGTATTTGCATGTCTCTGTGCCAGACATACTATCTTATTTAATCTTCACAACAATCTTATGAGGCAGATATTATTATCATCCCTATTTGAAAAAAGAAAGCATAGAGGTAATATTTAGAGAGAAAAGTATCTTGCAGCATTAAGCAATCAGCCTAGACAAAAAAAAAAAAAAAAAAAGGTATATTTTGTAGATGCCAATTATCTTAGACTTACGGATTTTCTGTTTCAAAAAATCAGAAAATGGAATGATTGCTATAAATAGCATAATATAAATGTGAATATTTAGATCAAAACCGTTGCAAATATATTTATTTCTGCTAGGCCTGTGTAAAAGAAAAAGAGAACGTAATTATAGAATAAATTTGCTGTTACTAAAGAGTTATAATACTCGCTTGCTTGGAATTCTAACATAAAATGATTCATAAAATGCCTGGGCACATTCAGGATTGGATAGATATATTTTCTAGTTGGTGGAGTTCTATTGTTTCCACATGTATACTAATTAAAACAATTTCAAACTTAATTTGTTAAATAACATTTAAGTATTGCAGAGCATGCTTTTTAACATTAAACTTTGTCTCTCTTTGCATGCTAATCTTCAATAACACTTTCTAAATCAGTTCTTATCTGATAAATATGTCTATTTGGTTTACTTTTTTGACTCATGTTATGCAGTAATTCAATTTTTTTTTTTCTAAGCCACAAATTGGAAGCAAGGGAAGCATGAACTCATTGGGCTTTCTTTCCTTTAGGTAAGTTTAGACAAAGATGAGGCGACATGTCTTTCATTAAGTAGATAGTAACTTCTTAACATTTGCAGAACCAGATGAATAAAATGATAACCTCTCTGTTGATTAGAATGTCTGATTCCCTCTAGGAGATCTTAAAGCCAATTAGCATTAGCAGATGTGTGTGCAATGGAGAAGGTAAAAAAAAAAAAAAAATGAGCGCGGTAGTAGCTTTCTAGGGACTTGGGAAAAAGATAGGATTTCTAGAGAAGGGGGATGTTGGGTTTAAGGCTTTACATAGAAGGTCATTAGAAAACTGTGACAAAAGGGACAGTCACAATACAGATACCAGATACTAGCATTTGTTAGGTAAACAATACTTAAAAAATATAAGAAACCAGAAAAGCATCCTGCGAGGAGGGAAATGTGTATCACATTTTCTTTCACTTTGAGGTTGTACTCTGGAGCCAAACATTGTAAGAGCTTTAGGACCAAATTTGACTCTGAAATCCTTCAGATTTCAGTACAACTCCCCAAGTAATTCTCAACATGGTCTACGGTACTGTTGTTTAATAGAAGGACAATGTGAGCCATGTAGGTATTTTTGAATTTTATGGTAACTATAAAAAAAGAAAAAGGAGCAGGAAAAATTAATTTTAGTGCTATACTTTAACTCAATCCATCAAAACATTATCATTTGAACAAATATCAACACAAAAACATTCATGATATATTTTACTTTTTTTGGACTAAGTTTTTGAAATCTTGTGTGTCTACAACACTTATAGGCTCTAATACATATTGTATTGGAGCTAAGTTTTCACAGGAAATATGTGATGAGGGATTAAACTTCATAAGATTTACAGCTGAAAAAGTAGATTCACTAACCTATGCTTTTCCAAATATACTTAAATGTTTTCCACTATCTGAAATGAGCAACAAAAAATCATTTTCTTTAACAGTCACATCTAATTTGCAAAATAGGTTTATCAGTCCATAGAATAATTGATTTCCTTTGAAGCAAAACTTTTATCAGTTTCAAACTACATATATCCAAGTTATGTAAATTTATTAACTCTGTGTCAACCCAGTATTATGAAATTCAAAGTAGGTATTTCATAAATTGAAAAGAAACTCTAAAAGCTTATCTACATCAACAAAGTGTTCCTCTAATTATTTGTACTTTTTGCAGTCCAACCCAATATTGATGATTATAATTAAAATATTCTGTATATTGTTTCATGTTTGAAAAATGTATAAAATCATTACTATTGATTTGTATTAGTTTCTTTTGGCTTTAAAAAATCTTGATTTGGAGTTAAGTATACAGTAGATCTTTGTAAAGTTTTTTCATGACTCACTTAATGGGCATTAGCAAAGAAAACTAGATTATTTAATCTGTATTAGTTTTTTTAGAGAAAGGATCTCAATCTGTTGCCCAGGCTGGAGTGCAGGGGCACAATCACAGCTCACTGCAACCTTGAACTCCTGGGCTCAAAGCAGTCTTCCCACCTCAGACTCCCAAGGAGCTAGGACTGCAAGTGCGTGCTACCATGCTTGGCTAACTTTAAATTTTTTGTGTGTAGAGACAGGGTCTTGCCATGTTGCCTAGGCTGGTCTTGAACTCCTGACCTCAAATGATATTTCCACCTGGGCCTCCCAAAGTGCTGGGATTACAGGCATGAGCCTCTGTTCTTGGTCCCATTTTGAATGATTTTAACAATTACATTTATGACAATTTTCAATCACTCAGAAAGTAGAGCACAAATGTTTCTAATGTGCATTATACAGTGGAATGAAAAAATAAGGAAAACATCCATCTCTTGTTTTAAAATTCCAGTATATTCAGATTTTTAAATTTACTGTGGCTGGAGTTTATTGAGATTAAAACTGATTTTTTCAGATCATTTAAAACTCTTCCTCTTGGTGGAAGTTCAAAGTATGTATCTGTAGCATAATTTAATTTTCTTAGTCATGGGTTGACAGCATTTCTTTGTAAATTTGAAGGTTGAAACAATTGTACCTATGGTATTAATTGGGCAGTCTCTCTTACAGTCTATGACTCATCTAAAGCTAAAAAAAAAAAAGACTTTCAATTTTTAAAATTTTTAATTTTTAATATTTCTGGAGTTTACATTCTATTGGTAATTGTTCGCTATATTAATTGAAGATGTTTTACATTTTATAAAATAACTTTTAGATTTTTTCTTATAATTATCTAAAAAAATTATCATGATTGAAACAATGTGATTTTTTTCTTTTGAGACAGGCTCTGGCTCTGTCACCCAGGCTGAAGTGCAGTGGCGTGATCATAGCTCACTGCAGCCTGGAAGTCCTGGCCTCAAGCAATCCTCCCACTTATTCTTTCCAAAGTGCTGAGATTACAGGTGTGAGCAACTGTGCCGTCTCATGAAACAACACGATTTATTTTACCTCGTATCTAAAAATGACTTTATCTTTTAGTTCAGGAACTCAAACCATTTTATGACTTGTCAAACTCAGATTCTGTTAAAAAAATATTTAAACGTTTTTCTTTAGAGATGGACTTGTAATTTTACATGACTAAATTTGTCGATTTTTATGACCGTTGAGAAAAAAATTATCAAACTTACCACACATTTCCTAAGCACTGTTGACTTTATTATCTTAATTTTTTACAGAACCAAGCAGCTTTTTATTTTGATATAACAACAAAGTAGAACTGCCTCTCATCATCACATTTGACCTACATTTTTCTAATTTTTTTTTACTGTGTCTATGAAAATACTAGCATCTTCATTTTCAACTGATTCTGCATCTGGTGAATTCCTTTATTTTACATTTGAAATTTTGCTCATACTAATTTACTTTTTTATTTTTTATTTATTTATTTTTTTTTATTGTATTTTGGGCTCTGGTGTACATGTGCACATCCAGCATCCTGCAGGTTTGTTGCATAGGTACATACATGCCAGGGTGGTTTGCTGTCTCCCTCCCCCCGCACCCCCGACCGCTCATACTAATTTTAACTAAAAACTAATTTAATTACAATAACCTTAACATATTTCAGCTTAATGAACAATTTTAATTTATGTAAGTCACCGTAACTCCTGCCTGCATAAAAAATTCATATAAATATATTACAAAAATCATCTTAACTGCATCAAATCCATTGAGGCTGACAAAATATACTACAATTAAAGTGAACTATAGTTCTACCAAAACTATAAAGCTTCTGTGTATTAAACAGAAAAAATATTTTGCACTGCTTCAGTTTTTAAGTTACTTCAAATCAAATCAAACAAAAAATGCAGTTTCTCGGTCTCCACAATTCCTCAGTCGCATTTTTAAGTGCTCAACAGTTGCTTATGGCTAATGGCTCAAACCCAGATAAAGATAAAAAGGGCATATTGTTATCTGTATTTGTATATGTGATGGGGGAGGGGCATAATTCTCACCCCCGTCTTTACACTTTCTACTACCCATCTACCAAATTGTGCAGTTGGGTTTGTTGTTTGTTTGTTTGTTCTGAAACAGAGTTTCTCTTGTTGCCCAGCCTGGAGTGCAGTGTTGTGATCTCGGCTCACTGCAACCTCTGCCTCCTGGGTTCAAGCGATTCTCCTGCCTCAGCCTCCTGAGTAGCTGGGACTACAGGGGCGCACCACCACGTCCAGCTAACTTTCGTATTTTTAGTAGAGACAGGGTTTTACCACGTTGGCCAGGCTGGTCTTGAACTCCTGACCTCAGGTGATCCACCCCTCTGGGCCTCCCTAAGTGCTGGGATTATAGGCGTGAACCACTGTACCCTGCCGGAGTTGTTACTTTCACGGAAGCAGCTTCCAGAACTGATTAGACCACATTTACTAGTCTCATGATCATTCTGTGCTGAATGTTCGTGTACGTTGGTGTGGCTCTCTTTCTTAGATCTCGCCCATACGTGTTCTGCTGTTTTCCCGTCTCCACAGGGAAAAGTAACCCAGAGCACAAACTGAATGCACACCAGCCATCTTGAGCTCTCGTCCTCTCATACAGGGTCGGAGGAATTTAGACTTTTAGACAAGCTCGTGCAGCTCATCTGGGCAACCGCTTAGTGGGTAAAACAGGGGCTTAAATGAAGGCAGCACTCCACCTAGTCCTTGAGCCCAAATAATAGGCGAATGTTCAGTTTTCCAGCAAGCTAGAAATTGGGGGTGATTAGCAGCTAGTTAACCTTCAAAGAAGGGAGGGGGCACTTGTTTATCATTTGCACTTGCCTCTTGTGACTTTTTTCTCAGGAACTACACAGGGTCAGAATTGTTAGGCAAAAACAGGACTCAGTAATCCTAGATTTCCTTGCTAAATATCATCTAATTATAGCCCAGTGCCACAGTTATTTTTAAAAATTACCATTTTACTTTCATCTTGAGTTGCATTGCCATCTTTTTTGGAATAACCCTAGAGAAAAAGGAAAATGTTTTAATAAACTAATATATGTACGATACTTGGCAGAGTACTGCATCCTTATCAAGATAATGGTATTAATCACAATGACAAATTTTGAAGTCATATAGAATTAATGAGGATATTCATTCTTAACTCTTGTTTTAAGCCAGAATCAGGAAGTTTCCTTGAAGAGTTACATTTGACGTTCAAACATCCCATACATTTGAACAGAGGTGGTACAGTTCAGTATTTCATATCTACCCTAAGGCCTATTGTTGAACCCTCTTGCTCCAGACAGTAATTAATCTGTCCTGAGCCGCCACTGCCACCTCGTGGTAATGTAAGGAACTATCTGATACAAAATTGTCTACTTAATATTTCTACATTCCACTTGCCTCTGTCTTTTCCTATCTGGCCTCCATTAGTCCTTTCTATGTCCATTTTCATCACATACATGAAATAAGCATAGTGTGGTGGTTAAAAGTATAACTCTAGAACTCACTTCTCTCCTTCAACCCTCACCAGCTATGTGGCTTTGGACAAGCTACTTAACATTTTTGTCCTTCAAGTGCCTAATTTGTAAAATGGTAATAATAATAACTCCTACCTCATAAAATTGTTTCGGAGAATGAGTCATGTAAGTCACATATGTACTGTGCTAAAAAAATAGTGGCAGGCATACAGAAAATGCTCAATTCATGCTAAAAAATAACAACCGTCATTATACACATGCATATATCCTTTATAGCTACCTTCATATTTCCCTTTTCTCTTCCAATTTTGGTTATTTTTCCATCTCTCTCAAATCAAACCAAACAGTATCTGATAAATGTCTTATTATTACAAGTGATAAGAAATATGACTATTGCAATGAAAAAGAAGTTGATTTGCTTTTTAAAACAACTTTTGTATTTTGAGATAGGGTCTTGTTCTGCCTCTCAGGCTGGAGTTAGTAGCACAATCATGGCTCACTGTAGCCTTGAACTTCCTGGCTCAACCAATCTTCCCACCTCAAAAAGGACTTGAAAGTCCCAGTCTTTCGAGTATCTGGTACTCTAGGTGTGCACCGCTGTGCACCGTCATGCTCAGCTTGTTTTTTTGGAGAGATGGTGTTTCCTTATGTTGTCCAGGCTCTTGCTTGGAACTCATGGACTCAAGCCTTGGCCTCCCAAAGTGTTGGTTTTACAGGAATGAGCCACCATGCGTGGCCTGATTCATTTTGACATGAAATGAAATGTTACAAACGCAACTTGTAAAGCTCCTGGAAATGACCAGAAGAGCCATTTAGAATCTTAGCAAAAATCTTCATTTGCTCCCTAACTTCTAGCAAAAATCACTTTTATATACATCATTAACTGTGAACAAATTCAAAACATTTTTATTGCATTTTGTCTTCTTTTTAAAAATCAAATCAATGATTTAAAATGATTTGAATTACATGAATACTAAATAATTTCTTGTAAAATTTTTAAACAAGAGATAATGCAACAATTCTCTTTAACTCCCTCTTCCTACAAATCCACTAGCTGCCCCAGAGATTGAGACTATCCCTTTGGTATGTATGTATGTATATATATATTTTAAGCTTTTTTCATGTGTTTTTCCATTGTCTCAAATCCTTAGAAAATTCCTAACTTATTCTGGACAGTTCTTTCTCCATCATTCCCACACCATGGAGTCCAATTATCTGACTGTAATAGGGACTTACAAACGTCCACAGGAGATGGATGACAGGGATCTACCAACAGCATAGAAATGCAGTCCAAGGCCCTTTCACTCAACTCATTGGTCCGATGGAGAGCCTTCCTTCTTTTAAATTTGAGGACTCTCATCTTCTTGATCCTTTCTGTCTAGACCCAGTTTAACTAGACTTTGTGAGCAGAAAATGGTCTCTTCAAGCATGAATCCAAACCTTTCCGACCTGGACATAGATCAGCAGTTTCTTTGAATTTCTGCTTCAGTTTCCCTATGGCCTTGGGGATTTAGAAAGACAAATATAAAGAATCCGAAGCATTGCTATTTTGAAACGTTATTCCATCATCTATTTATTTGTGCATATACGGAAAGATTTTAAAGAGTTTGTGGAAAATGGATTTAACAGATAAAAATAAAAACACAAACTTTGTTTCTCAACATAAGCTCCATAAAGTTCAAGACACTCTTGAAGGGAAAAAAAAAATCAGCCACTTAGTCCATTTGTAAAGAAGTTAGGGTTCTGGAATTTTAACCATATCAATGCAGTCTTTTTACATGATTAACTGAAGAAAAATGGGTGCCTTGTAAAGACTTTTTGAAGATTAAGAAACAAAAAGACATCAGAAAAAGCCAAATTAAAACTGTAGGGAGAACACTTCATGATTTTCCATTGAAATGCTCACAAAATTGCCCTTGTTTGATGAGTGGACTTTCTGGTGAGGCTTTCCTGGACATTTTTCTGCTACCTCTTTGGCTTTCTCAAAATTCTCTCATAATAAGCAGATATTTACTGTTCTTTGGCCCTTTACAAAGTCAAGAAGCAAAATGCCTTGAGCATCCCAAGAAATTGTTGCCATGACCTTTTCTCTTGACCAGTCTGCTTTTGTTGTGACTGGGTCACTCGCACCTCTTGGTAGCCATTGCTTTGACTGTGCTTTGTCTTCAGGATCATACTGGCAAAGCCACGTTCCAAATGCTGTTGCAAACCTTTGAAGAGACGCTTTAGGGTCTTGATTCCATTTGTTTGGAATTTCTGCTGAAAGCTCTGCTCTTTTCTGAAGCTGATTTGGGTGCATTTGTTTTAGCACCTATTGAGTGGAAAGTTGGCTCAATTAGTTTTTCAGTCGGAATTGCGTAAACTGAACCAACTGAGATGTCTATGTTGTTGGCTAATGTTTCTACTGTTGTCAGTTCTTGTTAATTAGGATACACACAAGATGATTTTTTTCCTCAAAAATTGATGTGGGTGGTCTGCTGCTGTGGACTTCATCTTCAACATCATCTAGTTTCTTCTTAAAGCAAGTTATCCACTTATAAAATGAATATTTATTTGAGACACTGTCCCCATAAACTTTTGGTAAAATATCAATGATTTCATCATTCTTCCAGTCAAGCTTCAATGTAAATCTGATGTTTGTTCTTGCCTCAGTTTTAGCATAATGTATGTTGCTCTGATAGGGGCTTTTTTTCCACACTTTTTTCACATCAGTGTGAAAAAAACACTAGCAAGATCTTAGTGCTTCAAACTAGATCCTGTTCAGATATGTTATAACTACTTAGTATGAGTTTATTTTGGTGCAAAAAATTTTTAAGCTCCATGTGTAATTTTAAAAATAATATACAATTTAATGAGTTTTTGAAGACACTTCATGTGGTAAATAAGTATATAGTTTTGTTTTAATTTACCCTTTTTTTTACACAAATGTCATCACAATGTAGGTAATATTGGTAAGATTTTTAAAAATTTATCAATAATCTTGAAATAAATTTTAAAACATTTATTACATGAAATAACTAAGGAGTTTCCAAATTAAGAAGTTCACAAATTAGAAAAAAAAGTTAAACAGTACTTTAAAATGTCCTTTTTTTGCTATTAGTTCTAATGTGTCAAACTTAGCATTTTTAGCCAACTTTGCTATCTACCAACTTCCACACTGTTAACTTACAAATGAAGTTTACCAACATACTTATAAAGTGGTGACCTTCTGTATTTATATTGAAAATGCTTTTTGAACTTATTTTTACTTATTTCCTCAAAAAATTACTTGCCCTTAACATTTCTCACATGATATGATTCCAAAATAACAAAAAGCAAGCAGACAAATCTTTGAATGCAAAATCATACTTTACATTTTTCATAAGTGGCTTAAAATATAACTTAATCTTTCAACATAGAAATTTATGCATACATTGTAAAAACAAACAGTTGGTCATTTTCATTTGTGGTAAATTATATCTAAAGAGTTTCTCATGTGGAATGCTTTGTAAATCAAATGACTAAGTTGTCTAAGTCAGATTGAAATTAAAAGTAAAAATATAGTTTAGATTGAATATATATTTAAGTTCTACTTCTTATACTCTGTCATATATACAGCCAGTAACTTAAGACAACACTATTACAGATAAATACTAAAAGGCAAATTTTCTTGAGTACTAATCAACATATAAAACCTACTATAGTATCGTATGTATTTAGGGTAATTCATAAACATATATTTCTATGTAAGTATAATTCCTCCATTTAAAAAAAATCACAGTGTATAGCTAAATAACTAGAGTGAATGGTTTTCCAACACTTTGGAATTTCCTTTTGGAACAATATTTGAAAATGTTATATAATTGGCTATTGCAAGAGTGGAATTTTGTCAAGCCAAAAAATAAAATGCTATAAAAAGTGAGAGCCAACTGGGTTTTAAAATATTTTTTAAAGAAACGGGAAATATTAATTCAATCATTCTTTAAATGGTATTGAGTTTGTAAAAATAGGGTCAGAGGGGTAGATTTTATGTTAACAGTTGCTATGTTGATATAATAGTAAATTGTGTTCATTCTCTTAAGATATGATGACTTCACTAGTTTTCTAATAAACTCAATAGTGCATATGAAATATTTAAAAAGTCAAAAAAATTTGAATCCCTGGCATTATGTAACGTCTTTGACCATCTACCTGAAAAATGTTTATAGAACAGATTCGCAGATGCCCTTCTTATTACCAGCAGCCCACTTCCATGTTACATACCCATTCTCTCCTGGCATTCATTGGTAAGGGCTGGCATGAGTCAGGAGGAGGAGAGAAAAAGGACGAATTAAAGGCAGAAATATTGTTTTGTTTTGCTTTGTTTTTTACACTATTGTAGCACTGAAAATACCTCTGGACCTAAATTGGGCAAGGACATTATTTTAAGTCTAGTGGGTAAGCTGGATATTTATCTGGAGTACATAATCACCCACTTTTTTATTTTTACAGTTTATTCTTGGCACAGTTAGCACCTTGCCAGCATCTCCTGATAGGGTCACAGAGTAAGCAATTTCATAATCTCATTTTTGCAATTACTCTCTCTTCTTCCCAGGTAAGTGGTTTAAAAAAAAATGCATGGCGTGCATTTGTGGATTCTGTGTCTCTCTCATTGGCTAATTGGTTTGCATGCAGTTTTTGTGGTCAGCCACTTAACTCTGAGGCTGTTTTTCACCTCATGATTCATGACATCCTTTTCACTCTATCAGATCTTACAGCAATTGTTCTAGTGGAGTTGAGCATGCAATTATCTTCTCATCATTTCTGTTTTGTTCCTCATCCTGAACCCTTTTGAATTCTTGCTAAAGATAAAAGAGGGAGTTCAAACTTAATGTACAAATTGTATCTGTAATATAGGCTAAAAGTAGAAATGCCTGGAAATTCAAATATTAACTATTCTAGGAATGCTAAGGTATCATGCAAATATAATGATGTGGAGAATTTCAGTATACTTTTTATGGTTACTATTTTTTTTTGTTTATTTTCAGGTGTCAAGGTTGAAAGAACATAAAAATCTGCATATCCAAGTAAAATTGGTAAGCACTGTTGATATCAAGTCAGCCACTATTTTTTAATTAACACACACACACACACTGAGTGATATGGATGATGTAATGTCGAAAGAGGACGAGGATTGTGACAGAGAGCACGAGGGCCAAGCACATGAGTCTGTCCCTGACTGCTGTGGAGGATTCCAGTCTCTGCCCCTTTTCTCAAAAACGTCTGCCTCATATGATTACAGGAAGGATTAAATAGTTTAACACATCAACAGTGTCTTCAACAAAGAAAGCTCACAACTAGGTAGCTGTTATCTTATTATTACAAAGCAATCCATTGGCAAAGGCTGACCTGCATGGGCTGGATTTTAACAACACAGATATTTGGAAATGGAAAGGCTTGTGAGAGCAGTGATCATCAAGAAAGCTTTTATGACCTTTGGGATAGACTTCAATTGAAGGAAGTAGAAACTGGTAAGAAGGGGAATGAGAACAAATCTAGAAGGTAATTTATCTAGAGAAACTAAAGAAGCTCATTTGATAAGGAAGGAAGGTTAGTGTGGTGGGTAACGGGATATGGGATGGCAAAAAATGAAGACAGAAAATGCTTTTCCAATATAGTTATAAAATATAAATTTAAGGACTCTTTGGAAAGGGGAAATCCATCCCTTTCCTTTCTAAGGCAATCCCAATGTAATTGAACTAGAGACACAAGATCACTAATCTGAAATCATTCCTAATGATTTAGCTTGTTTATATGTGGACAACTGTGAAGTTATCTTAACAATCACCTTGCTAAGATGAGGAGTATTTTAAGAGAATAATATTTCGCTATTTCAGAACACTGGCCTTAAAATAAAAGGAAAAGATGTTCTGAGCTATAGGGAAGAGACTTATAAAGAAAATGGCATGCTGAGTATTTATAGGGACATTTGGATGGTCATGGCAGTGGAACCCAAACAGAATGTGTGATCTGTAATAACTGAGTCTGTTTGTGCTATCTTTGAAGGGCTTTCTTTGTTCCTCATGTCCCACTCTCTTTTCAAGTTCAGTTTTTCTTAAAAATATATACCTACCTTATTATCTCAAAATCTTAAAGAAGATTGAAATTAATAACCTCTGTATATGTCTTTTTAATTTTGTATACAAATCAGATTCTATGAAAGGTATAGCATCCAGTACCTTCTGGCCATTTTGGCACTGACTGGCCAAAAGTAGATTCACTGCTTACATAAGGTTAGACCAGTGGATACCCAGAAGTCTCCTCACTGCTTCAACAGCATACTTCACTAAATGACTGGCTAGACAGCCTGGTTTGTCACTGAAGTATCAGCCATATATATATCATTCTTTTCCTCCCTGAAACAGAGAAACTCTTGGGTAAATATGGGCCAAGTCCAAAGTCCATGTGAGGGGTGTCTCCTGTTATTTAGACATCAATTACTTGGATAGTGTAGCCAAATAGTTCTGGAAAACCATCCTACCCTCTATATTGTATTTATGCCAGTTCTTTCCAGAGTAGATCAATGCATAACAAATGGCAGGTGGTTTAATAACAGAATGCAATTCTAAAAATAACAAACAGCTTACCTGCTCAAAACTCTTAGCAACTGACATGAAAAGGATCTGAAATTTATGTCCACTTCTAAATGAAGACACTGACTTTAGAAATCTGAAAAGATGCATGTGTTATTTATGAGTGTAACACAGTCACTCATAACTACTTTGGCAGGATGAAACCCTAAAATAATGGGATCTCAGACAGGTTAGTTTTGTTCAAAGAGACTGAAGCAAGGGATGTCTAGGGTATGATGAACTATTCAGGGACTCTGGGATGGACTCACAGTGCATTGTAATCTCACAGATAAATAAGAAGTCCTATGAAACCATTTGGACGGGGAAACAATGTTCATTGTAGCACTAGTCACAATAACTAAGACATAGATTCAACCTAAATGCCCATTAATGACAGATTGAATAAAGAAAATGTGATACCCATATACCATAGAATACTATGTAGCCATGAAAAAGAACAAGATCTTTTTTTCTGCAGGGAACATGAATGGAGTTGGAGGCTATTATCGTTAGCTATCTAACACAGGTACAGAAAACCAAATACCACATGTTCTTACTCCTAAGTGGGAGCTAAATGATGAGAACTTATGAACACAAAGAAGGAAACAAGAGACCCTGAGGTTTACATGAGGGTGGAGGGCATTGCACAGGTTATCTCATCAGCCAGGTACTAAGCCCAGTACCTAACAGATGTCAAAAAACCCCTGTGACATGAGTTTACCTATGTAACAAACCTTCATATGCATCCCCAAACCTAAAATAAAAGTTAAAAAAAAAAAAAAGTTGTGTGTAGAATATATTTATAAAATATCTGGTCCATTTCTAAGCCAGTACTTTCATACAAATTAAATTTATTTAGTACTGCTCTATTAAAATGGATAACACCAAATTTTAAAAAATTTTATTCAAGAATATACTTGACTAAAATGCTACAAATTCTATTGGCAATATATCCAAAGTAGTTTTAGGTTTCAAAATAACAATATACATATCTGGAAAAATTAGTCTGATAATGTCTACCCTCAGAAATATTTTTAGCCTTTAGAAAAAGATATGTGTTTAGCTGGATGAAGTAATGTGATTGAGATCATTTACATGATTCTACAAAAAAGTTGTAATAGACCACTTCATCAGTAACAAATACGGATTTCTTCATTTCTTTAAACATTTAATTGTTCTAAAAATGGATAGTACAGGAAGGATGATACTGAATTTTGTGTATTTGCTAATGTAGTTATAAAATATTTAATATAAATTTAGAAATTATTTAGAAAGAAAAAAAAATATCAACATGAAATGAAATATCCAGTTTTTCTTTGTGTCTATCTAAACATAAATGAGTATAGTTTTACTTTATATTCAGAAGAAAACACTTTCTTTCTTTGACTAATTTGCCCAACAGAAAATATACAAAAGAACTTTATAAATTTTAAAAGTTTATCAACAAACTATTTAGTGTGCATATCTTGGGAACCTCAAATAAAATAAATAAATTTATATACACTTAAGCCATTGTAGGACAGAAAGACATACCGTGAATATAAAAAAGTAACCAAAAAGCAAGCTAGAGTAGAAAATATTAAACATTTCAAAATAACAATGTTGCCAAATCATATTTTGCTGAGAGTTCTAAACCACAGTCATTGACTTTGCCTACTTAAGGGTATGAAATATTTTTATGGATGCCATAAAGCTCTAAAAGTACTAAGTGATGTGGTTAACCCTCATAGCTAACCACATCACTTAGTACTTTCAGTTCTTGGATCAAATGAGGCAGAGGAAGAAGACATTGAGATCATTCACCATAAATCCCTAGTTTACAGAAGGGCATTTGTTTGAAAAAACAAAGGTAGGTGTGAAAGTACGGCTCCAAACCTTCAGAGTCAATTGGTGGAACTTGCCAAAATTTCAAAAGGACTATTTGATCTCCAAAGTTGATGTTCCAAAACCAGACCAAGTTGGACAGACTTTTAAAAAAATCCAAAGAAAGCACATGCAAATTAGAGGTTACCCAATGTTACAAACTTAGCCAAAGAACTTGCTATAGGTTACATAATTTGTGTCTTGTATTTTTGTATACCAAGTGCTGAAAAACGTTCTGGGACACCTCTCTTTTTCTCTTTATGGTAACTTTAAAAGAAGTTTTTCTGGAGGAACATAGTATAGTTCATAATCAGCATTATATCTATTATATCTTGTATTTTAAGACTGATTGGTAACATTTGAAACACTGACTGTGGCAGCCAGTTGCTAGAGTATATACTGTGGAAGTTTGTAGAAAACTAGTATTCTTGGAATCTCATGAGTGGTCTATAAAATCTGTTAAAATCATTATATTGCTCACTTTTTAATAAAGTGATAGATTGGCCTTTACTTCTTGTATTGCACTTGTAATAGAGAATTATAGGTCATATATATGTAACTTGACAAAATGACAAAATAGCTAGTGTAGGGATCAAAACTAAAGCTAAGTGCATCCCTCCCCAAATTCTCTGGCGCACTTACCACTATTTTAGAACATTTCTATCACTGTTTATTTTTAATAGTGGGGGAAGGGGAATTACTGTACTGATATTTGAATAGAATTTATGTAATAAATCCTTCAGGTCATGAATAACTTTCTTTGGAGTTGTATAACTATTAACTTTTAGAGTTAGAAATGATATTAATGACAATTTAACCCAATCACTATATTTTAAATAGATGATATACCTGAGGTCCAAAGATATGATTGACTTATCCAAAATCAAAATATTAGTAAATAAAAATAGTATTCATGGCTGGCTGCGGTAGCTCACACCTGTAATCCCAGCACTTTGGGAGGCTGAGGCAGTCAGATCACAAGGTCAAGAGATCGAGACCATCCTGGCCAATATGGTGAAACCCTGTCCCTACTAAAAATACAAAAATTAGCTGGGCATGGTGGCACATGCCTGTAGTTTCAGCTACTCTGAGGCTGAGGCAAAAGAATCTCTTGAACCCAGGAGGCGGAGGTTGCAGTGAGCTAAGATGGTGCCACTGCACTTCCAGCCTGGTGACAGAGCAAGACTCCATCTCAAATAATAGTAATAATTGTAATCATAACCATTATTGTGATAAACATTAATTGCTTTAAAATTTTTTCTATTATTGCTCCAAATGCTTTCAATGAACTAGCTCATACAATCTTTTCAAACACTTTTATAAGGATTAGTACAAATATTGTCCCCATTTTTTTTTTTTTTTTTTTTTNTTTTTAAGACAGGGTTTCACTCTGTCACTAGGCTAAAGTGCAGTGGCATGATTGTGGCTCATTGCAGCCTTGACTTCCCAGGCTCAAGTAATTCTCCCACTTGAGCCTCCCACGTAGCTGGGACTACAGGTGTATGCCATGATACCTGGCTAATTTTTGTATATTTTGTAGAGATGGGGTTTCACCATGTTCCTCAGGATGGTCTCGAACTCCTGATCTCAAGTGATTCACTTGCCTCCGTCTTGACCTCCCAAAGTGCTGGGATTACAGGCATGCAACACCATGCCCAACCTATCCCCTATTTTGTAGATGGGAAAACTGAGATGCAGAGAAATCAAGTAATATGCTAATTAATGACAAAGATAAGGTTCATTTTTAGGTCAATGAATCGAAAGAATACTTCTGATATTTATATTATACTGAAGATTAGTTCATTAAATCAATGAAGATTTAATTGAAACTGAGTTACTTACAAAACACAGAGGGGAGAGTGCCCTAAATAACAACAAACAACTGACTTCAAAATAATCATTCGATTTAAGAAGGCATTGTAAATATCACTTTTGTAGATTCAATTTTCTGAAGATTTTTCAATTAACAAATATAGTTGAGTGAATATGCTGTAAGCATGGTACAATTCTTAGCAATGGAGATGTAAAGACGATAATTTTTCTTAAAGTCAAAGTCAACTTGAATTCCTAACTAGTGATCATGTGAAAGGAAGAGATAACATACTGAGAAGTTGAGAGAAAAAAATGACAAATAAGCACAGATATGACACTATAATTATTTACATATTGATAGGACAAATACTAAGAAATACTTATATTTTCCATTTCATATAGTCATAAGTAAGTCACAAAAGATCTGACTTTTGAGATAACAGCTTAATTTAACGATTTTTCCAAGATGTATTAGTTTATTCAGAAAAAAAGAATACTTTCTCTTCTTAAAGTTTGAGAAAACATATTAAATCAATGCAAAATACTGCTGCTTGACATGTATAATTTTTGTGTATTGTGAATCAGTATGCTTCACAGATTATATCTTTAGATGTAATATTTTAATCAGTTTTATTGATGGAAAGATACCGATTTTAACTTCTGTGATATTTACTACCTTTTGGCTTGGCTTGATTTTACAGGAGATTCCAGTCAACTTTAATCTGTGCTATTTTAACATTTTACTACAGTTCTCACCCCTCCTGAGAAAGAATTTATTCCTCCTTCAAAATTTATGGGATTCCTTTATAACTTCTTTCTAAAAGAAAAATAAGTCAGGTTGTAATTAATTCCCTTACAGATAGTTTATGAAATTAGTGCTGACTCTGTCCCTTCCTTTACTATGGTTTGTGAGGCCTTAAAATGTAATTTAAGAGGTGAGATTATAAGTACTTCCTTATTCAGGAAAAAGCAAGAGGAAGAAAACTCGTCTCAGGAAATATAAAAGCCTTAGAAGAATGATTATTTTGTAGGCATTGTGAGGAGAGGGTGAATCATGTGTGAATTGTGTTCTTTCAAAATAGACTGTGGCAGTTTGTTAGGTTATAAATTCAAATGTGGCCTCACAAACACAAGTCAATTTAAATCATGAGGAATCTTCACAGAGCACCATTTAGTCCATACTGGCTGTTACCAGGAGACCATTAAGCCACAAGGCACCTTCTCAGCGGGAGTCCAGAGATCAGCATTACCGGGATTGGAATTCTTCATTAGTAAAAAGAAGACACGAGGTAGCATAATGGAAAGAACCGGGCTTTCAGGAACAGAGCCTTCTGTTATGTGACCTTGTGGCCATGTTAAAGCATCTCAGCCAACCTGCAGTTTTCTCACTGAAAAACACCTATCTTTCAGAACTTCTATACTATAGCGTATTTGTTTTCTTCTCTATCTCAGATCTGTTCCTGGTCTTCTAAAACCTATGTGGGTCTTTGAGCAAGTCTGTTTGGGCTTCACCTCTCTCACTTGTAAAAATCGAGAATATAGATAAAATAATTTAAAGATATCTTCCAACTCACGATTCTCTGGGGAACTTTTAAAAGTGCATGGCAAAAATGGATGGTGAAATTGTAAAAAAATATATGACCAAAAACAGGAAAGGACATGAAAGACAGTGGGAAGAATCTTACTTGATTTTTTTACTCATATTTCAGTTTTGAAATCAAATAAGCTACATAAGTTGTCAGTTTTCTTTTACTGATTTCAAAGATCACCACGCAATGAAAGCCTGGGGCTTGGGGAGGTGGGGGTGGGATGGGACAAAATTTGACCGGAGCTTGATAAAGACAGAGTCTTTGAATCTGCGCATCATCTGTCATTTACAACAGCCACCACTTTCATGCTTCCCAAAGCAGACCAGGTTAATCAATTTTAACACTCTCAGTCCAGCCTTGGGTTTAGAACTACAATATATTGATCACTATGCTAACTATTTAATGCATTTCACCTCATTATTCTTTAAGAAGGTTAATTTAATTTCATTGAGTAGCCTAAGACTCAGATGGGAAAAACTTTTGGCCAAGAACAACCATTGGCAGGCAGTGTAGCCAGCATTCTTGCCTAATTCTTTCTACCTCCATGGCCTGTGCTCTTGACAACAGCACTGTATTGCCTTTCCTCATAGTAAGAATAAGAGGATTTAAAAGATGAATTCAAACTGAGCCTCAATGTTATTTCATTCATTTCATTCCAAATGTGTATTAAGCAGCTGCAATTTGCCAGGCACTGTTCTCAATGGAGGTGATATCTCAGTCAATAAAGCAGAACAAAATCTAGTATGTATATTTGTGGAAACACAAATAATAAACAAGATCCGTAAACACAATTTAAGGTATATTAGTCTTTGTCTATGCTACAGAGGAAAAAAAAAGTAAGGAAAGTCAGAGTGGGGGACTATACATTAGTGGGTGGGGAAGTTTTCATGAAAAGGTCATACTTAAGTGGAAAAGATTTGAGGGAAGGAAAGAAATTGGGAGAAAAAGATGACAGGCAGAGGGAGAACAGGTGCATAACACTTAGGTGGGAAACCTGTCACAATGTTTCTGGGCACTGAAGTGGAGAGATCAAGTGACAGAGTAGTAGGAGATAAATCCAGAGTGAAGAGGTGAGAAGAGAACAGACTGAGGAGAGCCTGAGGGGCATAAAGAGGACTTTGCTTCTATTTTTTTGAGCAAGAGCAGAAGGAATTGGAAGGCTTTGACAAAGGAGGGCATGATTTGGTATTGTGTGTTGACTAGGATTATTAAAATGTTGATTATTTCTTTGATGAAACAGAATTATATATTACAACTTAAATGCACTTCATGTACATAATGTGTGCTTTTATGGGCTGAATTGTGTCTCCCAAAATTCATATATTGGAGTACTAAGCCCCAGTACCTCAGCCTGTGACTATATTTGAAAATAAGGTCTTTAATGAGGTTTTAAATTAAAATGGGGCCCTTAGGGTGGGCCCTAATCCAATCTGATTAGTGTCTTTATAAGAAGAGATTAGAAAATTCAAAGAGACACCAGAGTTGCACACACAGAGAAAGACCATGTGAGGGCACAGTAGGAAGGCAGCTGGTTGCATGCCAAGGAAAGAGGCATCAGAAGAAGAAATTGTCTTTGCCCAACACCTTGATCTTAGACTGGCCTCCAGCACTCTGAGCAAATAAATTTATATTGTTTAAGTCACCCCGTCTGTGATATTTGGTTATACCAGTCCTAGCAAACTAATAAGTATACCTTAGTAAACTATGTATTCAAATGCACGTTTTCTTCTTATGGGGAGCAAGCACACTCAAACTACAACAATGGTGATAAAAGTGATTTTGCTTCCTATTCTTCCCACTATAAACATAAGTATTCTTAATATAACATTTACAACATTTGCAAGTTATAAAACTATTTTACATACATTACTTCACTGAATCATTATAACAGGAAGCTTCAGGAAGAAGCTTCAGGAAGAATAAATATATTCCTCAAGATAAGCAACTGCTTAGAAACTAAAGCAGAGAAAGAAAAAAGAATGAATGGAGTTAGATGATATCTAAAATAATCCCATAGATGACTTACTCATTGCAAAGCAGAAAATGTGTCTTTAAAGTGGAGAGATCTCATTGTAACCACCTTAACCTAGCGATAAAATGGTGTAAAACCTGAGGTTATGACAGTCCTGATGTGATGTAATATGAAATACTTGAAATACAAGAAATAAAATAAAATATCACTTATGATGTGTTCTTGTTGCAAATGTTAATTCTGACTCTAAACAAGCCTCTATATCCAAATCATTTATGGGAAATACAAGAGATTGGGCAACATGTTAAACTATATGATGAGGAAGCAATAAAACAAATTCAGAATATAGAACATTTTATGTGAAAATTGATCTAGAATTTTCAAAAAGTGAATATCGTTATAAAGAAGATGTGTGTGTAGAGAAAACTATTCTATAAAAGAACCCAAAGAGATGTAACAACTCACATAATATGTGAACCTAAATTGAAGTATTTGGGGATAAAAAGGATCTAGAAAACACATCTTTGGCATAAGTGACAAAATTTGAATATGAACCCAGATAATAGCAAGGGATTTTTGTTAATTTTTTGAGACGTGTTAACAGTATTATAATTATACAACAGAATGCCCTTATTTTTAAGAATTTAAGTGTGAAAGCATCCTGATTGCAGTTAATTTTCAAGTATTTCAGAAAAATATGTATACTTATATAGAGAAAGATATAAAACAAATATATCGGTATGTTAATTTTTCAATCTACCTGACATGTATACCATGTTCATTATACTTGTGTTTTCATTTTTCTGTTTATTTGGAAATTTTAATAGTAAAAAGTTGATTTACGAAAGGAAGAAACACGGTACATTGAATCTGCTCAAAGAAAGTAGACACTGGTACAAACGATGAAATGATAGTTAAAAGAGATAGACAAAGAGAGGCTACTAAATACCTTGTTAGGGTTGGCCTTCATTAAATTAGAGACTAACTGAAATGATCTTGAAATCTCTTTTTCTTACTGTGAGATAAATGTTCATAAACTAAACAAAAGCTTCCCCAAATCTTTCAGCATTTTAAACTGGCTCACGTTCCTCCCCACTTCATTGATCATGTAGAAGATGTGAGCTTATGAGATTAAATTCAGGGTATACAAGAACTATAACCTTTTTTTTATATTTCTCAAACAACCTAATTTCTGTTTCAGAGTTTCCCTTCCTTCTTTCTTGTTCTCCCCTAGTTGCATGTCTATTTCAGGAGCTCTTGAAATAACAATCAACTATTAGAGTCTGTGCTAGTTAATTTCAGGCTGCTTTAACAAAATACTGTACCATAAACTAGGTAGCTCATAAGCAATAGAAATTTATTTCTCACAGTTCTGGAGGCTGTGAGGCCCAAGATCAAGGTGTCAACAGATTTAGTGTCTGATGAGGGCCACTTTCTCATAGTGGGGACCTTTCTACTGGGTCCACAAATGATGAAAGGGGCTATGTCCTGTGAACATCTTTTATAAGGGCACTAATCCCATTCATGAGGGCTCCACCTTCATGGCCTAATTACTTCTTAAAGGCCCCACCTCTTAATATTGTTGCATTGGGGATTAGGATTCAACATGTGAATATTAGAGGGGACACAAACTTTCAGATCATAGCAGTCAGAAGAGTAGAATTTGGACTTTTTTATTCCATGCTCCACTGAAATGTACATAACCCCAAACTGTTCGTGGCCCTCTGTTCATACTAGTTGCCACTTTGATATCACTTACCCTTGTTCCTAGCCCTTCCCTTGGTGAGATCTCTTTCAGCTATTTCCTTGCTCCTCTTCAGGGATAGGATACATGCAGATGATCTATGCCATGTTCCAGAGCCTCTGGAAATACATTGGGACCAAATAAAGCCATGTTCCCACTGAAACCACCTCGTCATGTGTAACCTACAGTATGAGTGCCATTTGGGCTGAAGTCAGAACTCGGAAATATCACTACCTTATACGCATTAGACTCAGATCCCCAGTGTGAGTTTGTTTATTTCTCCCTCCCCACTTCCAGGTTCCTGATCTATGTGAAATGCAGGATACAGGTCCCTTTCTTTCAGTGACAGGCTACTATCTAAACTCTCTTATTCTTCTTCTCTCTTCTTCTCCACTAACCCTTAGTTGGGAACGTTTTATATCTAGTTTTAAAGATAAAAAATATTTACTCAATGCATAAGATATCATCCCAAATCTTTTGTTATATCCCAAGCTCTATGGTTTTTTTCTTTCTTTTCTTTTCTTTTCTTTTCTTTTCTTTT
>NW_016107412.1:3505850-3526850 GCF_001604975.1 Cebus imitator
TTTTGAGAAAGGGTTTCACTCGTCACTCAGGCTGGAGTACAACGGATGATCATGGCTCAGCAGCCTTGACTTCCCAGGCTCAAACTATTCACCCACCTCAGCTTCCCAAGTAGCTGGCACTACAGGCATAGGGTGTCACTGTATTACCCAGTCTGGTCTTGAACTCCCAGGCTCAAACAATCCTTCTGCCCCAGGCTCTCCAGATGCTGGGATTACAGGCATGAGACACTGTAACTGGCCAGTTCTAGGCTTTTGAAGCACAGAAATAAATATTTAGTCTGTTGTTCTGTTGATTATCTGGGTAATCACTTCTCTGAGGTTAAGTATATGTCCCACTGCTGTTTGAATTAGATAAAGAGAAACAAGGCAAGAATACAGGAATATTAAAACTTTTGTTTTACATATTAATATGTTATCCACTACATTTGTAAAAACACTGACATGTACTTATTCATAATTCCACCAGAAGACCACCTTCCCACATCTTACAATTCATTATACATTAGTTCCTTCCAATCATTTTTTACAATAACTTGTCTTAAATTAGCTCAGGCTTTTGTGTGCAAACAAATTGAGTACTGTAAAAGAGGACAAGCCAACATAATAAAATGTGAGCCATTCATGTAATCTTTAATTATCTAGTAGCGACATTAAAAAAAGAAGAAATAGATATAATTAATTGAATATATCCTATTTAGCCCTATATGTCTGAATATTATCATTTCAACATGTAATCAATATTTGTAAAAGTTCTTTTATATTTCTTTTTCCATACTAAATCTTTGAAACTTGGGGTGCATTTTATTCTTACCGTATAACTCATTTTGAGCTAGCCACATTCCACATGCTAAATACAGTAGCTACTGTATTGGACAGTGTGACTCTAACAAAACATCAGAACCTTTAAAACAGGACACGTTGAGAAGATGTTGTCTACAAGCCAGAAACAGAGGCTTCATCAGAACCAGACTATTCTGGTACCTTCAGTCTGACTTACAGCCTTCACAACTGTGAGAAAGAAAATTCCGTTGTTTATAAGCCATCTAGGCTATAGCATTTTGTTATAGTAGCCCAAACTACGACATTCTGCATGTCTCCGAAAACAACACCTACACCTTCTTCTTCCAGTTCCTTGTTGTACCCCTGGCTGATAAAGATCATCAATGTAAAATGTCTTGAATCTGGGGGAAAACTGAGGGTCTTACCTGAAAAAAATTGATGGCTTTGCTATAATACCTTGCTTTATTGATAACTTCAAGGCACAGAAAAGAACTTCAATTACTATGTGAAGAACATCCAATCACTAAAACAATCACTAGTCTTGCTATATAACTTTTGCAGGCATTGAAAGTGGGTGGTAAAGAGCCATTTAGGATAGCTCCAAAAGTTTTGTTCTGGGTTACTAAGGAGCAGTAGCATCATCTATAACAAGCAATGGGGAAAGGATTCCCTGTTCAATAAATGGTGTTGGGAAAGCTGGCTAGCCATGTGCAGAAAGCAGAAACTGGACCCCTTCCTGACACCTTACACTAAAATTAACTCCAGATGGATTAAAGACTTAAACATAATACCTAACACCATAAAAACCCTAGAAGAAAATCTAGGCAAAACCATTCAGGACATAGGGGTAGGCAAGGACTTCATGACTAAAACACCAAAAGCATTGACAACAAAAGCCAAAATAGACAAATGGGACCTAATCAAACTCCACAACTTCTGCACAGCAAAAGAAACAGTCATTAGAGTGAATCGGCAACCAACAGAATGGGAAAAAATTTTTGCAGTTTACCCATCTGACAAAGGGCTGAAATCCAGAATTTACCAAGAACTAAAACAGATTTACAAGAAAAAAGCTAACAAGCCCATTCAAAAGTGGGCAAAGGATATGAACAGACATTTTACAAAAGAAGACATACATGAGGCCAACAAACATAGGAAAAAATGCTCATCATCACTGGTCATCAGAGAAATGCAAATCAAAACTACATTGAGATACCATCTCATGCCAGTTAGAATGGCGATCATTAAAAAATCTGGAGACAACAGATGCTGGAGAGGATGTGGAGAAATAGGAACACTTTTTCACTGTTGGTGGGAGTATAAATTAGTTCAACCATTGTGGAAGACAGTGTGGTGATTCCTCAAGGACCTAGAAATAGAAATTCCATTTGACCCAGCAATCCCATTATTGGGTATATATCCAAAGGATTACAAATCGTTCTACTATAAGGACACGTGCACACGAATGTTCATTGCAGCACTGTTTACAATAGCAAAGACCTGGAGCCAACCCAAATGCCCATCAACGATAGACTGGATAGGGAAAATGTGGCACATATACACCATGGAATATTATGCATCCATTCAAAAACGATGAGTTTGGGTCCTTTGTAGGGACATGGATGAACCTGGAAACCATCATTCTCAGCAAACTGACAGAAGAGCAGAAGATCAAACACCGCATGTTCTCACTCATAGGCAGGTGTTGAACAATGAGAACACATGGACACAGGGAGGGGAGCACTACACACTGGGGTCAGTTGGGGGGAAATAGGGGAGGGACAGTGCGGGGTGGGGAGCTGGGGAGAGATAGCAAGGGGAGAAATGCCAGATGTAGGTGATGGGGAGGAAGGCAGCAAATCACACTGCCACGTGTGTACCTATGCAACAATTTTGCACTTTCTTCACATGTACCCCAAAACCTAAAATGCAATAAAATAAATAAATGGGGAAAAAAATAAAATAGATGCTGGTTTGTACTGATTGATTTTTATTGCTGAGGTTAGCATTAAAAATATATGTTTAAAAAAAAAAAGAATAAATAAAACAAAATGTGGGTAGGGTTATACAGATGGCAATGCCTTCCGTTTTAGACATCTTTAGTTTGAGATGCTTTTGGGATCCCCAGGTAGAGATGTTCAGTGGCTTGTTTGATCCATATATCTGTTTCTCCACAGACAGAAACTTGGGCTTTAGATATGGATTTCAGATTCATGGCTCACACGTAAAGCTATGGCTATCAGTTTCAAAAATACAAGATTTTCCAAAGCTAAGCAAAAATATAATTTCTTCCCCAGATTTAAAATGTTCATAGAATTACAGAACTACCTGAAGGAGACAGCTGAGATGTCAACTCTTTTGTCCTGCGATTTTTTTTTTTTTTTAAGCAGAGAGTACTTATCAATATTACTATAGTTAAAAATTAACATGGGCTTTTAACTTCTCTGAAAAAACTCAAAACAATGCAGTTGTGCATTATGTGAATAAATTTCCTCATATAGATGTATTTGTGTGGTAGCAAAGTTTCTATGTTTGTATTCTGTGATCAAAGGAGTGGCTTTTACCCTCCGATCCTAGTATCATTCTTTATGCTTTGGGAACTTGGCAATTAAGACCATAGATCATTTTCTTGGTATCCATCAATTTGATAAATCTTAGACAGCTACATGAGTTCTTTAAAGGAAATAATAAATCTAATAAATATACTTTAGTAACCATTTCAGTCTATATTTATGCCTTGAAATATAAAGCTTTCATTAAACTTTCTGAAGAGTTCTCGTAGAGAGTTAAAACTTATCTTCAAGTGATATTTTCTAAGTTTTATGTGATTTCTTAATGAGAGAGTCAGAGTTTCTTTTTCTTTTACGGAAGGAGATTAGATTACAACCGCTTTAGGAAATGGAATGTTTCATTCTTACTGGTTGTAATTTTTTTTAATTCTATTATTTCTTTTATACCTTCTGGGCAATTTAACCAGGTTTGTTATAATAAGCATACTCAGGTAAAATGAAATTCAAATTTCTCCAATTTGGTTATTACCTCAATTTATTGGAAAATACTTCTTATCTACTTAAAGCAATTTTCTACTAATAAAAATTATCTACCCCACTTTTACCCATAAAACTTTTGGCTCAAAATATTTTTTTATTTTACAATATATTTTACAATATATTTTATAACACGGATCAGATCAGATGGTTGTATACAAATTACTGAAGAATCTGCAGGTTCTAGAAAGGACCAAATTAAGCTGATTGTTCCTGGTATAATTGTTAGTTCCATAGCCATTTGGCTGCTAAGCAACCACTTCAGTTACAACATGACTGAGTTTGTGGTGGCATGTAGACATGCTGTATTTATAGAATTAAACTGACAATCAAACATCAGAAACAAAAGAAGAGATCACTATAGCTATTCAGGAATATAAAAACTGATAGATGCTGTAGCACAAGGGATATCTGTAAAGCACAAATCTCAGAACTTGATGGAAGTCATTGTGTTGAGAATAACTTTAAGGTAGATCAAATTTGGGATAAATTATTCAGAGTTGTGGAGGTCCATGCTTTTGGATTTTTGTCACAACTTATTAAGAATTCACCCTGATTACCAGTGTCCTAGTTACTTGATATCTTAGTACCTATAATTCTGCCGTGTTCATTCAAAAGCATGTATCATGTACCTCAGATATGAAGGAAACATACTATCGGAGCATCAGGTAAGCATATACAGAGAGCCTTTAATGTGCCTTTCTATACATAGGGTCTCTACAACATTAAAAATAGCTACACCATGTTTTCTTGGGTATTCTGCTTTCTTTTTGAATGCCAAAATTTTCATTTGAACTTTTCTGTTTGCTAGGCTTTCTTTCAGTCTTTATAAATTAACACTGATTCTGCCCTCCAAAACCAATGCAGCTATGTCTCATCAGGAACCGCAAGTCAAAATAAAGAAATTGAATTTTCCAAATATCTTCAAACTTTTCTCTTTTTTTCTCTACATAGTGCTTTCTTCCAGGAAGTGTTTCTCATCCTCTGATCAACAATGACCCTATATATTTACAAAGTATAATTATAATTATTTATTATTATTGACAAGTCATATTATGAATAAACAAATAATTTTAAAATGCATAAACCTAAAAATATAATTTTTCAAGGTAGAGAATTACTGTAACACACATTTCTATGTGTTTGTGAGTTTGTGATGTACAGATATTTTTATTGTCAATAGCCCCTATGAATCAAATGGTGAAAATATCATAAGCATTAGTACACCTTTAATTCAGGAAGAAAAGTAAACTATATTCAAAAAGTTTCTGTTTTACTAGAATCAAACTGTTCAAACACCTCATGTTTTAGCATTTTTGCTCTTTATTATACATATCACCTAAGCTTATTTTTCTTTTTAAAGATCTTTCAATAGACTATATATGCGTGCCTCATTTTCCTTCTGAAAGCAAAAAGGGTAATCCTAGGTAGTAATTGTCCATCATTATTTAATGAAGAAGATTGATATAATACAAACCACCATAATCTGGCAAAGTTTAGTAAGAGATCGCTGAATTTAGTTTGCTTGTGGACATTGCTGTGGTAGAAAACAATAAAGTTTGCTACCTCTACTTTTAGTTCAACTTTCACTGTTATATAAGATATTGTGTAATCTACAGATATTGCTTCTCAAAAAACTGTGACTGATTTCATCAGATTTTCAATAAAATACATTCAGTGACAGACATAAAATTGCCAGAAAGATCATATCATTCTAGTTTTATTAATACTATACCAGATAGGTTTTTCCATAAGCCAAGCCACGGTGAAGATCTGAAATTTCAACAAACTTCCCATTCTGAAAGTTCCCAGTCACAAAGGAAATTATCCTAAACACAGGAACTGGTCAAGACTTCTTTAAATGTGCTTCTTGTTAGGTAACCTCTCCATACCTCAGCTCTTAGGAAATTGTTTGCTGATACTACAGGCAGAGAAAGTTTGTGCTCTGAGAGAAAAACTGAAAGACAGATCTAAAGCCACGATCCTTCAGGATGGTTTTATATTTAGCCATTTGATTTGAAAATGTTTCCTTTCACAAGCACTACTGAAGTTCTTTGGTAGAGATGCATAACCTCCTATTAAGAACGTATTCAGAACTCAATTTCAACTTTTCTTTTTATAAAACCTATCTAAGTGATAGGCAACAGAAGAGAGAAAGTCAGGGAACTTAACTGGACAAGTATTCTCTGAATAATAAAAAGATGTGGAGTTGAATGGAAAGCTAATATAAGAAATAATTGGTTTTGGATTTAAGTGTAACCTTGTATATTTCTCTGCATGTTCCTTCCAGGTTTGGGAATATTTTTAAAAATAAATGCACTACCTTCACCAATGTAGTGAAACCCCATCTCTATTAAAAATACAAAAATGAGCTGGGCGTGGTGGCATGGCCTGTAATCCCAGCTACTCAGGAGGCTAAGCCAGGAGAATTGCTTGAACCCAAGAGGCGGAGGTTGCAGTGAGCCGAGATCGCACCACTGCACTTCAGCCTGGGTGACAGAGCGAGACTCCATCCCCCCCACCAAAAAAAAAAATGAAAGGCACTGGTTTAAAAATAACTAAAAATTAGCCTATACATTATTTACATCCTGATGAAAAAAATAATTAAGCTGCTACACTCTGTCAGTGGACTGAAACCCCTGTTAAAAAAAACAACACACTTTGGCTTCATTCAACCAAAATATACTTGCATTTTAATCAGTGTTCTAAGAAAGTTTATATTTTACCTCATTTAACTTCACAACAAACCCATGCGGTACTTACAACGATGATTACGCAAATGAGGAGACTAAGAGAGATTAGGGACTTTGGAAAGGGCTCCCTATTAATGGGTGGCCAAAGCAAAGGGCTAGCAGTCATAGGTTGAAAGGTAGCCAGAAAAAAAGGACAATTTTGAGCTAGGTATGGACTTGAAACTATTTCTAACATCCACTAGCTGCACAGCCATGACAAATTATTTAGCCTCTTAGAGGATATGGGTAAGTTGATGATTATACCTATCTCTTAGTGTTGTGAGAATGAAATGGGATTGTGTATCTGAAGTATTGTAAGTGTTACATAAATGTTTGTTCAATATATTATTGCATAATTGATTAGTGTCAAGTTCCAGCATGGTTTTAATGAGGATAAATAGATTAATATATATGACTGCCTGGCACATACAAGTACTAATAAATGTCACATAATACTATATTATTAGTCTCCAAATAAGGATAACTATTATTTTACCAAACTTGAATTGCAGTTCTTAGCTCCTGTTTACAAGTTATCTCAGTCAGAAATTATGCATATTCAGCCCACCTAGAGCAAAACATGTCCCACCAAAGTTAAAGTTGAAAGCCATGTATTTGTGCTGTTATTTCTGAAGTTAACTATCAACTTGTAAGTTCACATTTTGCCTGTTTTTCCTAGTTGATTTTTAAAATATTCTGTACAGAACTATATTAAAAAAAAAAAAAACTGTCAGCGAATATAGCTTCCTTTTGCTAAACTTGCCTCTCTAATTGGGGCCAGCAAGAGTCCATGTTCCCTTTCTGCTTGCTAGGGGCTATTTCCTTGTTTAGCAGAGATTTGACACTGCCATTTCCAATTCATGAGCCCACATGTCACTGTCACAGGCCTGGTTTTGATCTTTGAAGCACCTCTTCCTAAACTGGTATTCAGGCCCCTTGCTTCTAAGGAAAGGAGACCTGATGCCTCCATCAGATATTATTAACCTGAAGAGAAACACAAATCCTGCCATGACAGAAGTGGCTTGTGACATAAGCATGCTGTTGTCTCCGAGAGTCTAGCATGAACAAGTAGACTGAAGGGGACAGCCCAGTCCGCTGACTGGTGTTGCATGTACAGGAAGCCAGCTGGACAAAGGGTCGAATCTGTTTCAGATTAGGGGAGTAGAAATACAGTAAGATGATTGCACTGTGATTAAATAACTGAAAACAATTTATCAGCTCAATAAGTTGTCACACCATCTGTCACATAAATGAGACAGTAAAACAGATTTTGGTCTATAGCGCAGTCTGATGAAATGCAAACCAGATCTGACTATTCAGTTTTTAAATTCACTGTTTTTATTATCTTTGTGGAATGAATTTCTTAGTTTTAGTAGTCATTGATCAAGAATTTAGTTCTCTCCTTGAGGTGCCTGTGTTTTTGCTCTTTCATTTTCTGAAATCTTATTTTAGGAGAGCTCAACTTTGAGACCATACCCAAGAAACTGTCACCTTTTCATTCATTTTAAGAATCAGCACTACTTGAAATGTCCTCTACTAATAAAAGCTTCCATTTGTCGAGGACTTATTATGTGCCAGGCTATACTTTTATAGGTAGCCACATTTAATCCTCACAGCAGCCACAGAGAAAGGGTTCTATAATTCTCATTTTATGGATGGAAGAGCTGTGGCTAAACAAAATTAGATATTAATAATGTACTTAGAGTCACACAAAACCTAAGAGAAAGATCTAGAACTTAAGCAGGTCTGTCTGACTTCAAAGCCTGTGGTTTTCCTCACTTACTCTTCATTTGGAACTGATTCAATTTTTGAAAAATTTCCTGAGTACCATTTGCCAGATACTATGGGGAATTCAGGCTAAGTATACAGCAGATTCAAGTGGTAGGGACAATATAGAAGGGATAGTACAGGCAAGCAGGTATAATTACTGAAACTGAAGTTTTATTCTATCCCACTTCACTGCCTCAAGCTAATACATACAGCTATCTAAGCCTCATGGAGAAAACCTAGGCATGTGCTACTGAGTAGGCAAAAGGAGCTATAGATAAAAATAGCATGTGCCTTAATGCAATAATTAGAAAACAGGTTTTCAACTCACTGCAGATAACTTTTATTCTGATACTTTATAGCCTGAAGAGGAAAATGGGCAACTCTTCTTAATCTTGAATATACACACATACATGGCCATTGTGTGAATTATATTGATTCATTGCCTCTTAGCTCCAAATCCACTGTTTTTGCCCTGGTGTAGGGTCCTGTAAGTGTTCCTCTTTGCAAGCCAGCCATTGTCAGTAACAGATGTGGGGGATTAGGGGACACTGCGAGAGAAGAGAGCTTCTCCTCCTTGTTCAGTTGCTGTATATCTTGTTCCAACAGCTCACTGCAGCTCTCCTACCACCAGCTTGAGGAGGCTCAGTGGTGTACGCCCTTCCAAAGAGTTTTGCCAGAGCAACCATGGAAGTTTTCCAGCGAGTCTTGCCAACACCCCAGGGGGCAGTTTCTAAGCAAGTCCCCAGTGAGTGGCTTCCAGCATTATAGCTACTGCCTGCAGCACTCAGTAAATTCCCCATCCATTGGGCACAGCCACACTCCTCAAAGAAGTCTGGATCTCAGCCTTGGTGAGGGAAGCTCTGCCAGGTTTGCCCCTTCCTTAGGTATTCTCTCTCAGCCCTAGAATTAGAAGTTATTCGTTACATCTGTTATTCCTACACTTCCGTTATACTTAAAACCCAAATGAAAAGTCTTTCATAAATCTTCAGATTCCTAATGCAATTGCATCTGTTTTCTGAATTTCTATTAATAATTTATTTAAACTTCTCATATACTTCTTGGCACTTTCTCCCTTATGTTTTAACTATAATAAATAAGAATTGTTCTGTACCAGTCAGGGCATAAATAAAATCGCACAGTTTATCATATTCTATCAGAATGAGGTTCGAGAAATAAAGAATAGTTTAAGGTTAGCTGGACGTCTAGAACTATGTTCTTAAGCCCACCTGTTTACTATCTTAGATAATCCAAAAAAGTCAGTCCAGAATACAGGTCCCTCAGCTTCCCTACTCCAGAGCAAAAGGGCCAGTGCTTACCCTTCATGCAGAGTAAGAAAGCAGAGGTTTAGACTACCAGCAAAATAGGGCATCAACATGATGAGGAAAGTTTATTATTATTTTTTACAGTTTTTTCATCTATAAATATAGGATGTTTTTATTTTAGCATGCACACAAGTTTAGCATTTTAGTTTAGTATTATTTTGACTTTGATTCACGTATGGAAACGTGAGTGAGAGTTTCTTAAACTTTTCAGTGCTCTGAGCCTCTGAACGTCTTGCTTCAGAAGAATCCTGGCATCTCCGAGTTTGCCACCACCAACCCTTGCTTGCACACATTACAACAACCAAAGGCAGGATCTTTCCTCCTCTGCCTATCGCTGCTTTCATCCTATGTCCCTGCATAGGCCAGCCTGGTGTTTCGAAGGACAGTGGCTCTGAGTATGATTTCATTCCTTCATAACCACTTGGTTATGGCTTTCCCTGGCTCAAGGCCTCATTGCTAATGTCCAGTCCATCTGGGTACCACATCTGGAAAGCCACATTGAAACCTCTGGATCTCAGGGGGCTCAAACACCCACCTACAAGGAACATGTAGTCTTTATGTCCTCCATGTCCTGAGAGATCTATCCAGCATGAAGGGTTCATTTCACATGCTGGTGATTGATCTGAAAAGCTTAGGTTGTCAATTAGAAAAGACTGAAAGGGGTACATAAACATTTTCAATGAGTCACTCTCCTATTCCTTCCAATAGTCACTCTTCCTGAGGATGGATACAGAATTTCCTACACATACACACACACACACACACACAAACACACACATACACATTCACATATAAACACAAATAATAAATTCTTGTATGGTCATCAACATATTTTGTTATAATCTTGTCTTATCTTTTCCACTCAAGTCAAAATCCTAAATGTAAGCTCAATGCCTAGTTTCTGTCCTTAGTGCCCCACATAAAGTAGTATAATTGTATATGCAAGTGGACAAAATACTTGTTGACTTAGAGAGTGAATGATGGCATTATTTTTAATTTCAAAAACTTCATTTGATTTGTATAATCACATAATTAATAGTTTGACTTTACAAATAATAAATCACTGAGAGAATCAGGACTCAAATATTGCTTATTTAGAGACTAGTTAGAATCAATGAGTATTTCAGGAAAAAGCATTTATTAGGCATCCACTTACTATGTGCCTAGAACCATGCTAGGTGCTAGGGTCACAAGCATAAATCAGGTAAGATGCCTACTATTAAGAAGTTTATAGATTATGAAAGACAACCAGCATATAGGTCAAATTTCATTTTTCAGTGTAATAAGGCCAATGAAGATGAGCTTCAATTCTAGGGGATGCAGAGGACACACAGTTATGTAGCGCTCTGTGATTCCACCAACATAATACTCAATATACTCTAGTGTAATTATCAATTGAAGAAATAATTGACTCCTCTAAAAGATGGTAAGCTCCAAGAGATCAGTGCCTCTGCTACATTCACTGTAATCTCCCAAGTAACTAGCAGAGATCTTGGCATATAATAGGCACTAAATAACCTCATAAGCAAATGAATGAATAAATAAATGATATTACAACTGCTACTGCTACTAACAGCCAGAGGAGAAAGTCAACAAAACTGAATTTTACTTTAGGAGACAGAACTCCAGAGTCAGATGTACCTGATTTTGAATCCTAGCTCCCCTACTTACTAACTGGGTGGACTAAGGTGTTGCCTTTCTAGACCTGGGTTTTTATATCTTTTAAATGGAAATAATACTATTTCCTAACTCTAGCTTTATGAGAGGTTTAAGATAATAAATATGGATGTTCGGCACACTGCTTAAAGCTTAGTATGCACTTATTAAGTACTTACCATTTTATAAATATTATTAATTTCCATATTTTTCTCTTTTGTCATTTATTGTAGAAGCAGAGGGAAAAAGTAGCAACATGTCTTCTCAATGTAAATTTAATAATAATGTTTCACACTTGTTGACAAGAGAATAAAACAGCTTTCCAAACCTTTTGGAATGTTAATATTACTAGTTTTGACATACTAATAATTTTCACAATTTGAAATTCAAAGGCTTTTATGTCCTTATTTGAAGTTTCTATATGAGAAATTGATTATAAATCAAGTATGTTCTTTTAAAATAATATTCAGTTAAATTGATTGAGGCATTTATTTTGAAGACTATAATGGTTCTCATTTTATATTGAAAGCTTTAGAAAATATCAATAAACTTTGTTATAATAAATTTTCCTTCAGGGATTTATCTCAAGAATCAGTCACTAGATATATGCAATGATTTCAATACAAGTTTGTTCATGTTAGTGATATTTAGAGTAAAAGTGAAAATCCAAGTATTGGATCATGATAATTAGTTAAGTAAATTATAACTCAATGGAAACTATGATGCCATTAAATATGATGGTATACGGAATATTAGCAACATGAAGCAGTGCTTCCAATACATTAACTACGCAGATTTAAAACTGTAAATACATTAAACATACACAAATACAAATGTGTATATAAATATTCATGTATTTATAAGTAGATGTATATAATGACAAAACACATAAACAAAATATTAGCAAGGATATTTTACTTAATAAGAATAAAATCTTTTTTACTTTATTTTCTGGGGGGCTTTTTATGATTAATTTATATATGCTGGGTTATAAACAGCACTTTTAAAATTTAGCGTAGCACTACATACTTTCAATTTTACCACTTAGGATTTAAAGGCTTTATCTAGGGGCTTTTAAGCAATTTTTTTTTCAAAAGCTCCATTTTGAAAGACTTAACTGGGTAAACAACACTTGTCACAAAATCTGATGACCAACACATTTGTACCTATTAGAATTACCACAGCTATAAAATTTTGTAAGTATATTTGTTTTATTTTAAATGCTTTAGAATTAGAATTCACATCAAAAGCTGGTTTGGTAATTCTGCATTTTTACAGAGCAACAAAACATTGTTATTTAACCCTCTATCCTGCTTCTTTATATATTTCTTTCTTAAGAAAGTAAAAGATATACTATTTTATTATAAGGACTTATAATAAGTCAAATAGGCATCTGTGTTAAGCAGAATAATCTTCCCTGGAAAACGTTCTAATTCCCAGAACTAGTGAATAGGTTGCCTTACATGGCAAAGGAAAATTAAGGTTGCAGATAGAATTGAGGGCACTGATTAGCTGACTTTAACATAGGGAGATTATCGTGGATTATCTTGATGGGCTAAATATAATCACAAGCGTCCCTAAAAGTGAAAGAACAAGGCAGAACGGTCGAAGCTATGCAATGTGAGAAGGACTCAATCCTTCTTGACTGACTTTGAAGATGGAAGAAGTGCTCCTGAGCCACAGAAAGCAGGAAGCTTCTAAATACTGGAAAATGCCAGAAAACAGATTCTCCCTTACAGCCTCCAAAAGGGAGGCAGACCCTGTGACTACCTTGATTTTAGCCCAGTTTTTTATAGGTTAAAAGATGCATGCCAACCCTTTAATCTATAAAAACTACAAGAAAATTAAGTTGTGTTGATTTAAGCTGTGAAGTTTGTGGTAATGCGTTCTAACAGCAGTGGGAAACCAACAAACACATTGCCTCAAAATTAAAAGGGCAAAATCAAATTTTTAATCTTTCTCCTTAAATTTGCTCCTCCTCTGTGCTTTCTCACTCAAGAAATAGCCTGGCATCTGTACAGCTGCTGAAATCATAAATTTTTGAGTCATCCTTGACTTCTTCCTTTTATAGCTAATTCTGCAAAGATTCTGGTCAGCTCTGCCTTCTAAATATACACAACTGAAGTACTTCTCATCATTTCCACTGCTATCAAGTTAGTGATAGCTACTATTTCCTCAAAGACTACAATACCAACTCAATTCTGTCTTCTTTTTTCAGCCTAGACCCATCATAGATTCTTCCTCAATTAGGAGTCAGAAGAATGTCTTTGAATACGTAATTCCATTCATGCCATTCTGCTCAAAGTCTTCTTATAGCCTTCCATCTTAATGAAATGTGGTACTTCCTACCGTGGCCTACAAAATCCTACATGAGTTGGCCCCCAGAAACCTTTAATGACATCCTTTACCACATTGTCCTCTGTCATACTGTGCCAGCCATGTAGTCCTCTTCACTGCTTCTCGAAAGCAACACACACGTTACTGCTGACGTATTTTCCCTTGCTGATGGAATGCTCTCCCCAGATACCTATCCACATGGCTGGCTCCATCACTTCATTCTGATTTTCCCTGACACACTGTCTAAAACAGTCTGTTTTCTCTCCCATTACTCTGTGTCTCCTTGTCCTATTTTATTTTTCTCTTGGCACTTACCACTACTCGTTTATTTGTTTTCTGTGTCTTGCCTCATTTGAACGTAATTGCTATGAGAACAGAGATGTGATCTATTTTTGTGAGTGTTCACTACTATACTTCCCTTATCCAAATCAGTGTCTGAGTCATAAGAGGTGTTCAGTAGATGTTTTTCAACAGAGGAATAGTGATGCTTCAATTTTCATCTTAAGCAGATACTTAAAACTCTTCATCTGTTCAGAAGCCTTCAGTCAACTTTTTTGCAAAACTCAAAGCAGTTAAATTTGCCACACTGGATGAATAATTTTTATAGGAAATCATAGAGATCCTGGAAAAAACTGAAAAGTGTTTTTTTAAAAAAAGTCAACCACATAAAGAAGCTCAAGGTTCAAATTGCATCAGATCATGAACTCTCAGACCGTCTGGAGTCACATTTTACCTAATTTTGCCTTTTATAAGCTGTGCTATCTTGGGCAAGTTATTTCTCTGTGCCTCCATTTCTTATCTATAAAATAGAAATAATAGTAATACCTTCTATATAGTGTTGTTATAAGGATTAAATAGCGTTTGATAATACTTTGAATAGTGCCTGTCATATACTAAATATAGATATAGTTTTGTAAATAAATGCCTTTCTTTTCAATTTATAGTTTTTCTTCAGAACATACAAAAAAGAAAACCTTTTTGCTTGTTTTTTTTTTGTTTGTTTCTGTTTTTGAGACAGAGTCTCACTCTGTCACCTAGGCTGGAGTGTGGTGGCATGCTCCAGGCTCACTGCAATCTCTGCCTCCTGGATTCAAGTAATTCCCTTGCCTCAGTCTCCTGAGTAGCTGGGACTACAGGCATGTACCACCATATCTGGCTAATCTTGTATTTTTAGTGGAGATGGGGTTTCACCCATGTTGGACAGGATGGTCTCGAACTCTTGACCTTGTGATCTGCCTGCCTCGGCCTCCCAAAGTGCTAGGATTACAGGCATGAGCTATGCCTGGCCTGTTTTTAAAAACTATAACACTAAAGTTAAACCTGGCAAAGATAGATACCAAAGATCAAACCATAGTAATAGCATATTTGAATATAAGTTTAAATATCCTATAAATAAATATTAACAAATAGTTTAGCAGTATAGTTCGGGTATCTTACAAAATTACAAAGCATGATTCAAACCAGAAATGCAAGGATGATTCAGTAGTACAAAATCTATTAACATGGGACGGGAAATATTATCTTAATTAATGATGGGGAATTTGACAAAATTAAATTTCCAACATTAGTAATGGAGAAAAATATTCAATAATTCCTAATTATCTTTTTCAAAATTTTCTGAAACATATATTTATTTTTATTCTAAAAACCAGGCTAGGAATAGAGACAGTGCCAGTTCAAAAAACTGATATAATGTAATTAAAACTTAATTTAATAAACAATATTTAGCTAGCAGTATTATAAAATTCTAGAAATAAACTGTTTATCTTCATAGAAGAACCTAGAGAAATTTTCTAGGTTTCTTAAACTCACAGACAAAATTTACTTTAAACATTAGTAAATATTACCATTACTATGTAGGAATTATAGTAATTTTTACTCAAATTATATTAAAATGCCTAGGATTAAAATGCCAAGCCCAAGGTGAGTTCACATGACTGGTCTAAGGTAGAATTTCCAAACTTTTTGTTCCCAGGATCCTCTTCACCCTCTTGGAATTACTGAGGAAGGTTTATCTGGGTCACTTCATCTATTAATATTTACCAAGCTAGCAGTTAAAATAAATATTTTTAAAATATTAAAAATAAACATATTTTTCTTTTAGATGGTGTCTTGCCATATTACCCAGGCTGGTCTTGAACATATTGGACTCAAGTATTCCTCTCACCTCAGCCTCTGGGCTATAATAATTTTCTTTATTTTTTAAAGATGGGCTTTCACTATGTTGGTCATGTCAGTTTCTTAACTCCTGGCTTCAAGTGATCCTCCTGGCTCAGCCTCTCAAGTAGCTGGGATTATAGGCATGAGCCAGCAGGCCTGACAATAAACCCATTTTATGTTAAAAAAAAAAAAAAAAAACTTATTTTATGCAAAACGGGTCCCAGGGATCCCCAGAGGTCCCCTGACCACACTTTGAAAACTACTGGTTCAAAATTAGTCATCCTTCTATCCAATGAATGAGGGGCTCTAAAACACAGTCAGTGTTAGGCAATCAATCCCCCAGCAATAGGGTTTGGATCATGAATAGAGAAATTACTCAGTTCAGGCCAGTGAATCTTAAGGAAAAAATGGGGCTTCTGAGAAATTCGTTTTCCCTCTTAAGGGTTTTACCTTCTTTTATCTCTGTTTTCCCTTGGGTGTTGTGACATGTGAAAGACAGTCATAGATTTTCATTTGCCTTGGACAGTTCTGGTTTATGCCCACTGTCCTAAAGTGAGTATTAATTGCACCACCTTTCACTCTCCAAAATTTTCCAGTGTAAGTGATAAATTACACAGTTGCCTTAGAAATACAGATACAAAACAAAGGATTGCATTGGCTATTTTTCCAGTATGAAAAAAGCAGAACAAAAGCAAAGCTAAGGAAACAGCCAAGGAAATCACAGAGAACAGTCAGGGAGACATTTGGTCTGAAATCATTTTCTGGCTGGATTACTAGAATATATTTCTATTCCAATTTATTTCCTTCCTTTTGAAATCAATTTGAATTGGGATCTCTAGTAACTACAGCTAAAGTCAACCTAACTGATATATTCCAACACCTCAAGTGATAAGAGTTTGATGCATATTCTTCCAGATTTCTCCCTGGTCATACAACACATACATTCTCTTACCTACATATGTCACATAATAGGTTTTTGGTCAAAGTTTGTTTTAAGGAGAATGAAGTTATTACACGTGTATTCAATAACATGTATCTCACTGCTTCTTAATAGTTTCATAATATTTTATCATATAAATGTATCATCATTTTTCTCCTGTTGTTGGGCATATGGGTTGTTTTCAGGTTTTGTCACTATTAATAATGTAGAAATGATTATTTTTATAACTTATATTCTTTGTTGCTTTTATGAGGATAGATTCTTAAATCTGGGACTGCTTGATCAAAAGGTGAGGATTATTGTTAAAAGTAATAAGCAAACACTGTAGATGGAAAAGTACTCATGTAAGTAAAAACCTCAAGATATACTAGAAGAAGCAATGATCTTAAGTTGTGTACTTCTTCCTCCTCATGGTAAAGTTAGAGAAAGAGAGAGGTTTAGAATTTAATTCACCCATTTTTATCATCACCTAACTACTCAGTTTGCCCAAATGTTTCTGGAACAGAAAGTGGATGAGAATTAAAGGAAGATACAGTCTTTCCATTGGGGAAATCTTTCCCCACATTGGCATGTTAAAGATATACATTTTACATGTTACATGCAATCAGTAACTATATAAAATAGGAACTACTCAATCAATCAAATAGACACATAAATTTTACTTAATTGACAATAGATATTTTTATCAGTAACCAGAAAACTGATTTCACAAATCAAGATAGAATGTAGAAGATTAAACTCTTGAAAACCATTTGTCTTTATTACCTTATGGGTCAATAAGAAGACATAAGCCTAATAGTGTCTCATTTAGGGAATAAAATGAATAATTTATTTTAAGGCTCTGGTGTTGACTTATGTAACTATTCATAAGTGAGTAAAAGGAGGTTTTGAATCAATCATCAGATTATTTTTCTATTATTATCCACGTAAAAAATTACTGTGTCCTGGTCTTATACCAGTGTTCACTTTATAAACACAAAGTTTTACATTTCTAACTTTCTCTGTTTTGCAACTTGCATATGGAATAAAGGATGGAGAAGGAAGACAGAGGGTGAAGATGGAAGTTATGATTAAAATAAATAATTCACCAGTTTCTTTTATTTACCTTCTAACTACAGGATATAAGCAGTTCATCCAGTCAGAAAATTCATTCATTGCTCATAGAGTTCAAGGACTACTCTGAGTTTCATACTCATAAATTTTGGAGGTATCAAATTATAATTCAATTTATTAAAGCCGACCCAAAGCTTTGGAAAACAACATTATATTAAAATGTTGCTCTGAGGATTTCAATTAATGTGTTTATGTGGATATAAAATACATAAACTTGGTACAGTATCACAAATGTAGTCTAAGGTTTCTCTCCTACCCATCTATTTTTCCCAAGACTTTTACTAGATACTTTTCCAGAGGCAGACAACAACACACATATATGTGTAGTACTTCTTTTACTACAAATGATACTACTGAAAGCATCATGCTTTTCCTTAACGTCACATCATATAATTACAATTCAGTATATATGGAGCATATAGTTCTTTTAAACCAGCTTCATATACTCTACTAGTCATTTTTTTATTAGATATCTATATTGTTTTTCTATTGCCATTATAAATAAGCTGCAGTCAATATCTTTGCACATGTCCTCTGTATATGTAGGAAGATTCTAGAAGTCAAATGGTACATAAATTTTACATTTTGACAGTGTTGCAAAATTGCCTTGTATAGAGAGGTTGAACCCATTCCACTAACTGTGCATGAGTTGTCTGCATCCTTATACTCTCAGCCACAAAATCTTTTAAATTTGAAATTTGCAAATCAAAAATGGTATACAGCTTTTGGTGTTGTCTGATTGCAGGAAGTTGAGATTTATCTTATGTTTAAGGCTTCTTTAAATTTTTTTTTTTTTTTTTTGGTCCCCGCTGTTTCTAACCTTTGCTAATTTTATTTCCTACTGAGATTTTAAAATATTTTATATTAGTCATTCATTACTAAATTCATTGTAAATGTTCTGCTGCTCTTTATGCATTAAAGGTGCTAGCCCTTTGTGTGTAGTACTTATGGTAAACACATGTTCTTAGTTTGTCATTTATGTTTATTATTATTTTTCTTATAGATAATTTTAAATTTTAATATAGATAATTTTCATATTACAATAAATTAAAAATCATCTTTTTTGTTGTCAGGATTTGGTATAATTCTTAAAATGGTTAATTCTTAGATTTTTTCTTTAAACATTTATTCAGTCACTAGATTTATTTTTCTTATTTAAATCTCTAAACCATCTGAAATGTATTTTGGTATAATAAGTGATTACAAATTTAGCCATTTGCCTCAACCCAGTTACTAATTCTCTTTACTTAAGACAGAGACAATGCCATTTTTGTGTAGTAAATTGTATTAAATATATATATATATTTTAAAAACATAAAACATTATGTTTTTATTATTAGCAAAGGTAGCTTCTCCTGTATTTCTTCATTTTTCAGAATTTTTCTGGCCATATTTGAGTTCAGGATTGTTCTTCCAAGAAGCAAACTTATTAGGGCACTGTGCAAAAAGATATTGATGGGACCAGTAGTGGGATTTAGGAAATATCTAATATAATTCCATTTAACTTTACTTTTTAACGTCAAACAAGAAATGTTGATTTTCGTTAAAAGGAGAAGACACGTCACTAGGGGTGCAGATATGGCATCAACTTAAATATTTTTTCCAGAAAACACTTCCAACAACGTCATTCCAGTGAGTTTTTCCTCAGAACATTCCTGTTGAGGTATTCAGTTGTTGTTATTTGGGAAATGGAGCATATTATCTGAATTCCTACAACAAAAGAAAATTGTGGGTATGTGTACTTTTTTTCTCTTTTGCCATGTTTTCTGATCTAGTTTCCACTAATTAAGCAGTAATTTAGTCTCTTACACTTTGAAGTTTCACTCATTACCTGGCTTCTGTAAGTCAACAAAAGGCAACATCTAAAGCTCTTAGTATTGGACCATCACTTTGGGGACTGCTAATTGAATGTAATTACTTTATTTTGTGCCAGGGCTCATACTTGCAACATTGCCTTGTAATAATTTAAATTGTCTGCATACTGCAGGGGGACTGTTTGACGCCAGAGTGGAGACGGTCAGGCAGCCACTCGGGCCTTGGAAGCAAAGTCAAAAGTAAGGAGACATTGTCATTTGGCTACCTACTCATTAGCTGCCCTCTACGGCTGTCTGTTGTTTTGAGTGAACAGGATGTGTCGTGACTGAATCTTGCCCCTAAAAATAGCTGTGAAAACATGCATTTCGGATGTACAGTAATTGGTTGCTTAGTTGATCACAGATCTTTTTAAAGACTTTGGGAAAAGGCAAGATATTTTTAAACTATGACCTTGCCATGCAATACCACATTACTTTTCTCTCTCTCCTATCTCTCTCAATCTCTATGTGCATACATAATGTATGTATATATACATATACATATATATATATGTCCCTGTGTGTGTGTGTGTGTGTGCGTGCGCACAGAGAGAAGAGTTGTAACGGCAAAAATTCAAAATGATACAACTAAAATTTAGAGTTGTCTTTTTAAATCCTGCTGGACGTATTTGAAGCATGATGCGTAGCTAGTCCTTTTGCCATTTCCCTGGTCTGATATTTTGGTAACCACTTTGCTTCCAAGAGGTTGCATTGCTAAAACTTTTTTTTTTAAATACAGCATGGTAAAAGAAAGTTAATTGTAGAAAGGGGAAATTACAAGCCTGAAACCCTTAAGAGGCTCAGGAAAAGCTCTCTGACCCACACACTAGGTGCAATCCAACCTGAATTTTCATCTCTACTTGGGTGATTAATCATATGGTGAATCTGGCCTCACCAGCTCTAATAATAGGGCTTGCCTTTGGCTCTTTGTGGACCAGGGAAATAAGAGCATCTTTCCTGAGTGTCAGAATACTCCCCATTTGTTAATGGTGCCAGCAGGTCTACACCACTGGCAGTTAAAGCTAATATGAGCCTTTCATTCCCAAATTGCACACAAGGGTTTTTTCTAAGTACTACAGTTTTGAAAGAAAGGGTAACATATATGGCAACAGGAAACAAAAATTACTTAAAAAGATACAAATTAAATAAAATTCATGCAAATCTTTGATTTACCTATATCTGTTCTAATTATTTCTTCATGATGCTTGGAAGAATACAATGACCACCAAAGCAATAAATGCCTATTCTTTCCTGATATGAGTGTGCTTACTTTTTTTTTTTTTTTTTTTT
>NW_016107412.1:3526860-3559012 GCF_001604975.1 Cebus imitator
TTTTTTGAGGCAGAGTTTCGCTCTTGTTGCCCAGGCTGGAGTGCAATGGTGCGATCTTAGCTCACTGCAACCTCCGCCTCTCGGGTTCAAGTGATTCATCTGCCTCAGCCTCCCGAGTAGCTGGGATTTCAGGCATATGCCACTATACCCAGCTAATTTTGTATTTATAGTAGAAATGGAGTTTCTCCATGTTGGTCAGGCTGGTCTCGAGCTCCCAACCTCAGGTGATCCACCTGCCTCGTTTTCCTAAAGTGCTGGGATTACAGGCATGAGCCACAACACCCGGCCTACTGTATGCTTTTAAAAAACATAATTCAAATACCATAATACTTTTCAAAGCACACAATTCAGTTGTTTTCAATATATTCACAAAACTATATAGCCATTACCACTCTCTAATTCCATGCAATTTTCATCTCCCCAATGTCAAATTCCACACCCATTACCAGGCACTCCCTATTCAATCCTTAACAACCCATGGTAATACTTTCTCCATATTCTGTCTCAGAATTTGCCTATTCTACAAACATTTTCTATAAATGGACTCCAGTGATATGTGGCCTTTTATGACTGATTTCTTTTGCTTGGCATAAGGTTTTCTTTTTCTTTTTCTTTCTTTCTTTTTTTTTTTTGAGATGGAGTCTTGCTGTTGCCAGGCTGGAGTGCAGTGGCATGATCTCAGCTCACTGCAACCTCTGCCTCCTGGGTTCAAGTGATTCTTTTGCCTCAGCCTCCAAAGTAGCTGGGACTACAGGTGTGCACCACCACGCCCAGCTAATTTTTGTATTTTTTGGTAGAGACGAGGTTTCACCATGTTGGCCAGGATCGTCTCAAACTCCTGACCTCAGGAGTTTGGGAGGCCGCCTCGGCTTGCCAAAGTGCTGGGATTACAGGACTGAGCCTAAGATTTTCAAGGCTCATTCATGTTGTAACTTGTATCAGTACTTCCTTCTTTTTAAAGCTGCAATAATATTATATTGTTTAAACATCACATTTTGTGAATCCACTCTTCACTAGTAGATGGTTCTTTTCTCTTTGTAGCTATTTTGAATAATGCTGCTATGAACATTTATATACAAGTTTTTGTGTGGACATACATTGTCAATTCTCTTTTATATATCCCTAGGGGTTGAATTGCTGGGTCATATGATGACTCCGTATTTAACTTTCTGAGGAAAGGGTTTGCACCACTTAACATTCTCACCAGAAATCTATGAGGGCTTCAAATTCTCCTCATCTTCAAAACTTTTTAATATCTATCTTTTTTTTTATTATAGCCAACCCAATAGTTATGAATAGGTTTTTACCTGCATTTCCCTAATGACTAATGATGTTGAGCACATGTTTGTGTATTCGTTGGTCATTTACATATCTTCTTTAGAAAAATGCCTACTCAAGTCCTTTACCCTTTTAAAGTTAGGTTATTGTCTTTTCATTATTGAGTTGTAACAGTTCTTTGTGTATTCTGGATAGCAGACTTATCAAATATATAACTTGCAAATATCTTCTCCCATTCTTTGGGTTGTCTTTTTTCTTTTTTGTTAGTGTTATTGTCAAGTTTATCGATTTTTGTGTGTGTGTGTGTGATTTTGGTTTGGCATTTAGAAAACCATTGCATAATCCTAGGTATCAAAATGTACCCCTATGTTTTCTTCCAACAGTATTGTAGTGTTAGTTCTGATATTTCAGTGTTTATTCATTTTGAGTTAATTTTTTAACATGATGTGAAGTAAGAGTCCTACTCAACTCTTTTGCAGAATATCCTAGGATCACTTGTCCTAGGATCACTTGTTGAAAAGACTATTCTTTTCCCATTTAATGGACTTGGCACCTGTGCTGAAAATTAAGTTCCCATGTATGGATTTATCTCTGGGTTTTCAATTATATTCCATTGAATTATATGTTTATCCTTTTGCCAGTATCATATAGTCTTGATTTCTGTAACTCTGTAGTAAGTTTTATAATCAGGGAGTATGACTCTTCCAACTGTGTCTGTCTTTCAAGATTGTCTTGGGTGTGTTTTTAATTCTAACATAATTATAATCAAAATTACAATGCAAATTTTGACCTGAAAAAACCTGAAAGGATAATTTGGTTTGTAAAAAGTATTTTTAAAGATTGTTTCATAAAATTAATCATTTCAAATTTTCTCAATGTTTCAGTCTACTAACCACTCTTCAGTAATAAAAGAGCTTTTTAGTAAATGCCCTAACTCATCCAAAAGCCAATTTATATTCAGCAAATTAATGTTTTAGAATGCTAAATTATTGTGGGAATAAAGAATGCTATCGAATATTTTGAATTATGCACTTAGTGGATAATTTGTATCAAAATGCCTATGTTTAAGTTCTGTTATTCATTGCTGATGAACTAGAGCAAGGAATTTTGTCTAATCTTGATTTTCCTAATTTAAATTTATTACTAGTTTATATTCCAGGCAAGCAGAAGGAGGAAAGGGGAAGTGAAGAGAACAAGCTCCCCTCCAAAGTCTCAATCAGAATACTGCACACACCACTCCCACTCACATACAGTTACCCAGAACTTAGTTACATGACTATTGCCAGCTGTTAAGAAAGACTGGGAAATAGCCTTAATTCTGGACAACCATACTTTCAGCTAAATGCAAAGAAACTATCTGCTACAGACAACACTGCCATTCCTCTACCAAACTCCTCTGTTAAGTTCCATTCACTTTTTATTGACATGGCCAGTCTATATCTTTCATCCAGAAAAGTTTACCATGTTTGATGACATACTTTTTGCGATTACAATTTTCTTAGACTTTTAAAATCTTATATTTAGGTTTGAGTTTTGTCAAAGCACTGCAGATACTTGACAACAAGTCAAATACTACAGAAAAGTTAATGAAAAGCAACAGTCATGCCCTTTGCCCATGGCATGCATTCTATTACTAATTTTTATGATGTTTACTTCCATAATTATATGTATTTGAACTTCTATTTTCTGATTTATCTAATTTAGATAATACCTATTAGTTCTCCAACATGAAAAATAAGGATTTAATTAACCTACGGCATCCCATTCTCCATCTACTTACACATATCAGAGTTTACAAATTATTTTATCATTAGTTACTATACTGGTTATCTTTATAACCTTTAATATATATACTTACAGGTTTGATTCTTATGCTATTAATTTTTTACAGTACCTTTTCATTCCTACTTTGTAAAATGGGGCTATTAGCACCCTAGTATTTTTCTACCTTTTCTCTATTTCCCATTTTTCCCTCTCTCAACTACATTTTTAATTGTACACTATCTAAATTGTGAATAATTTCATTCTGCCTGACAACTACATCAAGTCTTGATATTCTTTTTATCAGAAGGCTTTAAAAGTTGGAGATCAATTACAGGATTTACATTATTATGACTATGAAAATAAGATGATATGTTGGGTCAAGTGATATGCCAGGATTATATTGTCATATTTAGAGTTTTATTGCCTCAACCCTTCGGCAAATCAAAGGAGACTGTTCCTAGCATGAGTGTCAAATGAACTTTTCTCTTTTATGCCTCATCAATTGCTCAAAATTATGCTTCATTTGAGCTTATTTCTTATTTGAAAGAACAATTTATTGCCCTTAAAGTTTCTAATCCCCTTCATTTAGTTTCTTGCAGTATTGGCCTTTAACATGCACTACTGATTATTCTCCAATTCTCTATCCTATTATTGATGCTGTAAGTCCCTTCACACACCTTTTTTTCTAGTAGATCTCTCAAATCCATTCTCCCTTCTCCTGTTGATTGATTGCCTTCACCTTGCTGCACAGTGGTTATAATGGACCATTCCATCCCTGCTTTCCTTGACTGAAAACTTTGACTCTTGAGTCAAATGAATTCCTCTTTATATGCTTTTATTTTGCAGAAACATTGTAAGTTAACTTCTCAAGAAAATCTTTCTGAAACGTAAAATTACTGAATTCCCGCTTATAAATACAAAAACACTCTGTACTCACACTTGAACGCTAGATAAAGGGTCTGGGTTAAATTATTTTATTTCAGAACTTAAAATGGTTTGTTCCTTATGTCTTCCAACATGCCATATTAATCAAAGAATGTGCTTTTGGTTCCTATTTCTTTACACACAACTTGGTTTTTCCTTTCTGAACTCATTTATGATTTTATTTCATCCTAGGTGTTCTGAATAGCATTCACTGAGGATTTTGAGATTCCCCAGAGCAGTTTCAATGTCACTTTAGGTAGCCTGCATGCCTTGCAGTAGCAATCTTAATGTATCAGATCACCAACTTTTGAAGAACCAGGATAGGATAATCACAACTGATAAAGTCAAATGCCCTAATTATAATTTTATTTTATTGGTGATGAATTTTTCTTCCAAATGGATTAAAGATCTAAATTTTAAAATAATAATAAAATGAGCTGGAACTTTTAAAACACATAGGTATATACACAGGTTATTCTGGAAATGAAAGACTTTATTATAGGCAATAATTAAAAGGAAGAAACAATAGAGAAAAAATTATAAGTTTAATTACATAAATTTGAGAGGCTTCTAAACTAAAAGATAATTAAAATATTCTAAGGCAACGGAAAAAGTAGGAAAATTATTGCAAGAAAGTTGTAGACAGAGGTTTTACATTCTTACTATGAAAATGAGCTCTTAGAAATTGAAAAGAACATGAAGCTAAAATTATTTTTTTAAACATAAAAAACTATCCCAAAAGATAAAAAATTCAAATATCTCAATGGGTGACTCAAAAAGAAAAAATATAAAAGACAAATGGAAAATTATGAAAATATACTCATTTTACATAAAATGCTAAGAAAAAATAGCAAGAAATTTGACTTCTTTACATATCAAATTGCCAAACCAAAAATATTTTAAAATTAAGATGCTATTTAGTGATGACGTGCTGTGAGAAACCAGGCACTCTTGTATACAGCTTGTGACACTTTAAAGTTGTAAAAAATGTATGGCATCCAGTTGACCAATATATACTAAAGGCCATAACAGGTGCATTTTCTTTGACCTAGTAATACCATTTCTAGGAATCGAAGCTAGGAAATATTTAAATCAGGTGAGTATGTAAAGATGGATGTGTGAGAATATCCAACACTTAGATGTTTGTAATAAAATCAGAAATAACCTAAATATCCAAAAGTATTATGTGTGTCATATTCATATAAGTGTATTAAAAATTATACCATGTCTACATATTTACTGATATCAGAAGACACTGAGATATTGTCCAATGAAACTGTATCTTCAAAAAAGGATATATACTATAATTCCATTTTAAAACTGACACACATAATTGAAAAATTATGCCTGATTTGATCCAGAAGCTCAAATCCCATCGTATAAAATTATTTAAAAGTACAGAAAAACAGATGCAATTAAGAGTGGTGTTCTCTGGAATGTGATTCTGGTTTTCTTTATAATTGTCTATATTTTCTAAAATGTCTAAAATGAGCAAATATTCAAAGTGAGAAAAAAGAATTAACTGACTCTCTTATTGAAAGATTTTATTTTGGTGCCTCTTGACAATCAGAGAGCTTCAGAATATAAATTTCCAATTGATGTGGTATGGAATAAACTTTCATTTACCATGATAATTTCAACTTTTCTTACTTCACTTTTCATATAGGTTTTGCATTAATCTCACCACAGTAAATCTATTTTTTCCACATACTGTTTTCTTTCTGTGGTCTCATGTTTTCAATTATTGAAAGACAAGCATTCACTCTTTACTTGGACAAAATATTATTAGTATCCCCATCATTTGGGATGATATTTTTATAGGATATTATAATAGGATTTTTACATATGAATTTGGCTATTAAACAGAAATAGTTCAGACTAAATACAGATATAAGGAATAACTTGTTTCATCAGACCAGATGATCTGATTAAAGCCATTGTTCCTGTAGACAGAGAGTAAGTTAAGTACTTATCCAGATAATTTGATTACTGTAAACAGTCAACTTTGCCTGAATTATCTGGATAATTGCCTGACTTCTCCATTTTACATAGCCTAAGGTTTTAGGTTTATTTTTGCATCCCACGGACCACTTTCTGCAGTGATCAGCAATCAGAGAAAATCAGATTATCACCCTGTTTAACCTTCCTGTGCCTTGGGTAATTAAGTCAACAAATTAGCTAAAGACTCCAATGCGGAAGGGGATTGGTAGACTGTGGTTAAGACACATATTTATGAATTTTCCCTTCAGCTGCTTTTTTTTTAAGGACGCTTTGATAAGAAACATATGATCTCAATTATCATTAACTCTTGGTGGTTTCCGTGTTTGGGAGCTTGAACTAGACTTTAGAAGGCCTAGGACCCCCTTCCATGTGTGCCTGAGCAGTATATTGCCAGTTCATTCCCACTTTCCATCTCATTAGCTCACATTGCGAAAGCAAACTTAAATCACTCTTCACACACTTATTGTAGGCTCGGGGACTATGCTACTTGAAGCAGGCTGCTTTGGGTTTTCCTTAGTGACTTTTGGTAATATGCTTTTGTAATCAACTGAGCATCTTTCTTTAAGGCTATTTTTAAATACAAAATTCTTTAAAATGAAATATCTTAAAATATAAGGGAAATCTGTAGACACAAAAACAATTCCTATCATATACAGATAAATAAAAACTTAATAAACATATATTGCTATTGTTTCAAAATCTAACCTTTATTTTTTATGTTCTTTTGTTAACTGTTTTTTAGTATTTTAGATTTTTTTTTCTGTAGAAAAGGTTTAAAGGATACCAGAATGTGTAGTAGCTGATGTGTCACAGTACTGTTATTGATTACACGTAGTGATAAGCTACTCCAGATATTAACCCTTGATTCAGAGCCAGAAATGAGCTTAGAGTGAGGACTCTTAGGACTTGGCCAGCTGGAATACACAGGCTGATGAGCCCAGTTCTGAGTGCACAATTTCAAAGGAGCATGTCTATCTCATTAATCCTGTGTAAATATGTATATCATTCAAGTTTTAGTCAAATAAAGTGTTCTGTCTGATAGAATCCTTCAACCGTAGAACAAACAACTTCAAGGAAAGAGTAGTTTTGTTTCCCAAATCATCATATCAAACATTATATTTGTGATGAGGCAAACTTTTTGGTGATAAATGTATATATTATACCACTACAGAAGTAAGAAAAATATCTCAAATACTATCACTTTGGTATATCACTCCCAAAACTAATTGAAAAGTGGCATCCTCTAAAAATAAAGACTTGGAGAATGTATCATTGTACTTTTTCACTCATTGCTTTGATGAGAGAACAATTATACAGTGCCTAACAATACTGAGACAAATGGAACAGCCAAAGCCACAGAAACACTGGGATAAAATGTGTGTGCTTATGGCAGTGGGATTTTGACACTGTGGCAATACACTTTATAATAATTTTATTTTGAAGAACTGGCACTGTTGCTCACTTTTAGAATAATATTTGAGTTTGATAACCATGCACTAATCAGAAATCAGCTTATTGCATTTTACTGTACAAAGAAACCATTACTGAATCTAAAAACAGTTGGCAATAGTGACATCATAATTATTAATTTATAACAGTGGCTATTTACCTATTACTAAAACCAGGTAACAATTTCAATTAAAATTAACTTTTAAAAGGTGAGTTACCCCAGGAAAGACACAATGCCCATCTTTTCCAGGGGCAGGGAACAAGTTTCTGTCTGAACTGCACATAATCCTCCATAAAGATGTAGAAATTGAAGAGCACCTTATCATGCCAAAGATATTTTTCTGCAACTGAACAGAAAGAACTCACACTATTTGTTGCTTGCATGGAAGGATGGCTAGATTCACTCACTGAGATAGGTATTCCCCAAGATTTTTATGAATATAAAATGTTTTTGCCATTTCAAAAGAGAAACATTTTACTCCCTTGGTGGTTGAAAACATATCTTAACGTATTATTCCAAATGACTTGCCCTGTTTGCCTCCTAAGATTTGGATTGAAAAAATAAATACTATATGTTAGATAAGGATAGTAATAGGTACCCAATGTGAAACTTGGAAAATAGGTAAAAAGATAAAAAATAAATAATAGTTGGTCATTAAGTAGAAATATTTTTACACCTTTTTAGTGTTTTCTGTGAATATGCATTTTCCATAATTGAGAACACACTGCATAAGATCATTTCGAGTCACATTTCTTCCTGATTTACTATTGTAGTATATGTATATCATTTAGAATTTATTATATTTCAAGGGTCAGGAAACCCAATTCAAACTGGCTGAAACAAATCTAGGATATCATTGGCTATAGAACTGAAAATTCAGCTGTAGAAGTGGATTCAAGCACATTCCAAAAGTTTGTCTGGGCTCTGGTTTCATTTACCTTCACTTCTCTTAGGTTTACTTTCTTTATTTGGCTTTTCCTTAGGTTAGCTTCCCTTATGATATGAAACCCAAACCACTAGTATCAGCTCCAGACTTTATACCCTCTTACCACTGTATTCAAAGAGAAATATTGTTTTCCAAAGCTCTTGTAAAAGAAAAAACTTGTTCCAATATTTCTAGAAAAATCTTGAAGGTACACTCTAATTAAACCTGTTTAGATTAGCTGTACATCCCTAAAACAATCATTAGGACAAAGGAACATTTTCTGATAGGCTTAGATTTGGGATGCATGTTCCAACCCACCTGGCCTACATAGGCTGAATACTATTTAATGTACTTATAGGCATCACATTGAAAGTATGTATGCACTTATAACTATCACATTAAAAGTATCTTCAAATATATCACTGCAATGTCTGTGTACAATCTCATTTTACTGTTATACTAATATTTTATTTAACATGCTTCTATTATTAGACATTTTGGTTGTGTCCGAAATGTCTACATTACAATATTTCTATAATGTAAATCATTTTGTGAATATCCTCTTTTATAAATATTTGGCTGCCTCGGGTTTTAATCTTTTATAGATTACTACAAGCATAATGGTTAGACCAAATAAGATATTTTTCTTTTTTATGTTGCTTTTTAGAAGAACCATCTATCTCTTATATAGGAACACCTATTTATTACATCCTTGTCAGTATCATTATTTAAAAATAAAATCTTTGTTAATTTATCCTGTGCAATCATATACATCATGGTTATTTTTATTCAACTTTATTTACTTTACTACTGAAATTGTTATTTCTCTTTAGTAATAATTGATAATAGTAACTGAGCACTACTGTCTACCAATTACTAGTCTGGACTTATTATAAATATCAGATTATTTAAACATCTTAAAATCTATGTAATTAACTAACTTGCCAAAAGTAAAATAACTGGTTAATGGATGGCCATCCAGGATTAAAATCATGTTCACCTGACTCAAATCTAAGCTTTTAGTAACCTTGCAAAACTACTTCCTGAATTATGCATAGCATCTATTTGTATTTCCTACTTTGTTATTTGGTTGTAACATTTACTATGATTCACTGGGAAGAATTCTAATCTCTGCTTGTGTCCAAAATCTAAATAGCCGAAAGACATCACAATTGAAATTGATTAGAGAATTGAAGCTTTTCTAAAGAAAAATGAAAAATCAGGTGAAAGTCAAAGTTGCTACACAGATTACTACCATTCTGTCATTCAGCACATGGGTGATAAACTAAAACTTTCTGCATAACTTTGTATTATTAATGTTTGCAAAAGGCAAAGAAAAAAATAGAATGTATTGCTTTAGCCTTCCTCTCTACTTCCTTGTCCTCTCAAATGCACAAAGTTCTAGTAGTTTTCTGATCATTGTTGTTGTTAATATTTTGTCCAAATTTCTAGTTGTTCTCAACAGGAGGATTAGTCTGCGATAAGCCAGTCTGTTATGGCTGAAAGCAAAGTCTACAAGTGTTAATAAGATCTCTCTACAATTTGATTTAAAATGTTTACAAAATTGGAATGGTAAAGAGTATCTTGCCAACCGACACTAATATTTCCAGTTCATAGGTTGAAATATGAAAGGGAAAATTATAAAACTTGTATCTATGTGTTTGTATTAGCATGAAACAGAATTACATTCACAGAAGGCCTTTATGATTTTGCTAAAGAATATTTAGCACAGATCAAAGAAATACATTATTATATTGTGAAGATAGTAAGCCACAGGAAAAGACCTTTTGTAAAAGTTTCTGGGTCATCAAGTTACCCACTGAAATATCAATTTTTATATCCTAATTCATTTCCAGAATCTTTATATATATATATATATACATATATATATGTATCACACACACACACTCACACACGCACGCGTGTGCATAAAGATACTTAGAGGAGGTCACACTCAACTTTATCTTATTGCACTTATATCACTTCAAAAAATCACCAGTAGAGGGAGTAAATAATTTAAAAATCAAATTAATTTTGATCTACTTGAAAGTTGTATAAATATTAATCTATTTCTGCAAAATACCTGACTAAAAAGTCCCAGTATTACTTATGCAAGATTTGTAACCATGTAAGACACTCCTAAAAATATAAAATATAATTAAAAATATAATATTTGTAACTGTATAACAGAGTAAAAATATAAAATATAATTATAGTTACATATATAATTTATAAATCTCTTAGTAATTAAATCATAATCACACATGCTATGAAAAGAATATGGATTTGAGTCAAATGGACCTGGGTTTTTCAATCCTTGCTCAGTTATTTTTCTAACTGTGGAACTTGAGACAAGCCATTCAATCTACCTGTTTCATTTTTCATGTCTCCCAGATGGAAAAAATAATATATCAGAGATATGATGCCACAGAGCACAGGATTAAATATAATGATGTATGTAAAGTTATTAGCATTAAGAAATATTAGGGGTTTTCTTACTTTATTAGTTTTCTCCATCTATGTGCAATTCACCTTGCCCTCTTCCTACCTCCCTCTTGGGTATCAACAGGCTCTAGATTGGAAAGGAGTGAAAAGAGGTTGAAATATCTCTCTGGCAAATTGTATTGTCCACCTTTAGTTACCCTACCACATGATTCCGACTTCTCCCAGCTCTGCCATGTCCTTAATCTGTTTTCAGTATTACGTGAAATTCTAAGACACAGTCTCTTCAGAAATAATGCATCTCCTCCCCAAAGACATCCTCCCCTTTTCTATTCCATTTCTTCATTCACCATAGCAATATCCCACAATATTGTTGAAGTATATCAGACTTCCCTAATGGGTTAATGGGTTTGGTTATCTGAAGGGATTTAGAGCATCAATGGCAGAAAACTAAAGAAAAATCTCTAAGGAAATATTTCCGAAGTCAAATATAAAAATACTCATGAAATTAGGGAGTCTTCAGTCAGGATATTCTCTTCAAGAGCATCCATTGCTCTTGGGCTTCTTTTCTGAATTCAGATCTGAACTTTCTGGAAAGCCCTCCTTCCTCTAACCTCTTCTCTGAGAGTTACCACCCTTAGGGAATACAAACACAAGATCACAGATGCTGGTCTTACATCAGACTCACTATCCTCATAGAACACTTTCCTGAGACTAAGTCATGTAGTTGGCATGGTACCCTAGACCTCCAGCAGGACACCCAAGGTGTTGCTCGGAACCTCATATCCCACAGAACACTGAGTGGGAAAAGGCTATTCCAGCTTGCTCCTCTTGGAAGTCATCTGTTTAATTTTATTATGGTCAGTGGATAGCTGTTGGAGTGTACCTGGGAACACACACACACACACACACACACACACACACACTTCAATTTCCAAAGGACAAAATTTTATTCTCAGTGTTCACTTAATCCTACAGGAAGGAGAAACACATTTTCCTAACTGCATTAGTATTTGCAAGGTCACCCATTTCACTAGGTGTTAGTAATTCACATTTTAGGCAGAGTGGCATGATAGTTTATTTGTTTCACCTGAACAGACTCTCAATTGTGCCCTCAGACCTGCCCCAAATAATGAATAAGACAATTAATGACTTACTTATCTGCTAATTGTGACTGCCATAACTACAAAAATACTTGCATTTATTCCTTATAAGGATCCAGTTAAATGGAGCAGTATTTTCCTAGTGTATGCCCCACAGCTGACCTTTGAGAAGGCATGATGGAGAAAGTGCCAGAGGCTCATAGAAGGTAGAAACAGACGCTGCTTAGCATAGGAAAAGTGAGAGATGTTTCAGTGATAGGAAATGAGGTACTGGTAGAAAAATAGGCAGAAAAAAAGGTTAGATTTGCTGATATGAAAAGAGAAAGCAAGAGTTGCTTACTAAAAAAGACTTGCCTCCAAGTCAACAAGTCTAAGATAAACAGGACTCATGCTTGCACAAATAAAAGTGCCTTGTGATTACACTTCCTATATCTATTCTTAGTAAGCTAATGCTGCTGATTTATTTTCCATTAGATACATATTTTTTTCCTTTTTTTTTTACTAGAATATTATTAGGGCAAGAACATGCATCTTCCTCTCTACCTAAAATCAACAGATCAATACTGAACTGCTAATACATGCCAGACACAATGCCAATCATTAGAAAAACACAAATAAAATAAAAACAGATTGCTGTTGGCCAGGATCACGTGCTCTACCTCCAAATTCTTGGCTAATGTCAGTCTTACTCAAACCACCTGTCCTCAGAAAAGCATGGTGGTTGGTCCGAGAGATTGAGCTACGTAACCACCGAAAGAAAACCAAATGGATTAGGGGGGCCAGAAAATGAGGTCTTCACTGTACCAGGCGTAATGTCCTATTTCTAGGATTCTAGCCAAAGGGCTCAAAGGGCAAGATTTTATACTTCATGAGAGTAATTATGTTGCTTTTTTTTAAAAGATCATTTCTATTTATGACCTAGACTTTAGAAATCTTTTTGCATACCCAAACCTTGTCACAGCAATGCTGCAAGTACCTGGTCCACATGTAAGTACTGGACCCAGCATAGCAGTGGCAAAAGTAATCAGCAAGAGACTCTAAGGGGGGAAAATACATCAGAAAAAGAATCAAGACAGTATAATGATAGTAAGCTTGACTAAACTGGATATACAGGCATATCTTGGAGATAGTGTCGGTTTGGTTCCAGACCACCACTATAAAAGAAATATCTCATTAAAATGAATCACACAAAATTCTTAGTTTACCAATGCATAGAAAAGTTATGGGGGAAAGGGGCAGAGCAAGATGGTGGAATAGAAGACCCCATAGATAGTTCCTCCTGCAGAAACACCAAATTTGACAACTATCTACACCAAAAAATGTCCTTCATAGGAATCAAAAATCAGGTGAATACTCACAGTACCTGGCTTTAATTTCATATCACTGAAAGAAACAATGAATAGAGTAGGAGGCCATCTTGAATTGCTGAAGCCACCCATCCCCCGTCTTCCCTTACCTACCTTTTTCCACAGTGGCCCCATGGTGCGGAGAATTCTGTGCACTTTGGGAGAGGGATAGCTTGGTGATTGCGAGACTTTGCACTGAACTCAGTGCTGCCCTGTCAGAACAGAAAGCAAAACTAGGTTGGATTCCGCTGATGCCTGCCCACCAAGGAAGCATTCAGACCAGCCGGAGCCATAGCAGAATTGCCCAGCCCAGAAGTTGAAATTTGAGTTCTGCTTCCCATATGCCTCACCACCATGGGTGGGCTGAAGTGCTCTCAGGCCCCAAATTGAAAGGCAATCTAGTCCACAAAGACTACAAGCCCTAGTGCTGAGCTTGGCTCTGAACCAGTGGACTTCGAGGGGCACTCGACTTACTGAGGCACTGGCCAGGGCAGCTAAGCCAGTGCCTGCTTCACCCCTCCCTCAGCCCCAGGAAACACTGCACAGGTCTCCAAAAGAGACCCCTTCATTCCACTTGAGGAGAGGAGAGGGAAGAGTAAAGAGGACTTCTGTCTTTCATCTAGTGTAGTAGCTTAGTCACAATAGGATAGGGCACCAGTCAAGTTGTTAGGCCCCCATTCCAGGACTTAGTTCCCAAACAACATTTCTGGATACACCCTGGGCCAGAAGGGAAACTGCCACCTTGATGGAAAGGACCCAGCCTTGGCAGTATCCATCACCTGCTGACTAAGGAGCCCTTTGACACTGAATAACCAGCAGTGACACACAAGTAGTCCACCATTGGCTCAGGTGAGATTCCGAGACTTGTGGGCATCAGGTGAGACCCAACACGTTCGCAGCTATGGTGGCTATGGTAATGAAGTAGTATCCTTGTCTGGAGTAAATACCCAGGGTTCGTCATCTTGTGCTGAGAAGATTAACGGCATGGACACACTCACAGAGTGTATTTGGATGCAGAAAGATTAACAGGGAGAAGAAAGGAGAGAGGAGAGCTGGGCTCTCTCTTTTGAGAGAGACATCTGAGAAAGAGAGAGACATCTGAAAAAAGAAGAGTGGTGGACCACAGCAGATTTTTTAGGCAGGCTTGGGAGGTAGTGCCTGATTTATGTAGGGCCCACAGGTTGGTTTGACCAGGTGCGATGTTTACATGGCACACCAGAAGGCTGGTGGCGCCACCCTAATATTATTATGGAAATGCGCTTTCCACTTGGCTGGTACCATCTTGTCTGCTGCTACAAGTGGCTGGCAAAGGGAAGGGAAGATGGAGCCACCATTTTGAACGTATCTAGTCCTAAGTAAGTTTTTCCTGCCAGCATTCACCCATGCGAGCTTCCAGCTTGCTTGTCTATGTCTACAGCTTGATTTTACAGACTGCTCTTTGTTAGAAAATGACTTAGGGGCTGCTCGTCATTAAAAAGGAAAACCTTACGGAGGACTCCCATACCTTCAATATCTGCCTAAGTAGCTTCTTCTTAACTCCTATAGGATAAGACTCCTTCTGCTTGAGAAAGGCAGATGGGAAACTAAAGGGGACTTTTTCTTGTACCTTAGGAACCAGCTTGGCCACAGTCAGGTATAGTGCCAAGCAGGATCTTGGAGTCTCTGATCCCGGGCCTTGGCTCTTGGACAGTATTTCTAGACCTGCACTGAGCCAGAGGGGAGCCCACTGCCCTGAAGGATGAGTCCCAGGACTGGCAGCATTTACCACAAGCTGACTGAAGAGACCTGGGCCTTAAGTGAATATCAGTGGCAGCCTGGCAGAACTCGTCATGGGCCTGTGCAGTGGCCAAGGGGTAAGGCTCTTCTGCTTGAAGAAAGGGAAGGAAGGAGTGAGAAGGACTGTGTTTGTTAGTTTCAGGGCCAGCTCTGCCAAAGCAGAATAGAACACCCAGTAGACATCTAAGGTTTTCGACTCCAGTCCCTAGATCCCAGACAGCCTCTCTGGACCTACTTGGGACCTGGGGAAATCTTGATACCCTGAAGGGAAGGACAAAAAGACTGACTGGTTTTGTCATCTGCTGATTATACAGCACTAGGGTCTTGAGTGAACAGAAGTGGTAGCCAGGTAGTAATTACATTGGGACCTGGGTAAGGTCCAATGTTGTGCTGGCTTTAGTTCTAACCTGAAGCAGTTCCAGTGGTGGTGAGGGGTGCTTGTGCCATGCCACCCCCAGCCTCAGGGGCTCCCTTTGATTGGAAGGAAGTAAGGAAAGAGAACCAGAGTCTCTGTGTGATAATCCAGAGAATTCTTCCAGATCTTATCCAAGACTACCAAGGCAGTACCTCTATGAGTCTGCAAGAACCACAGCATTACTGGACTTGGGGTGTGCCCTAATGCAGATATGGCATAGATCACAACACTCAAGTCCTTTTGAATACTTGGGAAGCCTTCCTAAGAAGGGCAGGTACAAACAAGCCCAAACTATAAAGACTGCAATAAATACCTAATTTTTCAATCCCTAGACACTGACAAACATCAAAAAGCATCAAGGCCATTTGGGAAAATGTAACCTCACCAAACAATCTAAATAAGGCACCAGGGACCAATCCTGGAGACACAGAGATAGAGAATTCAAAATAGGTGTTTTGAGGAAACTCAAAGATGTTCAAGATAACATAGAGAAGAAATTCAGAATTCTATCAGATAAATTTAACAATGATAAAATAAAAACAACCCAGCAGAAATTCTGGTGTTCAAAAATGCAACTGATACACAGAAAATGCAGCAGAATGATCAAGAAGAAGAAAGAATTTGTGAAATTGAAGACAGGCTATTTGAAAATATACAGTCAGAGGAGACAAAACAAAAAGAATTTAAAATAATGTAATACACCTACAGGATCTAGAAAATAGCTTCAAAAGGGCAAATCTAAGGGTTATTGGCCTTAAATAGGAAGTAGAGAAAGAGATAGAGTAGGAAGTATATTCAAAGGGATAATAACAGAGAACTCCCCAAGTCTAAAGAAAGATATCAACAGCCAAGTACAAGAAGCTTATAGAACACAAAGCAGATTTAACTCAAAGAAAAATGCCTCAAGGCATTTAATAAACTCCCAAAGGTCAAGGACAAAGAAAGGATCCTAAAAACAGCAAAAGAAACAAATAACATATACTGGAGCTCTAACATGTCTGGCAGCAGAGTTTTCAGGGATACCTTACAGGCCAGGAGAGAGTAACATGATATAAAGTGCTGAAAGAAAAACACTTTTGCCCTAGAATAGTATATCCAGTGAAAATATCCTTCAAACATGAAGGAGAAATAAAGACTTTCCCAGGCAAACACTGAGGGATTTCATTAACACCAGACCTGTCCTATGAGAAATGCTAAAAGGACTACATCAATCAGAAATAAAAGACACTAAAGAACCAAAAGACATCATCTGATGGTACAAAACTCACTGGCAATAGTAAGTAAACACAAAAACACAGAATATTATAATACTGTAACTGTAGTGTGTAAACTACTGTTCTCTTAACTAGAAAGACTAAAAGGTGAACCAAACAAAAATAATAGCTACAACAACTTTTCAAGACATAGACAGTAATAATAAGATATAAATAGAAGCATCAAAAGGTTAAAAAATGGGAAAACAAAGTTAAAGTGTAGAATTTTTATTTTCTTTTTGCTTGTTTGCTTATATAAGCAGCATCAATAACAATTTTGAACATAAATGAACAAAATTCTCCAATCAAAAGACATAGAGTGGCTGAAAGGATAGAAAACAAGATTCAGTGATCTGTTGCCTATAAGAAACACAATTCACCTATAAAGATACAGATAGACTGAAAATAAAGGGACGGGAAAAGATATGCTTTGCCAATGAAAACCAAAAAAAGAGCAAGGATAATTATACTTATATCAGACAAAATGGATTTGAAGACAAAACTGGAAGAAGAGACAAAGGAGGTCATTATGTAATGATAAAGAAGTCAATTCAGCAAGAGGATATGACAATTGTAAAATATATGCACCTAACACTGGAGCACTCAGATATATAAAGCAAATATTAGAGCTAAAGAGAAAGAGAGTCCTGAATAAAATCATAGCTGGAGAATTTGACACTTCACTTTTAGCATTGGAGAAATGTTGCAGACAGAAAATCAGTAAAGAAACATCAGACTAATCTGCAGTGTAGACCAAATGTACCTAATAAATATTTACAGAACACTTCATTCAACAGCTGTAGAATACACATTCTGTTTCTCAGCACATGCATAATTCTCAAGGATAGACCACATGTTAGGTCACAAAACAAATCTGAAAATATTCAGAAATATTGAAATAATATCAAGCATCTTCTCTTAGTACAATGGAATAAAACCAGAAAGCAATAACAAGAGGAATTTTGGAAACTATACAAACACGTGGAAATTAAACAATATGCTCCTGAATGACCAGTAGGCCAATGAAAAAATTAAGAAGAAAATTGAAACATTTCTTTAAACAAATGATAATGGAAAGAAAACATACCAAAACCTATGGGATACAGAAAAAGCAGTACTGAGAGGGAAATTTATAGCTATCAGTTTATAACTACATCAAAAAAGAAGAAAAATTTTTTAAAAATAACCTAACAATGCATCTTAAAGAACTAGGAAAGCAAGAACAAACCAAACCCAAAATTAGTAGGAAAAAAAAGAAACAATAAAGATTATAGCAGAAATTAATGGAATTGAAACAAAGAAGAGAATACAAAAGATCAACAAAACAAAAAGTTGGTTTTTTGTAAAGATAAACAAATTGACAAATTTTTAGCCAGACTAAAAAAATAGAATACCCAAGTAAATAAAATTAGAGATGAAAAGGAGACATTACAACTGATACTGCAGAAATTTAAAGCAACATTAGTGGCTAGCACGAGCAACAACATGCCAATAAACTGAAAAACCTAGAAGAAATGAATAAATTCCTACATGCATACAACCTCTCAACATTGAACCATGAAGAAAACCAAGACCTACACAGATTAATAACAAGTAATGAGATTGAAGCCATAACAAAAAGTCTCTCAGCAAAGAAAAGCCCAGGACAGGTGGCTTCATTGCTGAAGCCAAATGTTTAAAGAAGAAGCAATACTAATTCTGTTCAAACTATTTCAAAAAATAGAGAAGGAGGGAACACTTCCAAATTCATTCTATGAGGCCAGTATTACCCTGATACTAAAACAAGAAAAAGACACATCCAAAAAGAAAACTACAAGCTGATATTACCAATGACTATGTAAAAATCTTCAGCAAAATACCAGCAAACTGAATTCAATAATACATTTAAAAGATCATTCATCATGACTAAGTGGGATTTATCACAGCAATTCAAGAATGGTTAGACATACATGAATTAATCAATGTGATACATTGTATCAACAGAATGAAGGATGAAAACTATATGATAATCTCAACTGATGCTGAAAAAGCATTTGATAAAATTCAACATTTCTTCATGATAAAAACCCTTAAAAAACTGGTATAGAAAGAACATACTTCAACATAATAAAAGCCATACGTGTCAGACCCATAGCTAATATCATAATGAATGGGGAAAAGCTTAAAGCTTGTTCTCTAAGATTTGGAACACAACAAGGATGCTGACTTCTACCACTGTTATTCAATATAGTACTGGAAGTCCTAGGTAGAGCAATCAGACAAGAAATAAAGGACATGCAAATTGGAACAGAGGAAGGCAAATTATCCTTGTTTATAGGTTATGTAATCTTATGTTTGGAAAAATCTGAAAACTACACACACACACACAAAAAGACATTAGAACTGGCAAACAAATTCTGTAAAGTTCCAGGATACAAAATTAACATACAAAAATCAGTAGCATTTCTACAAGCCAAACAAACAACCTGCAAAATGAATCTAGAATGTAATCCCATTTATAATAGCTAAAAATAAAATACCTAGAAATTTACCAAAGAAGTGAAATATCTCTACAACAAGAACTGTAAAACATTGGTGCAAGAAATTAAAGAGAACACACACACAACATGGAGAGATATACTCCATGTTCATAGATTGGAAGAATCAATATTGTTTAAATGTCCATACTACACAAAGCAATCTATGGATTCAGTGCAATCCCTATCAAAATACTATGACATTCTTCACAGAATTATTTTTTAAAAACTGAAAACTTATATAAAACCACAAAAGACCTAGAATAACCAAAGCTATGTAGAACAAAACTAGAGGAATCACATTACCTGACCACAAATTATACTGCAGAGGTATAGTAACCAGAACAGCACAGTACTGGTATAAAAACAGACACATAGAAGAGTAGAACAGAATAGAGAACCCAGAAACAAATCTATACATCTGCAGTAAATTCAATTTTGACAAAAACGCCGAGAACATACTTTGGATAAAGGATGATCTCTTTAATAAATGATGCTGGGAAAACTGGATATCCACATGCAGAAGAATGAAACTAGATCCCTATCTTTTGCCATATATAAAAAAAATGGATAAAAGACTTAAATCTAAGACCTCAAATTGTGAAATTACTGAAATAAAACACTGGGGAAACTCTCCAAGACATTGGACTGGGCAAAGATTTCTTGAGTAATACCCAACAAGCACAGGCAACCAAAGCAAAAATAAGCAACTAGGGTAACATCAAGTTTAAAAGCTTCTGCACAGCAAAGTAAACAAACAACTAAGTGAAAAGCCAACCCAGTATGGAAGAAAATATTTGCAGAATATCCATCTGACAATGGAATAATAATAATAATAATACGCAAGGAGCTCAAACAACTCTATAGGAAAAAATCTGATAATCCAATTTAAAAATGGGCAAAAGATCTAAATAGATATTTCTCTAAAGAATAGACATATGCAAATAGCAAACAGGTATATGAAAAGGTGCTCAACATCACTGATCATCAGAGAAATGCAAACCAAAACTACAATAAGATATCATCTCACCCCAGTTAAATGGTCTTTTATCCAAAATACAGACAATAACAAATGCCGGCAAGGATGTGGAGAAAAGGGAACCCTTGTGTGCTGTTGGGAATGTAAATTAGTACCATTATGGAGGAAAATTTGGAGATTTCTCAAAAAACTGAAAAGACATACAAATAGAAAATAGGTATATGGAAAGGTGCTCAACATAATTGATCATCAGAGAAAACTAAATCAAAATTACAGTGAAATATTATCTTACCCCAGCTAAATATACCCAAAATAATGGATATCAGTATATTGAAGAGATGTCTGCACTCCCATGTTTATTGCATCAGTGCTCACAATAGCCAAGATCTGGAAGTAATGTAAGTGTCCATCAACAGACAAATGGATAAAGAAAACATGGTACATGTACACAATGGAGTACTTTACACCCATAAAAAGAATGAAAGCCTGTCATTTGCAATAATCAGAATGAAACTGGAGGTCATCATGTTAAGTGAAATAAGCCAGGCAGGCATAGAAAGACAAATTTTCTGTGTTTTCACTTATTTGTGGGAGCTAAAAACAAAAACAATTAAACTCATGGAGGTAGAGAGTGGAAGGATTGTTGTCAGAGGCTGAGAAGCATAGTGGGGTGGTTTGGGGAAAGCGGAGATAGTTGATGGACACAAAATACAATTAGAAAGAATGAATGAAGTCTAGTATTCACCCACACAATGTGATACACACACACACACACACACACACATATATATACACACTATGTAATCACAAAACTTAAAATAAAAAAATTAATTACAATCCCCAAAAGCTACATTTATATTATACTATAGTGTATTAAGTGTGCAATATTATTATGTATTAAAAATGTACATGCCTTAGTTTAAAAACACTTTATTGCTTAAAAAAAAAAAAAAGGTTAGCAGCCATCTGAGGCTTCAAAGGGTCTTGACACTTTTTTGCTGGCGTAGAGTCTTGTCTCAATATTGATGGCTATTGATTAATCAGGGTGATGGTTGCTGAAGGTTATGTTAGCTGTGGCAATTTCTTAAACAAGAAAACAATGAAACATATTGCATTGATAGACTCTTTCTTTCCCAAAGATTTCTCTGTAGTATGCAATGCTATCCAGGAGTATTTTACCAACAGTAGAACTTACTTCAAAATTAAAATCAATACTCTCAAGACATGCCACTGCTTTATCAACTAAGTTTATGCAATATTCTAAATCCTTTGTTGTCATTTTAACAAAGTTCATAGCAACTTCACCAGGAGTAGATTTTGTCTTAATCTACTTTCTTTGCTCATCTGTAAGAACTACCTCCTCCTCATCTTTCATTTTAACATGAGGTTGCAGCAATTCAGTCACATCATCAAGTTTCACTTCTGATTCTAGTTCTCTTACTCTCTCTGCCATATTTATGGTTACTTCCTCCAATGAAGTCTTGAGCCCCTCAGAGTTATCCATGAGGGTTGGAATCAACTTATTCCTAACTCCTTTTATAGTGTTTATATTTTGATCTCTTCCCAATAATCATGAATGTTCTTAATTCCATCTAGAATGGGGAATCTTTTCCAGAAGGTTTTCAACTTACTTTGTCCATATTCATCAGAGAAATCATTATCTACAGCAGCTATAACCTTATGAAAGTTTTCTTAAATGACTTGAAAATTAAAATTATTCCTTGATCTATGGGTTGCAGAATGAATATTGTGTTAGCTCTAAAGAAAACAACATTTATCTTGTACATCTCCATCAGAGCTCTTTGGTGACCAAGTGCATTGTCAATGAGCAGTAATAGTTTGAAAATAATCTTTTTTTTTTTCAGCAGTAGGTCACAACAGTGGGCTTAAAATATTCAATAAACAGATGTGCCATCATCCAGGCTTTGTTGTTCCATTTCTAGAGCACAAATAAAGTCAATTTAGCAAATTTTTAAAGGCCCTAGAATTTTCAGAATGGTAAATTATCATCAGCTTCAACTTAAACTCACCAGCTGTATTAGACCCTAACAAGAGAGTCAGCTTGTTCTTTGACTCTCTGAAGTCAGGCATTGATTTATTCTCCCTGGCTATGAAGGTCCTGGATAACATCTTCCAATAGAGGTGTTTCATCTACATTGAAAATCTGTTGTCTCATTTAGCCACCTTTGTCAGTTATCTTAGATAGATTTTCTGCATAACTGGCTGCAGCTTCTACCTCAGCACTTGCAGATTCACTTTGTACTTTTATGTTACAGAGATGGCTTTTCTCCTTAAGCCTCTTGGATCCACCTCTACTCACTTGACATTTTTCTTCTGTGGTTTCCTCACCCTCTCTCAGCTCTCATAGAATTTAAGTGAGTTGGGGCCTTGCTCTGAATTTGGCTTTGGTTTGAGAGAATGTTGTGTGTGATTTGATCTTTTATCCAGAACACTGAGACTTTCTGCATATCAGCAATAAGGCTGTTTTACTTTCTCATTATTCTTGTGTTCAGTGGAGTGGTACTTTTAATTTCCTGCGAGAAGTTTTTCTTTGTATTCACAACTTGTTTAACAGTTTGGTACAAGAAGCCTAGTTTCTGACCTATCTCAGGTTTCAACATCCTATCCTCACTGGTATAGTTCGTCTGTGTTCCCACCTACATTTCATCTTAAATTATAATTGCCACACATTGTGGGAGGGAACTAATGGGAGGCAACTGAATCATAGAGGCAGGTCTTTCCCATGCTGTGCTAGCAATAGTGAATAAAGCTCACAAGATTTGATGGTTTTATAAAGGGGAGTTCCCCTACACAAGCCATCTGGTCTGCCTCCATGTAAGATGTGCCTTTTATCTTCCACCATGATTGTAAGGCCTCCCTAGCCACAAGGAACTGTGAGTCCATTAGACTTCTTTTTTTTTTTTTAATTACCCAATCTTGAGTATGTCTTTATTAGGAGCATGAAAATGGACTAATACAGTAAATTAGTACCAGTAGAGTGGTGTGCTGCTGTAAAGATACCAAAAAATGTGGAAGCAATTTTGAACTGGGCAACAGGCTGAGGTTGGAACAGAAAAAGACAGGAAAAAGCAGGAAAGTTTGGAAATTCCTCGAGACTTGTTGAATGGCTTTGATCAAAATTCTAATAATGATATGGACAATGAAATCCAGGTTGAGGTGGTCTCAGATGGAGATAAAAAGCTTGTTGGGAACTGGAGCAAAGGTAACTTGTTATGCTTTAGCAAAGAGACTGATGGCATTTTTAACCTGCCCTAGAGATTTTTGGAATTTTGAATCTGAGAGAGATGATTAAGAATATTTGTAGAAGAAATTTCTAAGCAACAAAGCATTCAAGAGTTGACTTGGATGCTTTTAAAAGCATTCAGTTTTAAAAGGGAAACAGATAATAAAAGTTTGAAAAATTTGCAGCCTGATGATGCAATAGAAAAGGAAAAAAACAATTTTCTGAGGAGATATTCAAGCTGGCTGCAAAAATTTGCATAAGTAATGAGGATCCAAATGTTAATTGCCAAGATGATGGGGAAAATATCTCCGGAGTTCATCAGAGACCTTCATGGAAGTCCCTCCCATCACAGTCCCAGAAACCTAGGAGGAAAAAATGGTTTCATGGGCTAGGCCCAAGGCTCCCCTTCCGTGTGCAGCCTAAGGACTTGGTTCCCTGCCTCCCACCTGCTCTACACATGGCAAAAAGTGGCCAAGGTACAGCTCAGGCTGTGGCTTCAGAGGGTGCAAGCCCCAAGTCTTGGCAGCTTCTATGTGGTGTTGAGCCTTTGGGTTCACAGAAGTCAAGAATTGAGATTTGGGATCCTCCACCTAGATTTCAGAGGAAATATAAAATCACCTGGGTATCGAAGCAGAAGTTTGCTGCAGGGGCAGGGCCCTCATGGAGATCCTCTGATAGGGCAATGTGGAAGGAAAATTTGGGGATTGAAGCCTCCACACAGAGTCCCCACTAGGGCACTGCCTAGTAGAGCTGTGAGAAGAGGCCCACCATCCACCAGACCCCAGAATGGTAGATCCACTGACAGCTTGTACCATGTGCCTGGAAAAACCACAGACACTCAATGCCAGCTGGTGAAGGCAGCCAGGAGGGAGGCTGTACCCTGCAAAGCCACAGCAACAGAGCTGCCCAAGACCATGGAAACCCATCTCTTGCATCAGCATGACCTGGATATGAGACATGGAGTTGAAGGAGATCATTTTGGAGCTTTAAGATTTGACTGCCCTGCTGGATTTCAGACTTGCATGGGGTCTTTAGCCCCTTCATTTTGGCCAATTTATCTCAGTTGGAATGACTGTATTTACCCATTGCCTGTATCCTCACTGTATTTAAGAAGTGACTAACTTGCTTTTGATTTTTACTAGCTTATAGGCAGAAGAAACTTAGCTTGTCTCAGATGAGACTTTGGACTGTGGACTTTTGAGTTAATGCTGAAATGAGTTAAGACTTGGGGGACTGTTGGGAAGGCATGATGGGTTTGGAAAATGTGAGGACATGATATTTTGGAGGGGCTATGGGCAGAATGACAAGGTTTGTCTATGTCCCCACCCAAATCTCATCTTGAATTGTAGCTTCCATAATTCTCATGTATTGCAGGAGGGACCCAGGGAGAGGTAACTGAATCATGGGGACAGGTCTTTCCAGTGCTGTTCTCTTGATAGTGAATAAGTCTCATGAGATCTGATGGTTTTATAAAGGGACGTTGCCCTGCATAAGCTCTCTCTTGCCTGACACCATGTAAGATATCTCTTTGCTCCTCCTTCATCTTTCACCATCATTATGAGGCCTCCCCAACCACGTGGAATGGTGAGTCCATTAAATCTCTTTTCTTTATAAATTACCCAGTCTCAGGTATATTCTTACTAGCAACATGAGAACAGACTAACACACTCACTAAGCCTAATTATATCTAGCTTTTTATTTAAAGTGAGAAACATGAAACTCTTTCTTTCACTTCATCACTCAGAGGCCATTATAGGGTTCTAACTGGTCTAATTTTAACATTGTTGTGTCTGCGGGAATTGAGAGTCCAAGGAATAGGAGAAAGATGAGGGAATAGCTGTGTGGTGGGGCAGTTAGAACACACAGTATTTACTGATTAAGTACACCATCCTACGTGGATGCAGTCTGTGGTACCCTAAAATAATTACAATAGGAATAGTAAAGATCACTGATCATAGATCATCATAACAGATATAATAAAAGTGAAAATGTTTAAATATTATAAGAATTATCAAAATGTAACATAGAGACACAAGGTAAGCACATGCTCTTAGATAAACGGCACCAATGGACTTGCTAGATGAAGGGTTACCACACAAACCTTCAATTTGTAAAAAAAGAAAAAAAAATCTGTGAAGCACAATAAAAGTGAGATGCCATAAAATGAGGTAAGCCTGTAATTTTTATTAAGAAAGATGGCTTCTTTTTATAGTTAAAGAAGGGTGAAATCCCTGAAGAAGGAGAGATTGCCATCCTAAGCATCCCCGAAGATATAAAACCTTATAAATGTTTCTGTGTTCACTTTGATAAAATCTCATTGCCCTTTCAAGCATAAACCTTAAACTCTGTTGGTTTGAAATGGACTGCTGTTTTATCTTTTGTGTGCTTAGAACTGTTCTTCATTATAAACCAGCCCTCTTCAGCAGATCTATACTTTTTCATTCAAGATCTACAGGAAAATAAATAATACTGGTTCCAAGTATCTTTTGTAAGAGAATGTTCAAAAGTTTGATCATATGCAGGCCTCTTTGTTATGATATAGTAAACCTTTGATTGCATCACTCCTATCTAAACATGTTTCTCCTGACCGTCTCTCAGTTTGTATGAGGGAGTCAGGATTGGTTTTCTTGGTTTGTTTCCTGTTTTGTTTCTCTTTAAGCACAATGGCAGCCAGTTGTTCCTGCGGCACTATGGTCTGCTGAATTTTTCTCTTATCAATCTTCTAGAGAAAAAAATTTTAAGGATGTTTGTTATTACAATAATTAGAAAGGAATTCTACCTCCTATATTCTCACAGATATCAGGAAATATACCCATTGGCCACAATGCTAATCACTAAACTTCAGATTCCTTAAAAGCTCTATTATTTTAACTACCATTCTCTTAAAAAATGGCTAGTTGTGGAAACCTCAGGAAATGCACAGGAAATAACTGCCTGAGAAAATGTTAGGGAACTGGGTCATATGACAAAGTGGTAAGGCATGACTGAAACTACACCCAAACACTATTATTTAACTTTTCAAACTGTCTTGATTGATAGCATTAAATATTTATAACGAAATAAGCCTGTCACAATATAGGTATCATGTCTTAGAAATATTATTGCCCAATTAGCCAAAGAACCAAAACAGCCAGCTAGTTATTGACTTTTCAAGGCAAGGGGAAGTGGCAAGTTGAGTCAATTATCCACACAATATTCTTGCTACTGAGAGAATTTGTGTTCAAAGATTCTAAGTAATTGGTGATAAACACGGCCTGCAGTCAACTTTTCACTTTTATTTTGGATATACATTTAATTTACAAGTTCGCAGATATTTAGAATGGTGAAGATACAGCATCTGACTTAAAAAAAAAATAGGTAGACACTTTGCAGTAGAAAAAGTTAATGTAAGGCCGAGGCGGGTGGATCATGAGGCCAAGAGATGAAGACCATCCTGGTCAACAAGGGGAAACCCTGTTTCTACCAAAAATACAAAAATTAGCTGGGCATGGTGTCACATGCCTGTAGTCCCAGCTACTTGGGGGGCTGAGGCAGGAGAATTGCCTGAACCCAGGAGGCAGAGGCTGCGGTGAGCTGAGATCGCGCCATTGCACTCCAGCCTGGGTAACAAGAGCAAAACTCCATCTCAAAAAAATAAGAAAAAGTTACTGTAAACAAAAGATATTCTCTCTTATTACTCAAGACCTATTCAGATCTATCTTGATTCCATACCAGACAGACTCGGATTTACATCTCAGTTTGCTACTAGTGCTTGTGAATTTGGGCATATTTTTTTGTCTTCATTAAGCCTCAGTTTCTCTCTTGGTGAAGTGACAATAACAGTATCTAACTTTGGCTTAAAGATACACACTTAATTTCAAATTTGAGTATTTCTGATATGTAATTGATGAGTTATATAATTGATGAGTAAATTCAAGGTAGTGTTTTACCTTTCTCCTAAATAAAAAAGTAATTAATAGTGCAATTTATAATCTATGGCATATAGAAAGAGATAAAATGGTCACATCTAATTCATAGTATTTTTTCAAGTTACAAAAGATAATACTTGAATTGCTTGTGTCACATAAAGAATAGTAAATAAAGTTTAGCTACCACACTTACTATTAACATTGTAACTGCAACTCCATGACTAAAACCACCAATGTCTCTGACTTCGTTTCCTCATGTATGAAATGAGGAGAATAAAATACACCCTATCTCATCGAGTTCAAACGTATCTAAAATCCTTTGCATGGTGCCTGGAACATAATAAGTGCTCATTAAAAGGTAGCTACTACTATTATTTACAATTAATAACTGTGACCACTATTATGGCTTCTACTACTCAACCACTCGTATTAGGAGGAATTAAAGCCTCATTAATCTCAAAATTTGCAGTCTAATTATGAAAACATTAAAGCAAAATACTTCAAGATAGAATTTGCTTTCAATGTTGTTCCATAAGCTTGGCAAGAGATTGGAGAAGAACAAATCCACAGGGTTTAACATAACCTAGGAACACGAGACAAACCTCTGCTTCCCCCAAGCCTGATATCTTAAGAGAATGTGAAAGTTAACAGGCACTGGAAAACTTTGTAGAGCACTGTTCACTGAAAATAACTGAAGAGCAATTTCTGTGGCTTTTGCATTGGTACAGTGCTAGCTCAGTTTTTTATCATATTTTGCCCTTCTCACTAACTCCACTGGATATACCATGATGTACTTAGGCAAATATGTACACATACAAACTGGCCAGACCTGGGAAAAATAGCAAAGAAAACCTCAAATGAGCAACATAAGACTGAATCTCACTGCAGGAATTCAGAAGAAAAATAGTTTTCAGGAAATATGTCTGCTACCTACCTTCTCTCATCACTTGTTTTCTACCTTTTCCTTCTTCTTTCTTAATTTTACTTTTAAACTCTGGTCTATTCTGCTCTTACATGGTCCACTAAAATATACATTAATGGATGTTTTATTAGAACCCTTTTCTTAGAAGCAAAAGAAATCCATATCACTCTAGAATATATATAGGGGAGATATGTTGGTATATGTAATAAAACCACAAGACAATCAGTAGTGAGGGTGGAAGACAGTTAGCTAGGCACAAGAGACAATCCACAGAGGGTCTCCACATCTATCTGACTCTTTGCAGCAACTGTAAGATCTGGTATTCCACATCACAGACTTATCACCAGAGAAAGACTGAAATTTGCTTTCTCTTGTTTATGTTTAAAAATCTCAGGAAACAATTTTTATTGGGCCTAACCTAACCTGGGGCCATTCATTCACTTCCATTGTATAATTTATCAAACGAATATTTGGAGAATTAATTGCAGTGCAAATGAACACAACACTACGTTCACCTGATTTTTTAGTTTTCTCTTGAGTTATAATAATTAAATCAATCATTTTCATCCTTAATAATGCAAGCCCATTATTACACAGACTACAATGAGAAAAATAAAGTTATTTCAGAAATATAACTCTCTGCTTAAATCAATATTTCTATACCTCTTTTATCTGAACTACAGACTACCTCTTGCATTGCTTTAATTTTCACGTCTGTTTTTAAAAACCAAGAAGTATAGGAAGATCTACACTAAACTCAGCCATATAGTAACAAATTTGTTTTCATATAATTCCTTTCAACTTAAGTGACAGTGGCTAACTATGTAATTTGGTTTGCACAGTTTCAAAAGAAATTAAGAGCAAGTAATACTCAAAATTTTTATGAAAATCAAATCAGAAACCTATTGACAAAAACCCAACAAAATCTGATGTAGCACAAGATCCTGTTTCCAAGTTAACAGAACGTAACTGCAATTCTAGCTATTTTAGTACTAGCATGGCAAATTAAAAGGCTTTAAGTGTAAAGCATGCATTCTTTCATTTGATATCTGTATGCTACTTTCTGTTAGCCAATTCTAAGTATGAGATAAATAATAAATGTGAGGGACCTATAAACATGCTAGGTGAGAAGACAGTATTAGCATATAGGAAGAGCTGAAGGAAAATTTTTTTTTTTTTTTTTAGCTATTGTGGGGCAGAGGGAGTTCCTGGTTTCAGACAGGGCAACATAGCTCTAGATTTTAATTAATCATGTTAACTACATAGTTTCAAGAACTAATTTAAATTTCTTACTGGAGCAGTAAGCAAATTATAAAACTATGTTCATGGACATTAGCTGTTGAGAAACATTTTTTATTTGTGTTTTGTTGTTGTTGTTGTTGTTTTGTTTGTTTTATTTTTCCATAAAGTACACTCTGTGTTTGCCCTGGAGCTACATTACAGACAATTTACCAAGTAACTTCTTGGTTGAAGGCTGATCATTTAAGGAAAATGGGGAGAAACCTGAAATATGAGGGAAACTACTTCCCTAGTCTCCGAGAAGGGAGGAAACAGATTTGCAAAGGGTGTTTATTTTAATTACTAAATTACCTTTATAGTGACTTGAGGCCAGGGAGGTACTTACTTGCAAAGCTGTAATAGAATGTTTTAAGCAGGAAATCTTAAATAAGGGCAAAACCACTTAAGGACCTTGGCTGGAATTTTGAACTGTGAACATTAAGCAATCAGCAAGAAAATAATATAGCATTATTTCATTGATATAGACTATGCTATAAATAGGTAGAAAAGAAAGAAGGAAACTGTATGTTCAATTGCTTTGGTACTAAATTTCCCTGGCAAGAAAGAAAATAGAATGGGAAAACATAATAATTTGCTTCAAAAGCAGAGCAATAAAGATATTTTGAAATGTCTTAAAAAAAAAAAAAAAAAACCTCCTCATTAACACTAAAGATCTATTCACACTGGGAAGGGGTAGACTGAGAATAAAAAGAGGAAAAACACGTTTTTTCCTTCTTGAGCTTTTTTTAGTCTCCCAGTGCTGTGGAATTAGAGCAGCAAGCTGAAATGATTTATGAAATGAAAAATTCCTGCCCACCCAGTTCACAGACAATCATGTGCAATAACTACTGTGTTCTGCTATGTGCCATAATATTTAGCTCAGATGTAACCAGAACATCCCACTACACATAGAAGAGGCAACTATAAAAAGAAACAGATTTCCTTGTATTTCTCTCATGTGTTTGCACATGGACACATAGGAAAATAATATATGCATATTTTCACACACATGAGTAACTTCACTTTTATCCTTCCTTTTGCTTTTCTTTTCCTTTTTTCAGAATATTTAATTTGCTTTTACTTTTGAAGTAATTCCTATATAAACATTTCACTTTCTTTGTCTATCTTGACCCCATAGCCCTTTTTCCTCTCTAGAAGAGACTCAGAACCAGGTTGTTACCTGAGTAATTTAGCAAATAACTATTTATCTAAATTGAGTGATTGTGCTATAAAAGTTATTTAGTTAAATACTGGCTTTTCTTAATATTACTAGTTAGGTTTATTAGGTATGTGAACACTCAGGAGAGTATACTTTGGTCTGAAACTGTAAATAGTACATTTGTTTGTGCTATTTTGCAAAGCTTAATAAAAACATGAAAAAGAAACTGTAAGTATTATATTGAGAAACCACCATTAACTGACATATATAAGACAACTGACCAGTCCTTCCACACAAATATATTTAACCGGAACGATATGAGGTATTGTGGAAAAATTAATTATGTACTAGGAAGTCATGTATTTTCCTCTGAGGATACTGTATTTATATTGGAAAGTCCTATACACAACAAAACAGTGACTATCATAAGACCATTTGTAAGCAACCTCTCTAGTAGTTCTGGGAAATGAGATTGTCAAAAACTTGGAGAACGGAAGAAAGTCTGTGGAAACGGTGGAACTTAATGTACGTTTAAAAGACTGTTTTGTATAATAAGACCTTGTGTATCCTGCATGGCTCTTGCCACAATGGATTGCCCAAATTGATAATTACAGTCAAACTTTAGTCTTCCCAGTTAATTATATTTTCCTATGTCCTCTGGATATCTGAGCACACAAGGAAGTTTGAGAAACAACAAAGTGTGGAAAGCAATAGTGAACCAAGTCATTATATAAGAAGGGGTATCTCAGAGGAAAAGAGGTCTTAATTTCCTCTCTGTCATCATCTCACTGTGTTTTGGGGAAGTATTTACAGCAATCTATGTCTCAATATCTTAACAACAGAGATTGTGTTAAAGCCAATGGTTTTTAGAAGATGAATGGGTAGAGGGCAAAATGTTTCATGGTCTGGGGCAGATACTAAATCCTCTGGCAGAGGAAAGTTTCTAACTATTCCAAGAGACAATCTTACAAGACACTTTAAAAAGCTTTTAGTCGCCAACCCCACCTGCCTGTCCCTTCCTTATCCAACACATATGGCTGGAATTAGGATTACTTATTTTGAAGGGGAGAGGCATAGGCCTGGGGGTAGAGTGGAAATTAGAGAAGTACTCTTTTATTTCTCATTTCACTTGCTCAGTTCAAAACTTATTTGTAATTCCCTATATTTCATCTTCAAGAATATTTTTGTTCCCAAAGATAAACTCCAGTGCACGTTTGAATGAAATATCAGAATGCTTTTCCACTTGATCTAAAAACTAACTTTGAGAATGTTTTATGATTATAGTGCAGAGCAGGTAATGCATGTTTACATGATCTCCTGCTGAAAGAATTTGGAAATTGTCATCCTACAGCACATTTTTTAAAGATATTTTCACTCTTTGACTATAGTAAACGTAAAACTGACATTGATTTATTAAGAATTTTTTCCATTAAAGTCTGTTTTGTTTTCTTTTTTTTTTTTTTTTTTTT
>NW_016107412.1:3559297-3565098 GCF_001604975.1 Cebus imitator
TGGGCAGGCTGGTCTCGAACTCTTGACCTCAGGTGATCCACCCGCCTTGGCCTCCCGAAATACTGGGATTACAGGCATGAGCTACCGCCCCAGCCTAAAGTCTGTTCCCTGATTTTTTTATTCTTTTCTAGTTAACTGATATTCCAAACTATAACTCTAACTGGACTGGGTAAAAAATAATACTTAAATGTGTACTTGCTTTTTTTCCATTGAAAAGAAAAGAGAATCAAAATGGATGCCATTCTTATGGAAACAGAGTATAGATTCTACCCTTCAGCTTCTGAAAGGTAACACAGAAAAAGCAGTAATCATTGAAAACTTTTCAGTTGCAAGTGATTAACCTCCTTCTTAAAATAGCATACATTTTTAAAATGAAAATATTTGAGAGCCTTTGAAGGCATATCACTAAAAGTCCAGGGTTATATTTCTTTAGTATGTCTGGGACCCAGAGTGACACATAATTCCATTAGGATATTATCTCTCTATATAAAATGACTCCCTTTGCTGGGTGATGGCCGGCAAGCACATTTTGAGATTGGATTACAGAGAGTGCCTTCCCTAAGAGCTCTGGATCAGACATTCTTACTGTCTCATGTGCCCACCCTATGGCTTGGAAAAAGATTCACCTTCATTCCCAACTTGATCATGTAGAATATTTTTAACAAGAAATATTTCTTTTTTCTTTTTTTGAGACAGAGTTTCATGTTTCACTCTTGTTGCCCTGGCCGGAGTGCAATAGTGCAATCTCAGCTCACTGCAACCTTCACCTCCTGGGTTCAAGCGATTCTCCTGACTCAGCCTCCCAAGTAGCTGGGATTACAAGGTGGCATTACAGTATAAGTCTACTACATATAGGCAGATTCCCAAATATGCTGGAATTTCACCACTTAGTCATTGTTAGACTTTATGACAGCCGCAATCTCTTCCTAAAAATTACATTCAGGATGCTTTATTTTCTTTCATTTTAAAATTAATATTTTTGTTTGTAAGTATCTTGAGAGAAACAGGGATAAATGGAGTATTGTAAAAGACCAATTTGTATAAAGGCTAATTGTTGTCCAGATTAACTTTCCGCCAAGGATAACCAAAGCTCTATATGAAAAACCCATTTTCTAGTATTTGAGAAAATAATAGCTAACATAAGTTGAGCTTTTACTATTATATGTGACTTACATATATTTACAACTCACAACCATCCTATGATGTAGGTATTATTATTATTTTATAGATAGGACAACTAAGTCACTGAGAGATTAAGTAATTAGCCCAAGTCACAGCACAGCTGAGATTTCAACTATTTTAACTACTTTGTTTAAGTTATGTCAGCCAGCAGTTTGCATAGATTTATGGTTCCCACCCCGCTTTTTTTTCTTTTTTTGGCAAGCTGGTGTATGTATTTCTGGAAAAAAGGAGTTAATTAAACAGAATAAGCCATAGATGTAGACAAAGAATTGCTTTCTTCTTTAGAACCTAAACTGTATGTTCCAGAAAACCTATTTTAAATAGCACATATTCATTCTCCAGTCTTCAGCAGAATTTTCCTAGCTATGGTGGCAAAAATTCTTCTTATATTTTAAACTATTGACTGGTCAAACTCTAAATTCATTAACATAGGCTTGTGTCATTTTTAGTATCTCTCTTATTATTTCAAAGTCTCTAAGAATAAATTTTTCTTTGGAGTTTTGAAGTTGCAAACACGTGGTTTTCTTCTTGTGCTTCAATTTCTAAATGAAACCACATGTATAGAGAAATAACTTCACATGACTGGTGAGAAATACCCCAAGTCATTTTCTCCTTCTGCAATATGGTAATATAGTCCATCTGAATTAGCCTGACATAAAAGGCACTGGAAAGCATTGGTTAGAACTTGATTGGTTGCAAGTAACCTAAACTCAAACTTAAGCCCAAAGAGGTCTTTATAATGAAGGTACTAGTGTTTTTCATAAAAGTGAAGTCCAGATTTAAACTGAGCCTCAGAAACAACTGAAACCAAGAGCTCAAGCACCCTTAGGATTTCTGTTCTGTTTCTGCTTTTTCTGTTTCACTTGTTTATTCATGAGCAATGGGTTTTTGTTTTTGCTATCTGTCTTATACAGTAAAACAAAAATACAACCAATATCCAATTTTTATCTTATTCTCAGACTTACCTGGAATCCTATTTCTGATTCTCAATTTTCAGAGAGAGACTAACAAGCCCAGCTTGGATAAGTTGTTTATTCCTGGGCCAACTAGTTGTCACCAGGGCAATGACTAGAGTTGGCTCAGATTTGGTCAGCTACCAACTTTTGGAACAAGTACAAAATAACACATGTGTGTAGGGGAAGTGGCAGTTCTAAGAATAAGAGGATTCTAGGCAGTCAAAACAATGTATCTATAGCACTGAGCCTGAGCCTGCTGTTTAAAGTCATTTATCTGATTTCTCATTTAGCTGAAAGGGATCTTAAGACTTAATCTTTTTCCAATACTGTTTATAAAAAGTTTCTGCAGATTACAAAATGCAAAAGCTAAATGCTTAACTCCAATAGCTCATACAATGTCAGTATAAATTATCCTGGTGAAACTTGCAGAAACAATACAAAGAATATGATTAAAAGCACAGAAAATTCCGGTCAATAATCTGATCCTTGTCTGTTCTCATCCAAAGTACATCAGTTGGTGAGAAGTAGAAAACTTGTAATTTTCACCTTTCATTTCTTTTTCTAACAAAAATAATAACAAAGAACAATGAACCAACTGTTAGAAAAACAGCTGACGGAAAAAGAAGAGAAAGAAAAAAAGGAGGCAGGAGAGGAAGGGAAAAAGGAAAAGGAGAAAGATTTCAACACAATTTATGGATAATTGTGTGATCTGTTGATATGCTTTTTTTTTTTTCTTCTTCTTACAAACATTGCATTTTTCCACAACTTGGATAGCTGTAACATTTCATCTTTACTACCTAAGGGAAGAAAAATGACACTCAAGAGAAAGAGAGATGGGAGGTGGTTGTCAATACCTGGGTTTTGAATTTCAATTTTCTTGTTCTGAAAAATAAAATATTGTCTAGAAAAGACATAGGGCATAAAACAAATACCTTAAATAATAAAGGATGTTTTTCCTGATGTTCTCCCAGCTGAAACCCTGCCACAACCAAATTGGTTAAGAACAAAGGCAAAACAATATTTAGAAGTTGGTTTTTCGTTTTCTCTATCAAGGCTTTCCTGCTCTTTCCCATACCTTTAGGCTAAGTAGGAAGGAGAATGTCAGAGCCACTAGATTTATTTGTGGGTTCTGAAGTCAGGTGGTCCTGTATATTACTTTGAGAATAGAGGCTGGGAAAAGACAAGCCCCATAGGGTTCCTCTGAACTCTGTTTACCTTGGAAAGATCACATGTCCACATGCACCCAAGAAGAATGTGGAAATGGATGAGAGAACACAACGCCGAAAAGCCCTTGCTGCAGAACAAGAAGCACATGGCTGACTCTTTTGGAATAAGGAAGACACAGCAGAGATCCGCTTGGATTGACAAGTAGAGGTGACGTGAGGATTTCTCAGCTGATGCTGGTCTATATAAATGGCTTGAAGGAGATTTATGTTCCTCCTTCCATTCCTGCTCTCAATGCCTTTGCTATCTATTAACATCCTAGAACTTAGACACCAGACCTAGCGAAAAGTTTGGGTGAACGAGGGGTAGCTTCAATTGCCTGAGGTAACTCTGATTATAACAAGATTTTTTAAAACTGATTGTGATTAAGAGTCTGCCACTAATGGAACAACATAGGCTTGAAACAGAAGTAAGGTCATAACAAATAAAGAAATTCGATTTTTTTGAACATTTACGTTTTTATACTAAAATTTGTAGTCATTACTTATTGAACAGCGGAATTGAGAAAATGATGCCTATTAACAATTTTTCACCGATTTTTCCCCAGTGAAGTATGTTCTCTAACCCAGAGGTTAAAAACAGTCATTTAAAAATAATCCTAATGCCCACCAATGGGATATTTGAGTATTCCCCACTCTGTCTTAAATCTCTGGGAACCAAGTTCCCTGACATTTTAATTATTTGGCTGTATAGTCAAATGGAATTATGTCATTTGCTAGAAATTTTTATTTGCTCTTTTGAGATTTAGTACTACTTTGTGTTCAATATATGCATCTTTCTTCTTTTGTCTATTTATTTTCTTCACTTCCTTCAACCTTCTAGTACTTAAACAGCAACACCAGAATGAGACCTCCTTGTATGCTATTTCTCAGTTTGCAGTGATAAAAATGAATTATTTAAATATACTTCTATAGAGGCCACATGTGTACCATATATAGGGCTTAATATAAATCATGAGGAGAGGGCCTCCAGCATCCTATGAGTAAAGTCTTGAACTTGGCATGCTATGGTAGGTAGTCTTTGATCCAAGGAAACCCACAATTGAATTACCAGAGATGATTTCTTTTTCACTTTCTTCTCTTTCTCATGCCCTTGCTAGATTTGTACCTCAGAAAACTGTATCCCTAAAGACATATGAGGAATCATTCTATTTGCAGTGTTTGCAGCGTCTCTGACTCACTAAGTGACTATTATCTAGAGAAAGTGACAAAGCTAGACAGTTCAAGAGAATAAAATTTGTCACGGCTCTATGGTAATAGTCTGTCATTAGTCCAGGGTGAAGAACCAAAGGAAATGATCATTGCAACCAAGTTATAAATCAGATTATGCAAAGGATCCCTCGCAACCACACTGGCATTTATATTTAAATTTTGCTTATTTGAGCTCTAGCCTTAAATGGCCTGGGAGGCTAGTGTTATATGCAAGACATTCATAAAACAAATCTCCCAGCTTAGAACTTTTGGTGTAAGTTATCTTTTGGCCCTAACTTTCTGCTACTATCAAGCTTCTGAAAAAAAGGAACAAGGAAGCCATCCAAGAAGCCATAAGCAAATGTGTCTTAAATGTTGGGTTATAAATGGCAGCTTTCTAGGTGTTCTGCAAGCTCCATATGAGTACAAATGATACCTAGGCTTTTCTTGGGTAGCTGTCCCTCAACATTTTAATTTAATTGTTATACTTTGGGTTGATCTTATTTTCAAACGGATTTAAAGTGACTTCCAAGATAAATAAAACCTTTTAAACTGATATAAACTAGGAATAGGTAAAAATGAACAAAAGGAAGTATTGCTATATTGAGTTAGGCCTCAAAACTGAATATCAAATGGTCTTATGAATAAACACAACATACATTCTAAGTCTATAACAAGAGAAGGAAAAAGGGATATCTGATGGGCTAGTTATATCTGATCAGTCAATGTGTACATAAGCTCATGACAATCATTTAGAAGAAACAAAAAATAAATAAAATAAACAATTAAAATTAAAATTAAAAAAAGAAGAAACAAAAGGAAAATCATCTACAGCATCCTCATGTTGGAAAATCCCTCAGTCCTTGGCACAGAATTAGGTAAATAATAGGGACTTGAAATAGGCTGACTAGTTAATAGGACAAGGACTACTAACTGAAATTATAATTTTAAAAAAGAAATGTCTCAAAATGGAAAAGAATTAAGATCAAGAAGGTTAATGCTTTTGTAGTATTTTTAAGTACTAAAATGTGCAGAGCACCATACTAAATTTCCTAGGGGGAGAAAGTACAAGCTTCATCAACCTAATGGGAGAAATACAACTCTTACAATGAGATGTAAGATAAAAGCTCATTTCTATAACGACAAATGTAATACGGTTATATGAAAAGCTCAATCCTGTAAATGAAAAGCTCATTGACCTGAGGACATTACTAAAAAAATGTTTCTCTAGTTTTTTTTTTTTTTTTTA